>NC_138372.1:160991747-160997874 GCF_054177405.1 Leptonychotes weddellii
TTTTTTTTTTTTTAAGATTTTATTTATTTATTTGAGAGAGAGAGTGAGAGAGAGAAAGAGCACAAGAGGGGGGAGCGGGAGAGGGAGAAGCAGACTCCCCGCCGAGCAGGGAGCCCGATGCGGGACTCGATCCCGGGACTCCAGGATCATGACCTGAGCCGAAGGCAGTCGCTTAACCAACTGAGCCACCCAGGCGCCCATACACAAAGCAATCTTAAAGCCATCGGAGAAACCAAAAAAGAGCACTTGAATTAAAGGGCCTATTGACCGCGTTCCCAGATCAGACAATATTATGAAACTGCATTATTATATAACTCCAGCAAATATCTAAGTTATGTTTATTTTTTAAAAAAGATTTTATTTACTTGAAAGAGGGAGTGTGCATGCAAGAGCTGTGGGGAGGGGCAAGAGTGAGGGAGAAGCAGGCTTCCCGCTGCGCGGGGAGCCTAGACAAGATGTGGGGCTCCATCCCAGGACCCTGGGATCACAACCCAAGCTGAAAGCAGCTGCTTAACTGACTGAGCCACCCAGGTGCCCCCTCAGTAAGCTTTAAGAACTTGAAAAGGTTATTCTATATCCATTTGAGAAAAAAATAAACAGGCACGTCTATAAAAAATCTTTTTAAAAACAGAAGATCCAGTCCTACATACTAATAATTAAAACTGAGTGGAATTCATACAGATATACAGAGCCAGGGGAAGAGACCAGAGAAATCACAATGGTCCAGTAATAGGAAAAAAAAAAAACAAAAAACCTCACACCAAGTATTTACTGGAAAGTCTATTATGTATATAGTACCAAAATAAATACCTGAGGAGATGCTAGGATGAAAAAGATTGACTGCACTCTCTAGAAGCATCTACTCTTCCTGTAGCAATTAAAACATTCAAGGTAAGGGCGCCTGGGTGGCTCAGTTGGTTAAGCGACTGCCTTCGGCTCAGGTCATGATCCTGGAGTCCCGGGATTGAGTCCCACATCGGGCTCCCTGCTCAGCAGGGAGTCTGCTTCTCCCTCTGACCCTCCTCCCTCTCATGCTCTCTGTCTCTCATTCTCTCTCTCGCAAATAAATAAAATCTTAAAAAAAAAAAAAAATTCAAGGTAAAAATGAAGTATCATGAGAAAAATCTACAGATAGACCTGTGGCAATTAAAAGAAGATATCTCAGCTAGGGGTAGAGCATGGAAATCGGGTATTGGAAAGATTTTATGAAGCCCCGGGAGCTGAGATAGATTTGAAGAATGAACAGGATTTGGACAAGCAGGAAAAGGAGGTAGAAGGCTCAAAAAGAATATTCCAGATGAGGAATGTATAAAGTAATCACTATAGAGGGCAATGAAGAAAACTTTAATCCTATGAAAAACTGAGATACAACCTTCTCACCCTATATATTCTAGGTGGATTACAATGTAGTTTCTTAAAACTAAATCTCAAAAAAAAAAAAAAAATCTCAAAAATTACACCTTACTTATTTTTAGAGGAGTAATTTGAAGCATGGTAAGAAATTTAAAATGGAAAGATGGAGTCAAATCACATAAAATTTAAAAATAAAGGAAATCCAAAATATTTTAATGTTTAATTTTTGCATAATGTATTAAATGTATTAAAAATCACATCAAGAGAGGAAACATGATAATTCATAAGAGCAAGAAAACAGTAAACATATATAAAAACCTTTATATTCCCTAATAATAAAAAGGAAATAAATACAATAAAAGCAAAGGGGTTTAGAGCACGGATTCTGAAATAAGATAAACCGGGGTTGAGTTTTCACTTATTTAATTATTAGGTTCTTTGAGCAGTTGTTTTATTTGTAAAATGAGATTTCCATTTATTTAAGTTATCTAAGCATCAGTTTTCCTTACCTGTAAAAAGCAAAAATAACCTCAAAGACTGTGAAGATTAACAGAAATGCCAGTTTTATTGAACAAGATCACTACTTCTCTTATTAACATTAAAATTACAAGAATATATAGCTATCTGGGGCGCCTGGGTGGCTCAGTCGTTAAGCATCTGCCTTCGGCTCAGGTCATGGTCCCAGGGTCCTGGGATCAAGCCCTACGTCGGGCTCCCTGCTCCGCAGGAAGCCTGCTTCTCCCTCTCTCAGTCCCCCTGCTTGTGTTCCCTCTCTTGCTGTGTCTCTCTCTGTCAAATAAATAAATCTTTAAAAAAAAAAAAAAAAAGAAGAATATATAGCTATCTATTTTGACATTCCATCTCAAGCACAGTACATGTAAGAATATCCATGTCTGAGACACACTAGAACTCAAATACGTGAATACAAATCTCAGGCTTTTATGTCTTCTTACACCATGATTACTACTGTATGTGTAGCACTTAAAACAGTCCCTGACACACAATAAATACTCTGTAAATGTAATGCTGTTTTAATGATCATCATCATTACTATATATAAACCATACCTGTATACTTTTTCTAAAATGTCTAGTCTCTTTAAAATGTAATTAAAGATGAAAATACTGTAAATACAGAATGCTTAATAGTTTTATCATTTTCTCCCATCTTTTACATCATTATTAGTGACCAACCACATCATTTCTTTCAAGTCTATCAGTGATTGTTCACTGAACATCTGTTAGGTCATGCACAGACTGCAAAGTGTGTTGCTGTGTTATCCCCTTGTCTCCTGGTGACAAACCTGCATGACATTTTAGAAAAATGGATAACCAAATGAGGGAATTTGCCAACAAAGATAAAAATGCAGCAAAAAACTGGAAGTGGTAACCCTGAGAGTCAAACTCTAAGAGAACATAAATGAAGTTACGGAAGAAAGGGTTAACTGCACGAATGTGACACTGCTGCCATCAGAGAAACTCTGGGAGGGTGAACTTCATCACCATAAACGAAGTGGTTATGATGAAAAGGATGAAAGGACGAAGATGTCCCAGAGGAAGTAACACCAGCAAAAAAAAAAAAAAATCATATTAAAGTAATTTTGGGGGGTGGCGCCTGACTGGCTCAGTTAGTGGAACATGTGACTCTTGATTTCGGGGTTGTGAGTCAGAGCCCCACACTGGGCACAGTGATTAAGGAGAACAGGAATTCTTGGATATATTTCAAGACATTGAGAATACAACGGATAAAACTTTGGAAGCAAATCCAAACTTAGAATTATGACAATGTGGCCAAGGCATAAAAATAATGTTCACTCCAAAATATAAGTTATACAACAAAGAAAAAGAAAGCAGGCGACTGCTCACTTTTAATTACATGCAACCTATGTAAAAATATATACAAATATCAATATATCTAACCTACAGAAACAAAAGGAAAACTGTCTTTTGGAAGCAAAGCATACAATGTCCATCCACTCAGGTCCTTTTCTACAATTGTGACACTTTGCAGAATACCTCTGAATTATACCTAATAGTAACAAAAACACAGACAAGTTCAAGGTTGGGAAATACCAAGTCCCAAAGCTAAGTTTTCACATCTTAATTTGCCACAGACATTTTTTTTCTATTGGGAAAATACGTAACATAAACAAGTGTTCAGTAGCAATAACCTAAAGTGCTAAGACAGAGATAATGCTCTTACATGTTTTAAGTGCAACATATTCTCATTCTTTTTTTTTTTTTTTTAATAGACAGTGCACGCACAAGCAGGGAATGTGGGAAAGGGAGAGAGAAAATCTTAAGCATACTCCCCGCTGAGTGCGGAGCCCCACTGGTCTCGGATGGATCTCATGACCCTGAGATCATGACCTGAGCTGAAATGAGGAGTCGGATGCTTAACCAACTGAGCCATCCAGGTGCCCCAACATGTTCTCATTCTGTGTCTGAATTGCATACCACAAATTTCAAAAGACAGATGGTTGTATCTTGAGTCAACTATGCAATTTTTTTTAAAAGCCTATTCCAATACTAGAATGAAAAACCAACATATGCACAAAAAAACTAAGAACCACTAATAAAATCAAATACATCCCACTCTTAAAATTTCTTAATTCTTTTTTTTTTTTTTAAAGATTTTATTTATTTATTTGACAGAGAGAGACACAGCGAGAGAGGGAACACAAGCAGGGGGAGTGGGAGAGGGAGAAGCGGGCTTCCCGCGGAGCAGGGAGCCTGATGCGGGGCTCGATCCCAGGACTCTGGGATCATGACCTAAGCCGAAGGCAGACGCTTAACGACTGAGCCACCCAGGCGCCCCAAAATTTCTTAATTCTTAATGTATCGTTAAAAATTAGAGAAGTAATTTGCAAAATTGGCTGCTTTAAAGGCAATTTGGGTTGTTCACAAATAACATAAGCCAGTGTAGTGTTCAGTTCAGGATACTGCAGCATGATGTCAAGCAGGAGCAGCATTATGGACCTTCAGAGAAGCTGTGCCTGGGTTGTCATACACTGCTCTCCTAATTCCAGGGAGTTCTATGACCAAAACAAATATTTAATCACCTTCCTAGCAAAAATATGCATCCACACATAATGTATTTTGACAGAAAGAGTCCATCGGTGTTTAAACTCTGAGCAAGAATATTAAGTCTCTCAAAGCTTCAATTTCTCCATCTGTAGAAAGGAAGATAATACCTACTCCCCCCTAAGATTGAGAGACTCAGAGAATGAGAGGTACCAATTACACTGTCTGGCTCTTTTCCCAGGTCTTACCCATCCCATCAGGCCAACCTTACTCCCTCTGCACAGGTGCTGTTACTATCGTCCTTGTACTTCTAAGGGCCCAACATCAGAATATTAGAGTCTCTGTTTGTCAATTCCACAAGCATTATTAAAAATGTTTATATCTCCAGTAGTGCTTATGATACAAAGTAATAAGACAATCTTTATCCCTAAAGAGGTTAATGATATCCTATGGAAATAATACTTGAACATACAAAAAGTAACAAGTCCGTAATAATTCTGTCCACTATCATTACGGACTACAATTATAATAGAAATTTGGAGAACAGGACAGTGTGAAAGAAGAATATATCCCAAGTATGGGTTAAGTATCTTCAAATGGGCTCCATAACACATCATTTCACTCATCAAAATGTCTGGCTCTTTCCCAGGACTGAAAGCAGTTATCACAGCCTGTTCATTGTTATTATAGCCCTTGAACTAAGCACAATACTTGAAACATTGTAGTCTCCAGTGTGCATATGTGGAATGAGTGGATGAGTGATTTAGCAAACAACATGATAAAATATGTAAGCAGCCTGGCATAAATACAACTAGTTTAGAGTTACAGCCCCATTAAGACTGGCCACCCTGCTAACAGGATTTGTTTGGGAAAAATGAGTGATAAGGAATGATCGATATACAGGTAGCAAATAACTGCAAAAATTTAGAAAAAATGTGCGATTTTCCTATTAAAAATTAAAGTGATACAGACTTTAAATAAAATACACTAATGTGTCCACCATGGCTTTATAGATAATGATTTTTCCAGGCTGACAAAATAACGGCAACAAATGCAGATAACTGATCTCTGGAGATCTAGTATATTTGGGGAGATATTGTACATCTGATATGCTCTGCCACAATCTTAAATGTGAACTGCTTCCTTATGGCAATTCTATAAAGATCAGAAGACCTCCAACAGGCCAGACGTGTTATGCAATGCAGAGTGTAAAATGTTGAGTACAACAAGACCTACCCTCCAGAAGCTCCTAGTCTATTAAGAAGACATGTAAAAAATTATTACAATGGGGCACCTGGGTGGCTCAGTCAGTTAAACCTCCACCTCTTGATTTTGGCCAGGTCATGATCTCACGCATGGTGAGATGGAGCCCCGCTTAAGATTCTCTCTCCCTTTGCCCGCCCCTCCCCGCCGTGTGCATGCGTGCTCTCTCTCAATAAACAAACAAATATATAAATACCACAATGCAATAGGTAAAATACTACAGAACTGGAGTTCTTTGGATTAACTGCAATGGGAAAACAGGGGAATAACTGAGCTATACCTAGAGGACAGTCTCAGAGAAAGCAACGATGTTTGAGTCTGCCTGGTATGTTTAAAAAAGTACCACCATCTTCAACTTTTTGAGGAACCTCAATACTGTTTTCCAGAGTGGCTGCACCAGCTTGCATTCCCACCAACAGTGTAGGAGGGTTCCCCTTTCTCCGCATCCCTGCCAACATCTGTCCTTTCCTGACTTGTTAATTTTAGCC
>NC_138372.1:160997974-161004666 GCF_054177405.1 Leptonychotes weddellii
TTGAATCACAGACCTGTACCTCTGAAACAAATAATACATTACATGTTTAAAAAAAAAAAAAGAACATAGCAGGAAGGGAAAAATGAATGGGGGGAACTGGAGGGAGGAGGAGACAAACCATGAGAGACTATGGACTCTGAGAAACAAACTGAGGCTTCTAGAGGGGAGGGGGGTGGAGGGATGGGTTAGCCTGGTGATGGGTATTAAAGAGGGCACGCATTGAATGGAGCACTGGGTGTTATACGCAAACACTGAATCATGGAACACTACATCAAAAACTAACGATGTATGGTGATTAACAGAACATAATAAAAAAAAAAAATACCACCGTCACTAACAACTTTCAAAGACATTTTTTTAAATTCAGTAAGCTTTAAATTAAGTAAACTTTTTTTTAGGATAAATATGAGCATATCCACTAACCTGGAAAAGGGGAATATTCTCTTCTCCTATAAGAGACATTTTAAGCACTGATTATTAACAAGGGGTTCATAATAGATTAACACTAAAGTCCTTAAGAAAAAGGCCTTGCTAAACCAAAACTGAGGCAATATCAAGAACTTCACAAACAATGGGTAAGATTTTTCAGTGTGACTGAACACAAACACACACACACCCAATTTTTTAACTACTATTCCATCTGCCATGCATGTCTGAACCTTAATCTGTCTGCTCTTATTTTATTTCTACTTATTGAAGTTTAGATAATTCCAGATTTTGACTACTCAAGTCTGAATTTACAAACCAGATGACAGGAAAACATTTTCAAAACAGGACATGTACTATTTTAACTCTTTAATGATCAAAGATTATCTATGTATGTGTTAAAGCTCTATCTTTAAAACAAATAGTTCAACATGCTACAGTTCCTGGAATGAAGAGGGGTGGGTATGGGGTGGAGGGGAGCTCTCTTCTCTTTTTAGAAACAACCTTACATGTTTTACAGGCTCTCCTCCTAAGAATGAAATGTCCACTAGTAGCCACAGGTTACCGAATGGGTTTAACAGATAAAAACATCAATAACACACAACTACAAAAGCATCACATCATATAGGTTAACTTTATTTCTCCAAAGAGCTGGTAATCCTTTTTTTTAAAAAAGATTTTATTTATTTATTTGACACACACACACACACACACACACACAGCACAAGCAGAGGGAGCAGCAGAGGGAGAGGGAGAAGCAGCCCAACTCGGGGCTCGATCCCAGGACCCTGGGATCATGACCTGAGCCGAAGGCAGACGCTTCACCGACTGAGTCACACAGGCACCCCAAGGGCTGGTAATCCTTTAGTGGAACTGTTTCTCCTAACTTTTAGAGGTTGTGCAGAGATAATCAAGTGGAAAACATTCAGTATTTGCAGATTTTGGCATATTTGTGTATATATATTGCATCAGGTTGCCTTCTATGTAATAAGAAGGGACTGTCATTTCCTGAAATCAGTGTGAACATGCATACATACTATTTTGTGCTACATGCTCAAACAGTGTATTTGAATGTTTTATTCTCGAAACAGCATAAACACAAGAAGAGAGAGCAAATCAACAAATTAAAACTTCTCCAAACTAGGAACTGTTTTGACCATGTTAAATTTGCCAGGCCAAGGCCTCCAAATGAAGATCTGGAGGGTCAATGGAGCGCAAGTGTGGAGGTCAGGGAAGGTCAGCCCACAAATACTGCCCCTCTACTCCCATGACTTTCTATCTTGTGAGATGGTCCAAAGACCCAGGATACTTGAGAATCGTTCACAGGGATAGCAACAAGACCAGTGTCACAGTGTCCTAACCAGACTGTTATTGTAACATAATCTGCTTCTTGCCCTCCTGTGGTTACTGCTCACTTTCTGAACCTGAATTTCTAATCTCTCCACCACCAATTCTGTGAGCTACCTGCCATCATGCCAATAAATTCCCTTTCCATTCAAATTACCTTGTAAGTTTCTCCAACTTTTAACTGAAGACCCTTGAATGAATTATAAAGAATATTCTGGAGGCACACAGAAAGCTAACTCCCTCCCAAATTTAAAGCCATTCCTACAAATAAGCAAAACTATGTTATAAATGTAACTTGGGGTTCAAAGTATAAACAATAAAGATACTCTGAAATTAAAGATTACATAAATCAGTTTTTTGAGACTTTTAAGAGGTACCTATATTATTAAAATTTTAAGCTTCCAAGTATAAAATATGAACATTAAAAAAGTATAAGAGAACATTCAGAAAGCAGACAAAATACTAAGATCACTTTAAAATATATTAGTCTAATAAAGAACTTAAAAACTTTCCAGAAAAAGAACAATGAAACACATTTTGAGGAAAAAAGGACACTAAAATGATACTGATTTTTACAAACTGTTTTCTCTGTAATAAGATGCCTTCCTTTTTGTTTTATATATTCTAAACTGCTCCAAGAACAGTAATGAAAAGATTCTCCACCTGGACCTACCTTTTCTTTAGACCCCTAGTTCATATGTTTCCTCACTAAAAAAACAACACATAAGTGAAATTACTTTTCATTCTTTCTGAAAATATTTCACATTTCAAATCAAAAGTGGAATTTTTAGCTATACTAAAAACCAGCATTTCTTACATTCTGGGTAGTATCCTGTAGTCATACTCAGTCCCCTAATCCATCTGGTATTTTTTAAGGAATACATTTAGAAGAAGCAAAGCACATATTAAGGAGAGTAAGAACATATTTAAAACCTTAGGAAGCATTTGCTATAAGGAGGGAAGAGGGTTATTAATATTTGTGAATACCTACTGTGTACCACGCATTTTGCTATAGACTGTATTTTTTTCATATAACACTGCCAAACAGATGATGTTACCCTTTCCATAAAAAGTAAATGAGGAAAATGAACCTCAGAAATTGGTTTACTTATCTCATGTCAGTGTTAATAAGGGCTGATCTGACTTAAGCACAGATCTGACTGGTCCCAAAGATGATGACATTTTATCCATAACAAAATGCCTCAATGGGCACATTCTTCTTGTAAAAATTCGTTTTCATTGATAGTTTTCTTATTAGAAAAACAATTGTAACCATTACCCTGAACAAGCAAAACCTGTGGGATGTAACCATAAAGCAGTGTTTTATCTACCACTGTCCTTTAAAATTATTCTGTGTTGACAGTTTAATGTCCCTGAACTTTTATTTAGGCAAGCCTATGACTTTGGTCATTTTCAAGTTATAAAAACTGTCAGAATTTAGAAAGTGATAGACCCAGTTTAGTATAATTGTCAAAATTTGTCATCCAGGACTACAGCTTCTCCCCATGTCCCAGTTCTGCCTGCAGCCCGCGTGCCCTAGGGATGACAAGAGCACCGTGCTTTACCTGCTCTCCCTTCCCACCTTACGAACCCTGGGTGTAGCAGTTAAGTGTCATTAGAGGGCAGGAGCACTCTCAGCTCAAGAAGTATTTAAAACTGACCTGTCAAGGAATGCTTTCTGGAGTTCCTTGGAAGCTCTCACCCATTCCAGCACTGGGGATCTCTCACCACAATTTCTTGATGCAAGATAATGCATCTCCTGTGGGAATCCAGCCATTTCTTCCTCCCCCTCTGCCTCATACCACCCTGATCCTGTGAGCTTCCTCTCACTAGTGGCCCTCATCCAGTCAATGGGACACATGTACCCATTCAGAACTCAGGGAAGATGGGCAGTCCACCCACAGTAACCTTGCTTTGCTGCGCTGTCACAGCGGATAGCTTCTCCTTCACTCAGGCACAGTGAGACAGACATCAACCCACTGTGTCCCCTAAACTACACAAGTTACATATTCAGCTCTCAAATCATTACCAGAAATCTCCTGTACTTGAGGGGGAGCACACCAAAAAGGGAGGGGGGAGGTTAGAAGAAACTCCTAGCACACTAACAACTTGGTTTAAAAACACTTTTCCAATTTCCAACAACTCAGTTCAAAAACTATTCTAATTTCCAGCTCCCTGATTCTTTATACCAACAGATGGGGTCGGTATTTAGAGGTCACAAATCCAATTTCTGCCTCTTTATTTTGCAATGCCTGCATGGTATGCTTATAACTCTCTTTAGAAATGTATACCTCTCAACTTAGGGCCAAACTCAGAATAAAAGAGTTCCATTTTAACATCTTATTACATGATATATTTAGCACTTTACTAAATTTTCCACAAAAAGTAGAAAGAAAAATCCATAATCCCACCACATAGTTAGCCACAGTTAACACTTTAGCATGCTGTTTTCCTTTCTATAAACAGTCCATTTTTCATCTGAAAATTTCTTATTTTCTTTTTAAAATCTTGTACAAAAACACCTCATTTATATAATTTCATCGAGCAATCCAGTTTCCCATAGAATTTCAGCATGCCTTTTTCAAACACCAAATTTCCGTTACGCCAATGTAAAGGTGGCTTTCTGAAACTTGTCACACTGTCACTCCCCAAACTCAAAACCTTTAATGGCTTCCCACTGTCAGAGATTAAACTTCAATCTTTTAAATTCTCTATGGTCTCCTATACATATTACATCTCTAAATGTAACTTTAAGCCCTGTATTCATCCTATAAAAATCATACTACAAGAAGCATGTGAATGTCAAGGGAGTTTCCGACCATGGGATCCGACCTACACTCAAGATGAGAAAGTGTTTCAGGGTTTGGTCAGAGCTCCACAGTGATTACTGAAAGTATCAGAGGATGGAGCTCTACCAGGATTACAGACAGGCTGAATCCACGAAATGCAACAGAGCATATTAACGTGGCAAAAACAAACTTGCAGCGGGGATCAGTCCTCATATGACTGCAAATAAAACTCTATCACCACACATACAGTATTTACTGGTTTCACACTCGTGATCACTACTGCCAAAAAGTTAAGCTAATGCTGAAGAGCAGATTTATGGAAACTTTAAATGTTTAAAACTGGATTTAGGGATTGATTTTGTCAATGTTCCACACATAATCTGCCATCCATTCACAGAGCACACATTAAAAAAATTTGTTTTAAAGTCATCTTTCAGCGGATGAAGTGAGAAATAAATTCCAATTAACATGCTAACCAAGAAAAAAAGCACTCAGTTCTTAGCCCAAATAATCTTTGCTCTTCTCAGAAGCGTATGGCAGTAAAAACTCACAGAATTACAGAAGTGCCTGAAGAAAGAAAAATAATCAGTTCTCTCTTAAAGTTGACAATAAATGTATTCACTCAAAGAGTACACAAGAACAATGAGCGTGGGGCAAATACTGACGTGTCTTTACGTATAACTGTGGAGGATGTGTGTGCATTCATACAACATGCATGTATGTGCAGAGATATCTGGAGAGATGTTCACCAGAACACTGACTACTTAGATGGCGATTTTTGCTTTCCTCTTTCACTTTTTTGTTTCATTTTTTAAAATAAATGAGCATATACTTTTACAAGAAAAGAATGCTATTTGCACTATTAAAATATGGCATAACAAGCTACAGTAATCAAGACATGTGGTACTGGCAGAAGGATAGACATGTAGACCAATAAAACAGAAAAGAAAGTCCAGGGCGCCTGGGTGGCTCAGTTGGTTAAGCGACTGCCTTCGGCTCAGGTCATGATCCTGGAGTCCCTGGATCGAGTCCCGCATCGGGCTCCCTGCTCGGCAGGGAGCCTGCTTCTGCCTCTGACCCTCCCCCCTCTCATGTGCTCTCTCTCAAATAAATAAATAAAATCTTAAAAAAAAAAAAAAAGAAAGAAAAGAAAGTCCAGAAATAAACCCATATATCCAGGGTCAACTGATTATCAACAAAGATACCAAGGCAATTCAAAGGGGTAAAAGGACAGTCTTTTCGACAGATGGCACTGAGAAACTGGCTATCTACATACAAAAAGATCAACTTAAGAAATTTACCTCATGCTATACAAAAAAGTTAATTAGGGGTGCCTAGGTGGCTCAGTGAGTTAAGTGTCTGACTCTTGGTTTCGGCTAGAGTCATGATCTTGAGGTAATGGGATTGAGCCCTGTGACAGGCTCTGCGCTCGGCACGGAGTCTGCTTGGGATTCTCTCTCCCTCTGCCCCTCCCACCACTCACATGCTCTAAGTAAATAAAATCTTTAAAAAAAAAAAGTTAATTAAAAATGGATCACAGACCCAAACAAAAGAACTAAAACGATAAAATATAAAACATTTAGAAGAAAACACAGGCATAAATCTCACGGCCCTGGGTTGGACTAAGACTTCACGGACACAGCACCAAAAGCAGGATTCTTTTTTTTTTTTTTTAAAGATTTTATTTATTTATTTGAGAGAGAGAGAATGAGAGAGCACATGAGAGAGGGGAGGGTCAGAGGGAGAAGCAGGCTCCCCGCTGAGCAGGGAGCCTGATGCAGGACTCGATCCGGGGACTCCAGGATCATGACCTGAGCCGAAGGCAGTCGCTTAACCAACTGAGCCACCCAGGCGCCCTCTTTTTTTTTTTTAATTTTATTTTATTGTGTTATGTTAATCACCATACATTACATCATTAGTTTTCGATGTAGTGTTCCATGATTCACCGTTTGCGTATAACACCCAGTGCTCCATTCAATACGTGCCCTCTTTAATACCCATCACCAGGCTAACCCATCCCCCCACCCCTCTCCCCTCTAGAACCCTCAGTTTGTTTCTCAGAGTCCGTAGTCTCTCATGGTTCGTCTCCTCCTCCCTCCAGGTCCCCCCCTTCATTCTTCCCTTCCTGCT
>NC_138372.1:161004766-161090695 GCF_054177405.1 Leptonychotes weddellii
GCCAAAAGCAGGATTCTTAAAAGAAAAGAAAAAGATAAACTAGACTCTATCAAAGTTCAAAACCCTTGCATCTCAAAAGATACCATTAAGAAAATAACAAGACAAGGCACAGACTGGGAGAAAATACTTGCTAATCATGTGACTTATAACTGCCTGGGATAAACTGTCTCACAGCACCTGTTTAGCTCTACTTCATGATTTGAAGACAGTTTCCTGTAACACTGTAAACCAGCTATACTTTTTTTAAAAAAACTGCTCACTCATCTCTTACTTGTGAGACACAAATAAGACCCTAGAAAGGATCTGAGAGACCAGAGGCAGGGAAAGGACTTCACTAAAGTTTTGCCTGTATACCTCAACTAGGAAAATTTGAAATGTTTAAATATTTTTTAATTACTTAAAATCATAGGCTATCTACCTACCCAAACTAGGCAAAATGAGAATGGTTTAAAAAAATTAAATTTGATTTTTAATAAAATATGTGATTTTTAAAAGCTGCTGATAAGAACACTGAAAATCAGCTAAAGTTCTTAAATGAACTTTTAATATGCTAATAGAAACTACTAAGAAGGGGTCAGTAACACATACCAAAGACAGAACACTGGCCAGTTGTCACTATGACACATACTATAATGGAACTTTGGCACACCCATTTCAAAGGGTTGCCAATCCCAGGCTACATATTTTGACTATTGCTTCAACATACTGCTCTATAAATAAAAAGAAAAAGCTTTGGTTTAACTATATTCACATTTTAATATGGGAAGTTCCAATTATCAAAGTGTATTTCCAAAATGCTTTAGCCCTTGATTCTCAAACATTAAGCTTTTATCCACTAGTGACTTAGAAGAGGAGCCACCATAGCTAGATTTCTTTACATTTCCAGCTCTGTACATTCATGTACACTTTAATCCAAATGGACAGAATAAATGAAGCTGACTTTTCTGTACTTTAGAAAACAACTTGGTAAATAATATTTATGTAATACCAGAACATATCAACGATTTAAGTCAAAACAAGCTTAAACGTAACAATTTTCAGCAAGTAAAGTTAAATTTCGAAATAACATTTCTTACGTTTGTTTACAGAAACTAACTGGACAGGAGTTAGAAAATTATGATTGATAAAATGAAGCCCAACCCCCTTTAAAAAAATGAAAAATTCTAAGTTTAAACCTTCCTCCAACTATGCTAGCTCCTCCTTTTTTTTTTTTTTTTTAAGATTTTATTTATTTGGGGTGCCTGGGTGCCTCAGATGATTAAGCATCTGCCTCTGGCTCAGGTCATGATCTCAGGGTCCTAGGACTGAGCCCCACATTGGACTCCTGGCTCAGTGGGGAGCCTGCTTCTCCCTCTCCCTCTGCCTCTCCCCCTGTTCATGTGCGTTATCTCTGTGTCTCAAATGAATAATTAAAAAAAAATTTTTTTTTAATTAAAATTAAAGATTTTATTTGTCAGAGAGAGAGAGCGCATGTGCACAAGCAGGGGGAGCGGGAGGCAGAGGGAGAGGCAGGCTCCCTGCTGAGCAAGGAGTCCGATGCAGTACTTGAACCCAGGACCCTGGGATCACGACCTGAGCTGAAAGCAGATGCTTAACCCACTGAGCCACCCAGAGGTCCTTATGGTAGCCCCTAAATATATACTGTCCCAAGATCTAAAGGAAAAAAAACCTCATTAAAAATGTGCTTATATTGTTTTGTTAGAATTTTCCAGAATTTTAAGTAGAGAATTGTTGTATGACATAAACAAAAGCAAAGTAATCTCATACCTTGCAACCCAAGGTGGTTTTCCCGTGCTTCACCTTAATGTAATGTCCCTGAAATTCCTAAAAAACCATGTGTGATTTTTTTCAAATCAAAAGACGTCTGGACATGTTAGTCATTACTTTTTGAGTAAATGTTATCAGATACCAACTTACCTTGGAGAAAATACATTTCAAATGCTGATGCTCTGGCTACTGCTATTAGTGAGAGTAATACTGTCCTTCATCTCTTACACAGGAGTCTCCTGTTTTCTACCAGCATCCATGAAAAGGTGGCATGGTAACTTACTAGCTTGCAACTAGGGTAAGATCTCAGACCATCATGGTTCTGGACAGTTTTGGCAGTAAGGATGGGATGCTGACAGAGCCACCCATGACTTTCTAGAAGACAGAGGATAAAGGCCCCCAAGGGCAGAGGTCTAGGAAATGGGAAGACACCCTGGGATCTGAGAGTGGTCCTGATGGTAGGTGGGGAGAAGATGAAAATATGGATCCCTACCACCCTACTGTTAATGAACAGGAGTTGGATTAATGTTTAGAAACTGAGCAGTAAAAAGTGGAATTGAAATCAACCACCCAAATGGTGACTTGGTGGTTGTTCACTCTCCTCTGGGCCGGCAGAGGAAGAGATATGCCAAGACAATGGGGCAACAGCCCTGTGTCTCCAGGTGAAAGGCATTGTGGCTGTGACTACTGAGCCTCAGAATCCCCAAAACTAAAATGGATTATGTAAGTAATGATGGCCTTGCTGCCAAAATGAAGTTTTAGTTGGACCAAAATTATTAGAAGTTTCTTTGATTGAACTATGAGGGAATAACCAAAAGGTTATAACCAGCTTTGATTGCTTTGATTGCTGTACAGGTGCTCTCTCCCTCGTGCTCCCATCTCCTACCCTGTTCTACTTCTACCCCCAAAACTCTTCTGCTTTACAGAAAAAAATGGTAAGTATGGGGTTGAAGTCTCCCTGACTCCCAAGAAGGACTGACGGCCATAGAGCCAATAGGCTGCCCAGGGAACTTTAGAGAGGGACTCAAAGCTTTAAGGTTCTTTTAGATATAGGCACCCATGTCATCACCAGCCTACCCAGTCCTGTGAAGGGAGGGAACATCCAGATTCAATTAATAGGGTTTGGGCAGGATTTACAGTGGGGAAGAAAACGAATGTGACGAAAGGACAGGACTCTCTGGGCCAGTTCAATGTTCTGTTGCTGTCTCTACATCCCAATGTATAGTTAAGAGTTGATATGTTACATGGTTGTACTTCCCCACCTTCTAAGTGCCAGAGGGGATTCTCCCAATCAGGAAGGGTTGCATGTAGAAAAATCCTAGTACCTTTGGGGCCCCACAACCCTAATGACAGTTTTTTGGTTACAAGTCTCTGTGACTTACGATTTTATTGATTAGAGCTTTTGACAAAGGGAGGCAGGCAGTCGTCACCTGCAGGTGCCCCTGGGGGTTCTGCACTCTGCCTTCTGGACACAACTATCAGACATGCTCCTTCTCTAAAGCAATTGTTAGCATGTTACTGGCCTCTTGTGGAAACTGAATCCCTGACTCATGGAGACCTCTTGAGTCCACAGGCTGATATTTCTACTTTGGTTTTCTAACCTACTGTACCCCTTGATTTACTATAAAGGGCAGTTTTTCAAGGGGGTCAAATGTGCCCCAGCTTCCAAACCTCCAGGCTTATCTTATAAAAACAGCATTTGTCATTCACTTTACCAACTCTCTCTGCCAAATAAAGGACGCAACAGTGTAAAGTGTCAACTGCCAATGTTAGGTGAGGCTCTTCTCTCCCTAACTCCAACTATTTGGAATCCTGAGCAATCGCTGCGAAAGAGGAAGGTAAGAGCTTAATCCAGAAGAACTGCAGCTGATAAAAGATTTTTCTTTCATTTCCAATCATAGATCCAGATGGGGGTTCTTAGAGCTGTTTCCCGCATTGTTTGTCTCCTCTGTCATCATCCACAGGACTCTTGAGAAGCTGTAGGAATATGCAGGTACAGACTCAAGGCATGGTGGAAATGGACTGTACATCATGGGGCAGAACCCTATGCTCCCCTACGCCACCTGGACAGAGCCCAGGGATAGTGACCTCCCAGGAATATCCACGTTGGTCTGATATGCCCACTTTAGGATGGGTCAACTCCATAACTAACAATGTAGAGAGTCAACTGAAAATGCATATTCGAGAATATATCTGGCTTTGTCTTAGCCCCAACAGCATCTCAACTTTACATGAAAAAGTAGCAACAGGACCTTTGGGGAAAACTTAGCCCCAACAGCATCTCAACTTTACATGAAAAAGTAGCAACAGGACCTTTGGGGAAAACCGGAAGCAAACTTACAGGCTCTACAGAGCCTAAATCCAGTAAATCATCAAATCTTATGGATTTAATACTATTCCTCCATTGTCAGTACTCAAATGATGATCACTATCAATTCTTTCCTGGACTTTAGTAACAATAGCCTCTTAACTTGCCTACTTGTATTGAATTTTACTTCATCTTCAATCCATTCTCCCAAAGCTGTCAGAACAAGCTAGTATTTCACTCTCCCCTCCCTTAAAATCCTAAAAAAAGAAAATCCTATAATGGTTTCCCTATAGCCTTCAGTCCAAACTGACCTGAACTTGTTAACACAACTCATGCAGCCAGGCTTACAGTCTACTTATTGTGTACCTCTTTCCCACACCTCCTTTATAGAACCAGTAGCCGTTTCTAAAATGTACCTGACCTCTCTTATCTCAAAGCTTTTGCCTCTCCCTCAATTTAGGCCCGTGCATTCTCCCCCCGCTTTTTTAAGATTTTATTCATTTATTTGAGAGAGAGAGAGAGACAGAGACAGAGATAGCAACAGAGAACAGGAGCTGGGAGGAGAGGGAGAAGTGGGCTCCCTGGGAGCCCGATGTGGGGCTAGATCCCAGGACCCTGGGATCATGACCTGAGCTGACGGCAGACACCTAACCGACTGAGCCACCCAGGCGCCCCTCATCCTCCCTTTTGTCTGACTGACTACTGGTCCACTCCTCAGGTTTTAGTTTAAATGGCATGACAACATGGACTTTTGCCCTGACTCATAAGATTAGGTATCTATGGAATACATAACACTGAACTCACATTGTCTATTTTTCTCACTCTTCTATTCTAAGGAAGGACTACTAGTAGTTTATTCACTGTTATTATAAGCGTGCTCATGTGTTCATTAACTATTTGGGGGATTCATAACAATCATATACCAAGTATTATGCTAGTTGTCAAAAAATACATTATCAAAAACAAGTTGTTTTTTTTTTTAAGACTTATTTATTTGAGAGACACAGCAAGTGGGGGGGAGAGGGAGAGAAAGAATCTCAAGTCAGTGAGGAGTCTGCTTGAGATTCTCTCTCTCTCCCTCTCCCTGTGTCCCCCGCAAAAAAGAAATGTGTTAATAAAATTATATTTTGCCCTCCCTACCACACTGCATTGAAATTAATATAAATATTTCATAAGAATTGTGAGGCACACAGCAGAGACATTATTATTCCCATTTCATAGTTAATCTGAGAATCTTCACACTATCAGACAAAAGCAAATTAGGGCTTTAGTGCAATGGTTTGGTCCATACATACTAAAATTTTACAATGAGTAGAATCTCTCGATAAGAGCACAAATCAGCAAACTATAAAAGTCCACTTCAAGACCTACTTAGTAAATCATGGATTAAATTAGTGCCTTCAACTTTCTATTACTCTCATAAAGAACAGAGAAATGGCATAAATAATCCCCAAATAATAATATCTGGGAATATGTCATAACTTTTTTCATAGCACGTATGTCCTAAAATTGTTTGACCTAAATTAGTATTCAGTGTAACTTGAATTATCTGAGAACATGCCAATTTATGACTGGAAGAAATATTCTAAGCACAGTGAAGTGTCCATATTAGTTTAGGTTTATAATACAATACCAGACATATTGTACCAACTGGAATATATCAAGTAGAAATTACTCCCATGGCAGACTATAACTGCACAGGATTGAAAACTTCACAGTGTTGCATAAAACAGTACCACTGAATGTCATCTTTTCAAAATAAATTAAATAGCTACAAAAATATATCTTTGCATAAGGTCTTCTACTTAAACAGAATCACCCAATATCTTTGAAAAAAAGCCTTTCTCACCAGTGGTACCACTATCAGAACATAGGATGTGTCACAAGAAATGTATGTTTTTAAAGAATCAACCTTCTAAGAATGATTTCCTTGTTTAAAAAGTTTTACAAATGGGCGCCTGGGTGGCTCAGATGGTTAAGCATCTGCCTTCAGCTCAGGTCATGATCCCAGAGTCCTGGGATCGAGTCCCGCATCTGGCTCCCTGCTCCTTGGGAGCCTGCTTCTTCCTCTGCCTCTCTCTGTCTCTCATGAATAAATAAATAAAATCTTTAAATAAATAAATAAATAAATAAAATAAAAAGTTTTACAAATGTCACTCATTTGCATTCCAATATACTTATATGAGTGGGAAAAGGGTGAAGCTACAGCTAGTAAGCAGGAAATTATAATCCTGTATATGCTCACAAGAGAGTAGAGAAATGAACATTTTCCATCCTGTGTGTCAGCTGAAAAAGTTTTTAGATTGGCTGTTTTAAGTATGCCTTCTAAATATATAATATAAAATACAGGACCTCAAATCGGTACTTTGAAATAGAATTTTAGTAAAGACTACAAATCACAGAGGCTTGGGTTTATGCCAGCCTTCCTCACCCTACTTGGGAGCATACTTGGACAAGTTACGTAAGCTCTCTGAGCCTGCTATCCTGTTAATTAGTAGTTAACTAGGAATTAACCTATACCAGGCAGGGTTGTCATAAAACTACCTTAATGTATATAAAGAACTTGGCATATAGTAGGTGTTCACTACCACAGCATAATAATTAAAGAGCCAAGACCAAGTTCTATCACTTAGTAGCTGTGTCACTTTAGTTATTACTTAACTTCAATTTCCTAGTCTGTGACATGGGAATACTAACACCTAACAAGGTTGTTGTAAAGAATTTCTTAGACTCAACCCGGCAAGTAGTAAACACTATGTGCTAGTTGCTATTAGCATTATGACCACCACCACTGAAATATTAAACACTGGGGTGCCTGGGTGGCTCAGTCAGTTAAGCATCTGCCTTCAGCTCAGGTCATGATCCCAGGGTCCTGGGATCGAGTCCCGTGTTGGGCTCCCTGCTCTGCAGGGAGTCTGCTTCTCCCTCTGTTCCCCCCTCACTCGTTCTCTCAATCTCTCTCTCAAATAAATAAGATCATTAAAAAAATGTATTACATAACCACTGTCACATTACTGATGATACGTTCCATTTCTGCCACTTGAAAAAATATCTCTTGAAAAATTAACCTCATTTTGGTGAACTGATCATAATACAGGATGAGCTTACACATCTAAGAATTTTTATGGTGACTTTAAATGCACAAGACATAACCTGAATTGACTGTTGCTCATGAATACTGAGAAGATATCAAATATCCATTCTAAGTGAACAAATCTACTCAATGGACTAAAGCATAACATAAAATGACATGCCTATTGTACTTTCTTTGTACTTTCTCCCCAAAGATCTCAAAGCACTTTAAAAAATCAAATAGAGCAATTCTCAAAATATATGAACTTGAGAAAACTGCAGCTGAGAGCAATCAACATTTTTCCCAAAACTTTTGCTACATAATTACAAAATGATGCTATAGTCAAAAACTCTTTGACCTTGCCATTCTTTCAATTATTCAAAACATTTGAGTATCCACTGTGCACCAGGCTAAATTCTGGTGCAGTGAAAGAAAAGGAGAGACCAAAAATAATAGCGGGAATGTCACTAACAATATAATTAAATATTTCCAAATATTATAATTTTGTATTCCTTAAACAGTGAAAGAGCAAATTATAGGCCCTAACAGTTAAGTGCATCAATACTTAATGATTTAAGTAACCTCATATAAGCGACAGTCCAGTATTTTCCCCCAAAGAAACCAGCAGTAAAATGAAATAAGCATCCCTCTATACTCTTCAATCACTTATTATGGTAAATGATCATTCCAAATATGAATATAATAATCTCAAGAGTGACGCTATGTAACACATTTTTTTTTTTTTAAGATTTTATTTATTTATTTGACAGAGAGAGACACAGCGAGAGAGGGAACACAAGCAGGGGGAATGGGAGAGGGAGAAGGAGGCTTCCCGCCGAGCAGGGAGCCCGATGCGGGGCTCGATCCCAGGACCCTGGGATCATGACCTGAGCCGAAGGCAGACGCTTAACAACTGAGCCACCCAGGCACCCCTGTAACACATTTTTTAACCCATTTTTGGGGAAAGTTCAGAGAAATGAAAAATTCTAAATCTGATTATGTAAAATATCACCTGTAATCTATCAGAAATAAACTAAATTCGCTTAATCTTAAAATATGAAATTATATTTTTGCTAGGGCAACTAGAATCAATTTACTAATCATGTCTCCCTTTGATGAACCAATTTCATAGGAGAGAAAAATCTAGCCCCAATTATCAAATGATCTAAAGTTCATACTATAGATCCAGCATCTTATGATCCAAGAACTTCCTCTGAAGCAGCTATGTAACTGTTAAAAGTTTTAAGAATTGAAAAATGTTATCTAACAAAACTGCTCTGCCAAAGAGAGGCAATCTTAACTATGAGTTAAGAAATCTTACTGCTAGAGTGGTTATCCAAAACCTAAAAGAGAACAAACGGCCAAGTGCCTTTTTAATACTTAGCTCCCCAGAAGGGCTATTAGAAAATGCTGATATTAACGTTGATAGCAATTGTATCATACTGATATCCAGGTAGGTACACTACAGGACTAAAAACCTTCCTTTGACTTCATTATTACAGACAACCACAGTCACGTGGAAAAAAAAGGGGAGGCTTATCATATCATTTTATGAATGCTGATCAGGCAGTTTTAGCCAACTACAACACTTACCAAGGGGTTATCAAATAAGCCCCAATTATCAAAGTGCTCTAGACACAAAGCTTCTGTTTCTATTATTAAATACAATTAAAGAATTAAAAGGATCAGTGTGTTTTTCTTGAGGTACATGTCTAAAATGATTTGCAATAAGTCCCCAAAGACCGAAGTGATTGAAATTCCTTCATCTATATAAAACACTCCTCTGGAATGTCAGTCTGCCAAACTGCAAGACTATAAGAACACAAAATTGACTGATCCACATTTTCCACATAAAGATTACGGAGTAAAATGATGGCAAACGCAATAAATCTGCAGGAGGGGGAACAAAGTGTAAACAAATTCCAAAAATCTTTGTCTTATCCAGAATGGCACTTTGTGGTACTGCAAGAATTCAGGCATTTCATCAGTATTCCGCACACCAGGGGACACTCGATAACTGTTGTCGACAAATTAGAGGAGAAAAAGTCTCACCAACAAACGGTAGTAACAGGTAATGTTGCAAATCAGTCATGGAACCAAGTGAGCGGGAAGGTGGAGGTGTAGAAAAGAGTAACAATCTTCTGCCAAATTTTACAGTCTGAGAAAATTAACCCATCATAGATAGCCCTCCAGGAAAAAAAAAAAAAAAGATATTTGGTACAGCCTAGAATAGCCATGAGTTACACACACACACAGCAATTGCCACTTCCACTACAGTTTGACAGTAACAGATTTGGGTAATTCTAACAGAAATTGTGTGTTTTGGAAACACCCTAAGACCACACCCTGTGACTGAGAATCTGGACTTTAAATGCTGGGAATTTAAGTGGTCAACGCGGTGTATACTTGGACGATCTGGCCGCGCAGGTGGAAGGGCGGAGAGGGGCAATAAAGACACCAAGTTCCACGCGGGTGACCAGGAGGAGTGGCTGCCGCCGCGAGGCGTGGCGGAGTCCGAGGGAAAAGGGGGTGTGGATCTGTGGGTGAGTCCGGGGAGAAAGGGAAGGAGGAAGGGCGGCCCGGAGGAGTTAAGGCGGCCGAGGGTGGGGGGCGAGCGCCGACGCGGGAGGGGAAAAGCCGGGGAGCCGGATATCACGCGCGGCGGCCGGCTCTGGGGGTGGGAGGGCGCGGCGAGCACGCGCGTGGCGGTGCGGGTGGGAGGAAAGGGAGGAAAAAAGGAGGTCCGAATGAATGAGTCGCTGGCGGGGCCGGGGCCGGGGCCGCGGAGGAAGGGGCCGGGGCGCCGCGGGCCGGCGGAAGGGGGGCGCCCGCAGAGGTGCAACCGCAGCGCCGGGGGTGGGCGCCGGGGCGGGCCCACGGCGCCGGGGGCCGAGGAAGCCCCGCGCCGGCGCGGCCACCACCGCGCCCGCCTCTCCGCCAAAACGGGGTCTTGGGGCAGGAAAGTGAGGGGCGTGAGGGAAGGGGGAAAAGGGTAAAAATAAATCACTCACCCTCCGCTCGAGCCTCCGGGCTCTCTCAGCCCCGCTCCTCCGCCCTCCTCGAGCCGCGGCGGCGGCTCCTCAGCGGCGCTAGAGGGAGCCCCGGGCCCGGAGCGGGGCAGCGGCGGCGGCCGGACCGGGAGCCCCTCCGCACCTGCCCCTGTGGCGGAGCCGCGACGAGCCAAGCGGCGGCTGCAGCAGCGGCGGCGGCTCCGAGTGGGGAGGGCAAGTGACCCGGATGTACAGGGTAACGGCGAGGAGGGGGAGGGGGGAATGCCAGGAAGTGAGGGCGCAGCGGACCTGTCCGGCCGTGCGCATGCGTCGCGCGCCCGCCCCGCAAGGTAAATCCTCGGCCTTCCTTCCCCGCCCCTCTTCCCCGCCCCTCCTGGAGGGGGCGGGGCGAGACTTGAGACAGGTGGTCCGGCGGGGAAGGGAGGAGAGGAAGGGGGCGCGGCCACAGCCTCTGCGCCCCCGCGCTCCTTAAAGGGGCAGCACATCCGCGCGGAGATGGCATCTGGGTGGGTACGAGTCTTGCAGCCTTCTCATTTTACAGAAGGAAAACTGAGGTTCAGAGGTAGGGGGGAGCTGTCTCAGGTCAGCGAGCTCGGAAAAAGCAGGAACTGGAACTCGGAACTCGCAGATCAGGACTCTTTGTACTGAACTCAGCGAAACTGCCACCTCCCACCACTCTCCACGCCTGGAATGGCTGGGCTGGTGAACACGCCTTTCCCTCTCCGCCAGGTACTGAACCTCACTCACGCTCCCCGTTAAGGCAGAAGCGCTGGCAGGCTCCTCAGAGCTTAGAGGTGCACCGTTATCGCCTGTAATGGTATCCTGGAGACGCCCTGGGGAGGTGTTAAATGATCAATCTGAGGACAGAAATCAGGCGCCACTTGAGACTTGTACCTTGCCACGCACGGCTCTTTCAGATAAATGAGATTTTGTTCTAGGGTTCCGCTCTGGGCAAAAATGTCGGGGGGTGGGACAGAGAACTTGGATGTGGCCCAGGGCACAGCATTTTATTTCCCTAATCTTCCTTCACTCTTGAACATAAATGCTCCCTCCTTACATACAAAACCAGAACATCTATCTAGCTGGTTCATCCTAATCCTGCTATGAAACTCTCATATTTTTTCATTAACACTAAAGCGTAAATGATTACAATGTTACCTTTCTCTGGAATATTTTCGGTTTGAGCAGATCATTACCATGGAAGTAAATGGTTCTGAATATTTTGGGGTCATGGGCCCTACTGAAAATCCCACAAAAGTAGGGGTTTTTCTCCCCCAGAAGAATGCACACAAATTTACATACAATGTCAGGGGATTTATGGTCCCGGGAAGCTTACCTATGAAACCCTGATTATGAACTCCTGGTCAAAGAGGTAAAATGCCAGGAACCATCCAGGCCTTACCAGATGTGGCCAAGAAATCACTCCTTGCCCCAAATACAGAAGAGCAACCCTTACCTTATTTAGCCTTTTGTCTTCCTCTTGAGTTACATGGAGACTACATGGTACGAGCCATACTATATAGAAATGTGTTAGAAGAGTCACAGAGAGATTAGATGGCTTTTTGAAGGCACACACTAAAGGCAAGAGTCCTAGGCCTCAGACTTTTGCCCTAATTATCATACTTTAGGATGATTTAGGGGTTCTATATCTATTATAATCTTCATCAATTTCAATTAAACTGAGGGAGCCAATTTTTTGCCAACATTGATGCTGGCAGACAGTCTTCACAATCCAGGAACTGTGGTCCATGTTTCTGACACACTGATACCCATCCTTAAATAACCTTGGTCCGTAGAAACCCACTATCCTCAATTTGTACCAAGGAAGAGAGTTCATACACCTGCCCCGTCCCTTAAATATGTGCTCCGAGTAACCACACACCTCTACCTCAGTATCCCAACAAAAGCAGAAATCTCTTCCATAGTATTCTCAACCCCATCCAGTTTAGCTCAAATATCTCCCATTATGGGGAACTCATTACTGCACTGGTCGGCCTCTTCTCATTGTGAGGAACGTCTTCTTTTACACTGAGCAAAAATCTGATACCCAACAATTTTCATCCACTGGTCCTAATTTTATCTATGGAGAGCAACACAGATATGATGCCAGCCTGAGGGAGCTTTCAGTCCAGCCAAGAAAAGCCCACTGATGAATGATAACCATAAAATAAGATCAGCCCCCTTTAGGGTCGCCTGGGTGGCTCAGTCATTAAGCATCTGCCTTCCGCTCAGATCATGCTCCCAGGGTCCTGGGATCCAGCCCTGCGCACACATCGGGCTCCCTGCTCTGGGGGAAGCCTGCTTCTCCCTCTTGCACTCCCCCTGCTTGTGTTCCCTCTCTTGCTGTGTCTCTCTCTGTCAAATAAATAAATAAAATCATTAAAAAAAAAAAGATCAGCCCCCTTTGGAGACACCTTTCTCCTTGTCAGCCCTAGACCCATCCTGGCCTGCATCACAACTCACACATAAGCTCGACCATTACCTCATGTGGGATATCCTGAAAACGAGAATAGAAAACAAGACCTTAAGAGAAGTGCTGAATTTATTGTTCCCCGATCCTTTCTTCGTTATCCTGCATGAATGTAATCCCATTTCAGCTGAGGTCAAAGCTTTCAAAGTTTTATGTTGAAAAAAGCAGGAGGATGCAAAAAAGAGGTTTACATAAGAGCACTCTGCTCTCGATGATTTAATCACTGTGGCTTGTTAGCATTTTTCTTTGTGAGTCCTTCCTATGTGCCAGGCACTGTACTAAGCACTTTACTTGCATTTCCTCTGTTGCTTTTAGAACCACCCTATATGGTACTATTACGATGTCCATCTTATAAATGAGGCAACCAAGGCTCAGTATGAGATCCAGGATTCAAACCCAATCTGTCAACTCCACAGTTTGTCCATTTACATAACTTGACTCTGCTTTTGTAAATTTCAGAAGTTCCTGATGCCTTCTTTAAATGCTGTTTCCTTTGAAAATTGCATTACTAAATCAACTTTAAAACATTACAAAGAGGGCGCCTGAGTGGCTCAGTTGGTTAAGCGACTGCCTTCGGCTCAGGTCATGATCCTGGAGTCCCTGGATCGAGTCCCGCATCGGGCTCCCTGCTCCTGCCTCTGACCCTCCCCCCTCTCATGTGCTCTCTCTCTCTCATTCTCTGTCTCAAATAAATAAATAAAAAATCTTTAAAAAAAAAAAAAAAACATTACAAAGAATAAATTGTTTCACTTAATCATTGATGCATTCAATCAACACACAATTCCGCCCCTCTACTATGTCATAGGCACCATGCCGAGGGTTTAAAGTGGAGGTCAGTAGACAGGGCAGGTGCCTGTCCTGGAGGGGCTCAGGATTTAGTGAAAGAGCTGTGACCTCATAATTACAGCACAGCACGATTCATTGTAATCTAGGAGAGTGGAAGAACCAACAATCCCTGGACAGCTGTGAAGGCTTCAGAGAGGATGGGTTTGGTCTTGAAGAGATCAGGGAAGGGATGAGAAGAGAAGGCACATGGGCAGAGGAAGGGCAGTTTATGACATGCTGGAGGGAAGACTGGGTGAGATGGTGAAGGATCTCCTCAACCACCATGCTATGGAGTTTGAACTTGCCTCCTGAAGGCAATAACAAGTAAACAGAAGATTCTCAGCAAAGGAGAGACATAATTAGATGTGTTTTATATCAAGATCACTCTGACGACAGTGTCCAGTATGGACTCCAGTGGGAATGAGAATGGGGGCCCGCAGACCACTGAAGTTGCTGTGCAGTCCAGGGGAGAGATAATGAGAACCTGCTTTAGGAAACTGGCAGTGGAGAGCAAGAATGGGCACCAGAATTAAGATACTGATGTTTAGGGTCACCTGGGTGGCTCAGTTGGTTAGGCGACTGCCTTCGGCTCAGGTCATGATCCCAGGGTCCTGGGATTGAGCCCCGCATCAGGCTCCTTGCTCAGGGTGGGGGGAGCCTGCTTCTCCCTCTCCCTCTGCCTGCTACTCTGCCTGCTGGTGCTCTCTCTTTCTCTGTCAAATAAAAAAAAATATTTAAGTAAAAAAAATATATACTCATGTTGAATCTACAGGAGTTTGTGACTAGTTGAATCTGGGGGAAGAAGCAGCAGAAGCTGTGGGACGTGACCCTGACACTCCTAGCTTAGCAGAGCAACTGGAAGGTGATACCACTCAATCCCAATACCTTCACAGTTTTCATTCCTGTCCTCTTCCCACCTTTACCTATGTGAATGCACGTTGCTTCATCTACTATCAGATACGTGCAACTATTTCCCAATACCGTTTCATACTTCTACAGTCACATTTATCATTTTAATGGCTGCAGAATATTGCATCATGTTGAAATAGCTCCATTTCCTTCAGTTACTAAAGGTTCACACCCTGCATGCCTGGTTTACCCTAGACTCATTTGGTTCTGAGCATTTTGCAAGGGATGGGTTGAGCGAGGGAAGAGAGCCTTTAGGTGAAGGGTGTTGGAAAAGTGTGGCCACAAGGGCCAGCAAAGCTGCAACTCTCGTGGGAGACGATTGGGCAAATGCACTGCACAGAGAACTGCAGAGCTGTGGAAAAGAACACATCAGCCTACCATTTACTCACTCATCAAGCAATTCATTCTCGTGAAGCCGAGGACAATACAGCAGAGCCCAAACCCCCTCAAAGCTCTGGATTCAGCCTAGCCAGGGTCTAAATCCTGTTCTACACCTTTTAGAAGTTACTCAAACTCTCAGAGCCTGTCTCCCCCCAAGTTTGTTGTAAAGATGAACCTGGCAAAAACGTACAAAACACCTGGGATGGAACTAAGCATGTGTTAAGTTCAATAACGATTTTCGGTCTTGGTCCTTTCCCTATGCTTTCTTGACTCCCAACATTTTCTTGAGTTTCTGAGCAAACCCTCCAGGCAACAATGCGTGTACTAGAGGTCAGAGCCTGAATCTGCCAGAGTGAACCGGGGCCACTCATGTGACCTCACTAACCTGTCACTTCCCATCTGGGAAACCAGCCTAAAAACCTCATTCACAGGAATGTTGCAAAGCTCTCATAAGTACTATATAGGAAAATATGTTCAAAGCCCCAAAGCACAATGTCATTAATGACTATTACTGCTGTTATAGACATTGCTGTATTCTAGATTTCTCCCCATTAAAAAAAAAATCTATCTATCTATCTGTCTAGATATGTATCTATATATACACCCTCCACACGAGTTCCTTGGACCGAAGTTTCTGGGTTAAAGGATCTGACCACTGTTATGGTTCTTGATTTGCGTTGCTCAGATTGCTCTTAGAGAGGACTCTGGATGGTGCTACCATAATTAACTCAAAATCACCGTTTAAGTCCTCAACCTAACATTCAGGGACTTCTATCAACTACTTCCTTCATCCTCTTGGTGGAAGGAATGAATACTTGAGGAAAGAAGCACCCTCCCCAACATTTCCAGGATGGCCAGGGGTCCAAAGGCTAAGGACTAAGACTCTAGTGTCCTGCCTTATGCCTGAGCACCAATGGACGAGAGTTTCACGAATCCAGAAGAAGACAGGGGAAGGAGGCCTGGGCATCCCCAGGGTAGCCCTGAAGGCCTGTCCAGCATGAAAAATGGCATCAGAGCTCCTACCCAAAAGCAACAGAGTACAAAGCCAACAACTCAAACCCTAACACACTCCTGACACTCCTGTTATCTAGCAAAACATTAACCAGTCTCTCAGGAGTCATAAAGTTGTCCTTAGGGCCGTATTTCCCCAGAGGCTCTGTCTATGAGCCTCTGTCACGTTCCCAAATGTAACATTTCTCACCAGTGGGCAGTTCCACAACATCCACTTTGGCCAGCCCTCTGGGCGACCTGCAGGAAGGTGGCAGGTTCTCACAGCTGGTCCTTCCCTGTGCTTCCAATATGCCTTCCAGCCTCTTCAAGGGACTGTTTCTTGGCCTTCCAGTTTAAGGGTCACCTCCTCAAAGTGGTCCTTGCCATCGCCCCACCCCCACCTCCTGTCACTCGTTCCTGCAGGTCACTGGCTTTTTTTCCCTCACAGTACTTATTACAACCTGTAAATATTTTTATTTTCTAGCTTAAAAATGTTTTTATTCTTTTTCTTTAAGATTTTATTTATTTGAGAGAGAGAGTGAGAGAGAGCAAGAGCGGGAAGGAAGGGCAGAGGGAGAGGGACAAGCAAATTCCCCACTGAACAGGGAGCCTGACGCAGGGCTTGATCTCAGGACCCCCCTGGAGCATGACCTGAGCTGAAAGCAGACGCTTCACCGACTGAGCCACCCAGGCGACCCTTAAAAATGTTTTTAAAGAGCCTCCCACGAAAACACCACCTCTGTGAAGGCAGAGGCCGGGGCTATCTTGCCCACTCCAACACCTGTCACTGTGTGCACCCAGCTCCTCGGAGACCCTCAGTAAGTATGCAGAATGACTGGGTAAAAAAGGGAGGTTCCCAGCCCCGCAACACACACCTTCCTTTCACCCTAACTATACGAATAACACATGTTGACTGCAGAAAAAATTTGAAAACACAGATGAGCAAAAGGAAGAAAATATAAACACTTACGATCCAGCCTCCCACCATGTGGACACCCTTCCAAATGTTTTTTTCTATATCTATATAAAGATAATGCATATATTTTTATAAAAATGGTTCATATTCTAAACTAATCTGCTGCGTTTCATCTCACGGTATATCTTAATCACCTTTCCTTAATAAAAGTACTTCAGCTGCCCTGTTGTGAAAGGCTCTATACCACTCAGCCTGTCGCTACACCATAAAGGATGTAACACATCTCCTCATGTTGAGCTAAAGGGGAGGTTTCTTTAATGCCAATAAAGGTAACATGTTTTAATACAGCACTTCCCTCTTGACAAGCTTCCCATTTTTGCCTCTGTGTTTGTATTGCTTTGGAGCTTGTATTTCTACAGAACCGTACTCCCCACCGCCCATTCACCACCTGGAGTTATTAGAGTCCCCGTCAACTGCAGAAGCAAAATTGTTTGCAACGGGAAAAGCTGACGTCTGACGAAGCCAGGATGATGCCTCGGAGTTCAGTATTTAAAGTCAATAAATTTTTATTTAAGAAAAAAAAAAAAAAGAATCTGCTGCTGATACAGGGGACAGAAATAAAGGGTGCAGTTTCTTGCCAAGATTTTAATGTAAAAAGAGGAAGAGACTTTCTGCAAGCCATGGCTTTGCCTCCCCAGCCCTGCCCTGAGGCAGTTTTTCCCTAGAGGGACAGGCTGGTGGCTCACAGGGTTTATTGATGTCCTAAGCAGTCCACAGCCCAAAGCGCATTGCCCCATTTGGAGACAAAGAGCTGGCTGCAGAAAAACCCAAGAGGGCATGCTCAGGATGCACTGCCTTTTCCCACCAGCAGCACTTTGAGCCCAGCCCCTGGTGGGGTTTCAGGAGCCACTTTGCATTTTCAGCTCTGACAGTCACTCCCCTCCAGGAGGAAAGGCCTCCCCAGGCCCACCTGGTGAAGCAGACCAGAAGAACAGACCCCATTCCAGCAGGAAGGCTCAGTGCCCAAGGGCACTCGCTGTCTTGCCCACCTGCCCGCCCCCACTGTGGCTGGGCCAACTTATCAAGATGCACAGGCCCAGGAGGGGGTCACCTGAAGGAGGGGGGCAAGATATCGTCAAATTAGAAACGGCACCAGACAATGGGAGGGAGAGGAACAGCTGGGTGGGCCATCTGTTCCTGGACCTCACCCTGCGGTGACCCAAACACCCAAACCGAGGTTCATCTCTGTTGCTCCACCCATCTTTATATAGCACCCCATCTGGGTGAGAGGACAACTTTATCTGCAAAGAAAGAGACTCCCCAATGGTGTCAAGGGTCATCAAGTTATCCATGCCATTTTCAAAAGCTTCTTGGTGCATTTTACAGAAACACTGCGGTTGGAGAAAAGAGATGGGTTTGCTTTGAAACATCATGGCAGAAGGAGCTACCACCACCACGCCCTTGCATCGATTGCTTCGTTTCTGCCGGTTTTGAACAAAGTGATTTCCACCCATTTCATAAACTCAATCTTTATAATGACAGTTTTCAGATGAGAAATGAGGTACAAGGAATGTAAGTATTTCGTGGGCGGTCACAAAGCTACTAAGACATGGAACCAGGATTTGAGCCAGGTATTAGCAGCTGGTTACTTGGCCTCGGTCACGCTGTTCTCCTTGCCTCCCGTCCCCCCTTCCTCAGATCTCTCTGCAAACATTCATTACACCACTTAGTGTCCAAGCTCCAGCTAAAATGCTAGGCTACTCATGCATAAAACAGGCACAATACCACCTAATTCACCGTTATCGTGAGGATTAACTGAAATAACAGACGGAACCTAAGAAACTGCTAACATTCACCCACGTTTTACCCTAAAAACAGCAACTGCATACAGTTAAACCTAATATGTCAACGTTCTTGGAAAACTCTTATGTGTCTAAATAAATGTGCATTACAGATTATCTTGCTTTTTGAAATCTGCAGTTTTTGTATCCAAACTTGGAAGGCTGTCCATCACGGTGACTAAGTACCCAGACCTGAGTCTGAATCCCTTCATTGTGTCATCTGTAAAAAATAGGGAAGTAACAGTACTCGCTGTCAGAATTAAGTTATTTCATGCAAAGCACTTAGCACAGTGCCTGGCAAATGTAAGTGCTTGATAAATATTAGCCTCTTCTATTATTTATTATTATTACTGTTATTATTAACTTGCTTTCATTAAGATGGTATTGGTGTAAAGCTGCCCACTATAGCATTATTTATAATAGAAACCAGAAATAAATTCAATTTCCCACAAGAGGGAAACAGCATAGCAGGGTTCTGAAAGACCTGTCTCTAGAATTAACAAAAATCAATTTAATAAAAATTTAAAAGCCCCTGCTTTGCCACTTAGGGGCGGTATAATTTTAAGCAAGTCATTTCTTTTCTCTGGACCTGTTTTTCCTCACCTCAAAAATGAAGGATTTGCTCTCAATGATTCATAAGTCCTCTCCAGACTTAAAGTTTATAGTTCTAAGGCTCTAAATGCTCTAAATAAAATACAATCCATCAACATCAAGGGTAATATACAACCCCTAAGTACACAGGAAGATGGTAGCAACATGAGAAAATATTTTATACATACTCCCAACCCTCTTTAATCCTCCGGTTTCTTTCTGCAACAGTGGTCACCTCTTAAGAGAATTTGTATTATGCGTGTTCTCTCTCTCCATGAACCAGGTGGAAGCTTCAAGAAGAGCAGGGATTTATGTCTGGTTTGTTCACTGATGCATCTACCCTAGCCATTATAACGATGCCCAGCACATAGTAGGAGCTCAATTAACATTTGCTGGTTGAAAATTTGTGACTATTCTAGAAGAGCAAAGTACAAAACTGTATATATAATAGAATGCCATTAATATACAATATGTATCCCCGTGGAGAAATGGCAGATAGGCTCAAAGAGGTTAAAAGGAGAGAGTAGGGATGAAATATTTTTTAAAATTTTCCTTCAATCTTTTGAACAATTTTCTTTAAAAAGATGGCCTTCAAAAAGGGAAGTGCGTAGCCAGAAGAAAGATAAAAGAGAAATAGAAGAAGTGGCCAAGGGGGCGGGGAGTAACTCTGAAGGAGGGCATAAGGAAGGGCGGGTGGTGCCAAAGCAAATAGAAGGCTCTCTTAATGGAAATAGAATCACAGGGGTAGAAAGAAAACTAGGTAATAAGATGCAGAAAAGAAAAGCCGATTTATCTTGGACTTTTAATTACAAGCTATTATCTCTTAAACTATTCCCAAGTTGATAGGCTTCCCCCATTAATTGCCTCAATCGATGGAAGCTTTAGTGAATTTGAGCACAAAGGGGCACTTGGGACTGTTACCTCTTACTCTTCCCACAGGTTCTAAGCCTTCTTTTGATCTGCTGCTGTGGATGTAAGAAGGACGCGTCCCACATACTAAGGTTAACTGGTGAGCTATAGGCCTTTTCATTAACCACCTGATCAACAATTCCATACTCACTTTGGGGGTGGGGGGAGACACCGAGTATAGGAAACAGCCTTCCCTTCCGGGGAATAAAAGACACAATGCCTTACTACAATACAGAGCAACACACAACTGCCAAAGAAATGATACAGACATATGGCCTGGAGATTTTAATGGAAAGAATAATTCCTTTGGCCTTGCGGAATTAGAAGGGAAGGGGCAAGAAGCTTTCCAAGGAAGGCCTGGTGTCCTGAACTTTATCAACTCACAGGAACCCTAGTGCTATTTGCAGACTTAATCTTGAACCCTTCACCTGTTCCCATCTTGTATTTGATCGTACATGACTCTTAATGCCTCCAGCTTCCCCAACTGCTTTCCTGAGCTCTTCATCATGTCCATGCATTTGAACTTGAAGCAAACTAGGTTGGATGCCCTGCTATGAGAGTGCTCAGGACCCTGTGCTTCTTGTTTATAGCCCATACATAATTATGATCACACAGTGATTTGTGTACTTCCGTCAACACTGGGAGCCCCACAAGGGCAGAGCCCATGCTGTTTTGTTACCACTGTATCCCCAGTGCTGGCACAGAGCTGGGCACCGTCCTGGCATAAGGCATGCACTCAAACAGGTGCAGCTGGTCAAACCTGGTCAAGCTGGTCAAGCACTGGTCCAGCCTGAGTTATCCCAGTCCTAGGGCCATCACCCTACTCCAGACTCCCAACATGGACACAGCCCTAAAACCAGACAGATGAGCAACGCAAGGAGGTGAGATATAAACCCTCCCCACCCAAGTCGCCAAAATGATTAGGTGTCTAACCAACTAGCTGAAATTCAGAACAATGGGGATGTCTAAGACGAGCTTACAGTGTGAAAAAGTTTTAAGTTTTGAGGCTACAGAAGAAAAGATATTGCATATGATTTAAAAAAACCAAAAAACCAACAAAAAAAACCCCCACCACCTTTCTAAGAGAGAACCAATAGGGTCCAAGTTAAGAAGCAGCTTAGCTGGTTTAGCTAGCTTGCTCTCTAAAATCCTGGTGTTGATTTCATGTTAGAGCACAGGTTTAATGAGAAAGCATCCCTCCTTCTATTTTAATGCACAAACCAAGGTAGAGAGGAGAATGCTACCTTGCCCAAGCTCTGGTCTGTCTGCAGTATCCATTTCAGTATTTACTTAGCATTTTTATTTAACAGGACACTTGCATTAATGAGTACCTGATGAATCACCTAATTTTAGACATGTAAGCGACCTTGGAAATCACCTTCAATCCAACGTTTTACACTGAAGAGAACTGAAGGCCCAAGAGGGGCTCAGAGGGGTCTCCTGGGAACACGATCCCCAAGGCCTGGACTCAGAGTGAGAGTCAGACACGGGCTGAGTTCATTTCCAATGGCTGGATCCAAAGGTTGAGGCATCAACAGAGTCCCGTAAAAAAAAAACCTCTACTGGGCAACCCCTTTGGGTCCCCTCCCTCCTTGGGAGCTTGTGCTATCACTTTGCTATCGTTCAGTAAACCTTGCTTCTCTGCCCACTACTGTCTGGTCTCCCTCTTCATACTTCGAAGTGGCGTGACCAAGAACCGTGGGCACGGACAGAGAAAAAAAATCCTGCAACACTATGATGCCCCGCATCGGGCTCCGTGCTCCTGCGGGAAGCCCGCTTCTCCCTCTCCCACTCCCCCTGCTTGTGTTCCTGCTCTGGCTATCTCTCTCTCTGTCAAATAAATAAATAAAATCTTTAAAAAAAAAAAAAAACCTCTACTAATAAGCATTTGTACAACATTAGGTGTGGTGTCTGGCATGATCTTTTATGGTAAATGAAGTGGATTAAAGCATTATGCTTATTTGGTCCTTCATTACACACAAATCTCTCCCAAAGTGGGGGGAAAATGTTAGGAGACATGTACCAAATGATAAAGAAACAAGTGGAAATGCAGGTTGTATGGGACTTCTCAATCACCCACAAGAGTGGGGAATGACGTCTTTCTCGGTACTAATACTAAACTGATTATACAGCTCCTATAAATACTACTTCTTGCTATTGGGTCTTTGCCTGTGCTATTCTCTGTGCTATGAACACCCTTCACAACACTACCACACCTCCTGGCCAAACTCCTGCCTACCCACCAAGACTCCAGCCAGGCATCCCTATGGATGTTGGGTAAGCGTTTCACTACCACTTAGCTCCTGTTATTACCTTACAGTAACACATGGTCCTACTGATGCCCAACAATCCTTCTAGGATGTGTCAAGAAGACTAGCAATTGTATGACGTTCCTATAGCACCAAGTATCCCATTGAGAAAAGCACTACAAACATACAAGGTAATGTTTTATTAATTTATTTAACCTGATTCCTTGAAACACTGAGTGATTTTGATGGATGAATCAACCAATCCAAGATTAATAGCTTGGTTTACTACACTCATTTCTCTTTCCAAGCCACAAGCCAAAATAAACTCACTCTCAATTTATAACTTTGCAAAATGTGCTTTTGCATATCGACTCCTGAATCCACTGTGGTTATTAAAAGGACGGCTGCATCCATCAGGTTATGCTGTGGTAACAAACAACCCTTGAGTCTCAGCCCCAATGATGACCACAGTGCTCATTCTGGGGTCAATAAGATTAGCCCAACAACTCCATCCTTCTGGACTATACCTGACAATCTGGATTAAGCAGCTCTGTGGCTGACATCAGTTTAAAAGATATGACCCCCTTCTTTTCCTTCTCCAACCGCCTACAGAGCTGTCTGGCAGGGCTGCAGTATGGATTAGATGCGACAATGTTTGGTACACACCCAGGAAACTGCCGGGCAGATACGAAGCAGTCAGTAAATGATAATGATGGCTAGTACCATTGTCATTACCACTATCCCTACTCCTCTTCAGATAATAACAGGGATGTTATTATTACAATTTTCATAGGCCAGCGGTTCTTGAGCTTGTCTGCAAACTGGAATCACCCAGGGAGCTTAAAATCGATTAGTGCTTGTGGCCCACCCCCAGAGTTGGTGAATTAATTCATCTATACTACGTCCTGGGCTTTGGAACTTTAAAAGATCCCCAAGTGATTCTAATATGCAGATGAGTTTGAGAACCACTGTGATATATAGGCACCAGATTCATATCTATACTTATATGTATTTGCACCTGCACACATTCACAAGTGCATACACAAGCTGGCCAGATTCTAGGAATCCTGCCCCCTCTATGATAGTGGTGGTCACATCAGTCAGGATGAGTTAGGTTATGCTGTGGTAACAACAACAAAAAAACAAACCCTAAATACTAGTCCTAATGACAACCACGGTAGTCACCCTCTAGAGTCTACAAGATGAGCTCAGCAATCCCTCTTGACACCTAAGCCTAAGCATCTACCCTCAGGACCTTCCTGTTTCCTCTTCTGTACTTCACCCTTTTTCCAAGGTCCAATTTAATGAGTTTGCCAGGCCCAGAGTAAATCAGAACCAAAAAAACATACTGGTATGGACAGACTGGGAGAAGATCTGTCCAGAGGAGGACCACTGAAGACTATTAGTAATGGAGACTATGCTTTGTTCGGCTCTCTATCCCCAGGACCCAAAACATGGTAGACAATTTAATAGAAATTTGGATAGGTAAATTCATTATCATCAGTAATAACCTGAAAAAAATGGAAGGCAGACACAAGAACTCCAAAAACCAGTATCTAACTTGAAAGTCTTATGTGTCAACTTGTCACCAGCCACCATTTTTATTTCCCCATTTTTTGTTAATTTCTCCGAGGATGAAACCATGTCCAGCGGGGTGCAAGTAAATGAGGTCAGGATATCTATGAATAAACCAGTGCTCTTTCCCATGGGCAGCAAAGCTCAAGACATGCACGGTAGGTGCAGGGGGCAATAAGAACACAGACATTTCCCCACCAGCACACGCATGAATTTTGGTAAATCATCTCCTGCTCTGTTGGATGTTATATCTCTGCAGAGTCTGGAGGAAACCAGAAAATCCGGCTTGCACGCCCTTGTTTTGGCAGTTTAATTTAGGAATCACACTGACTTTACATAAACTCTTCACCAAAAAATGTATTCTGTATTTTGAACACATGAGTGAACTTGAGCCCAGGGGAAAGAAACATTGTATACGGTTACATAATAGTTACTCTATTACTTTAAAACCAAATGGAAGCCTCAGGCAGCAAAGTCAAAAGCAGAGAGAAACCATTTTTGTAAAATTATCTGAATGCAACCATCTCTTCTGATGCAATGTGAGTTGACAATGGTTCTGCTCTTCTCAGAAGCTCAATTATAGGTTGCTTATCTGGACCTGGGACAGGAGTTTTCCTCCCCTCTAGAGTTAGTTAAAGAAAAAAAAAAAAAAAAAGCAGGCAGAATTCCACTAATAAAAGCCTGAAATGAAAAGCAGTAACTACTCCCAAGGCCCTGCTTGTTGTAGTGGCGTCATTAGATGAACCTTTGTAGGGTCTCTGGTAACCATCTACTTTCTCTACAACCATCACAGAAAGGAGAGGAAGGAATGTGGGATGCACAGCCTCAAAACACCTTGCTCTCTTAGGCGTGTGGCTGCTGGTGACTTAGCCTCTCTCTGAATTTGTTTCTTCATCTGTGAAATGGAAATACCTACTTGACAGGGGTGTTATAAGAACTAAGGAAACACATAAAGTGCCTAGCGTTCAGTAAATGTAGTAAATGCCCTTCCTTTGATCACTGCCAAAGTCTCAGGAAGCTCACTAGAAGGTGAGCTTTTTAAGAGAAAGGCCTCCCCCCACCCCCGCCTTTTTTTTAAGAGAAGGGACCTTGCTCATTTTCCTACACCCACATCCTACACACTACCTATCCCCTTATGGACTGTAGCTGTGTCTTCAGCATCCATTCTATTCTTCCCACCAAGCAGCATCCTTCAGTCATTCGGTCCTCATTTGTCAGTTCCAGGGATGATGAGTCCTGACTGGTCTAAGCCAATCAGTGTTATCCCATTTCCTCTGCCACCATGATGGATTGAGATGGAGGCGTCCTGAGATGATCCCATCAGAGGGAAGCTCAGAAATTCTGTTCAGTGGCCCTGGGAGAGATGGTAGCTCTTCCTCCCCTGGATGTGATCCAACAAGCATGTGGTCTGAGAGGTACCAGCAGCCAGGTCACCACATTGGACAGCTCTCCTCTACACTCCTGGAACACACCTATTCTCTTCCTGATGTCTGCTAGCGTTGAACAAAGCTGCTAGCAGCCCTCTCACCACTATGAAGGGAGTCAACCTGAGAACAAAGCCAACAGACACAAGTGCGGAGCCCAGAGAATCACCAAGAAATGAAGCCGGAGCCCTGATCAAAGTGTGCCTGAAACCTATCCCCTATGTGAATCACTCAACTGCTCCTATCAATTATCCAGTTTGAACTAGGTTTTCTGTCCCTTACAACTCAAAGCACCCTAACTGATACATCCATGTGCATGGCTCAATGAATCACCGAGCAAGGGAGTATGCAGAGATATCATCACTCTTCTAATGATTTAACTCAGACTTCAAGTTCCCTGGGAGTAGGAGCCCTCATTGGTCTTGGCCAGCCAGTATCCCAGGCTTAAGAGAGTTTCTGGACAAGGCCCTCAATAAATACTTTTTTAAATAGGTGAATGGAATGAAACTGACATTTCATTCCATAGCCTTTTAAAGCGGTACTCCCCAGATGCATCTGGAACAGAGGAACATGAAGAAGGAGCTCACAGGACTGGGAGCCATCAGACAGGCCTGAGCTCAAATCACAGATCCAACTGAGCCTCAGAGTCCTCCCCTACAAAATGAGGATGTTAATACCTACCTTCCCAGGCAAGGAGAGCCATGCAAAAGTACCTAAGGTCGCATTCAAGAAATATGCATTTCCCTCCTTCTGTTTGGCTAACCCTGCTTCATACGGTGAGTCCTAGTCTGGGGTTTAAAAATAGGGTCATCATATGTATACAATATGAGCCAAACCCCAGATTACCCAGCAGAGCCAGGCCTGGAAGGGTGAGGACAGGTAATGCATACCCTGAGCCTCCCATCCCTCAACATCCACCCATTCCCTTCAGGAGAGGGATCCTAGGCAGAGGGCATATATCAACTAGGCCTCTGGCCGTGATGTTCCTCTTTGTTTTGCTGGTTGCTTCCCGACAGAGGCAGGGGACGGGAGGAATCAGCAGTCCTGCCACAGCCCTAGGGGCTGCTGATCTAACCATTTATAGATGAGGTGGAGCTCAGCTAGACAGTCAGCTCCAGGGGGGCAGGAGCCTTGCCTCATTCATCAGTACACCCCCGGCACCCAGTAAAAGATTTCCTGAGTACATGAATGAAGGAGTGAGTGGATGAACAGGGAGTGAAGTCAGGATTCTCAGAATAGAACGGTAGTAAAACCCTGTTAGTGCACACACTGCTGCTTATGTAGCAGGCAAACCCAAGCCCAGAAATGAGAGAGGACTTCTGAGGCTGGCACACGGGGACTGAATTCTGGCCCAAGGATTCCAGTGCCTCAGTCTGAGCCACAGGTTCTTTCTCTGACAAGGGCCGTTATCAAGATTAAGTAAGAATTTTTTTTAATGCAGCTACAAACAGGGAAAAAAGGTTGACAGAATATATGCCCAGGTAATAATAACAATTAGCCTTCGATGGTAAGATTATAGGAGGGCATTTATTTTTCTCTTTTATGTGCCCTTTTGGTTTTTCTATAATGAGCATAAATGGACTGTCTAATACCAATAAAATGAAAATAAAAGCGGGGAAATGCTGATCCAAGTGTCTAGCCCAGCACCTAAGACATAAAGTGAGGACCCAGCAAAGGCTCCCTTTCTAGCAATGCCCTTCAGACGGTTGGAAACGGCTTTCACGTGTCTCCTATTTCTTGTTAAATATTTCAGCGAATTTAATGTCATCCTCACAGGACTTGATTTCAAGGCTCTCTTTTATCCTTCCTCTGTGCAAAGGCTCCATCTGTTAAAACCCCATGCCAGGTATTGTATAACCAGCTCACAGAATCAGCAGCACGCTCCTGTTTGCTCATTCATCTGTTAATTCATTCACTGAGTGAACACTGGTTAAAAACCGACCCTATTGGACATCCTTGCTTTTGCTTTACCCAACCCTCCCTCCAGGCACAAAGGGTTCCCAGGCTTTCCTGGGGGAATATCCACCTCCCCTCACCTCAGTCCTTGCCCTCTGGGAGGTGCAGACCCTACCCCAGCTCCTTCAGGGGGCGGGCACTTGATCCAGGATGGCCAATCAGACCATCGCGTTTGCCTAGGACAGGAATTGGTCCGGGGATGGGCATGTGACTCAGATAAGACCAATCAGAAACATGGAGACTCAATTCTGGGACTTTTCTTGAACTGTTGGAAAAGTGCCCTTTTTTTTCTTTTGCTAGAAGTGCTGATAGCCATCTTGCCACCACAGCCCAAAAAGAAATGGTAGGTGATGCTGAGGGATGGAAAAAACTGTGTAAGCCTTCGCAACACCGTTTAAACCACGCCTGGATCTCCATCCCTGGACTTTCCAATGGCATAAATCCCCTTTCTGTGGAAGGCAGTTCAAGTTGGGGTTCTACTTGGAGGTCAAAAGAATCCTGGCTAATGAACTCTGAAGGGCTGTGACATATGCTGCCCACTGGCTATGCACAGAGGAAGCGGGATGATCCAGGCCATCGTTCCTGGCACTCAGCCTGATGTGGAGCCGGCTACAAACAGCTACAATTATTTAAAGCCAGTAAGATAACTGCCTTAATTAAATACTACACGGAACAAGAGGAGCATAGCATAGCGTGGGGGGAACCAGGAAATGCCTCATACAAGAAACAGCAGTGAAACCAACTTTGCATCTGCACTCAGGCAGGGGAGATAGAATTACTATTTGGGGAGTTAGGAGAACACTGCTGATATATACATCCAGCTCCCAGTAAACTAAAACCACTACATTCCCCATCACACAAGGGCAGTGATACTTAAAGTACTTAAGGGCACTCTCTGAATGAGCCCACAACAGCGTCTTGAGACACAGCAAAGTGCCAATGTCAAACAGGCCTCACTGGCAAGAATTTCATCTGAATGTTACAGATGATGTCACACTCTCAAATAATACTCAGGTCCGTTTTTGTGATTTCAATGTTATAAACTTTTCATTCCAGTCCTCTTGCCCATGTGGATTACAGCTGATCAAATCACAACATTGTAACAACAGCCCTCTTGAGATGAATAACCTGTTTACAGCATTTGTTACCAAATGATAAGGAAGAGAGAAGAGAGCAAGCGTCTGGTTCCATAAAACGCTCGGTGATGGGTTAGAAATGTGGCTGGCTACAGGAAACAACAGGAAAAGTACCTCTGGGAACATCTTTTTTTGCTAAGAAAGGCCCTGAAGGTGGCCTTTTTAAGGGAGCAAAGTTAGAGTCCTTTAGCCCTCCGATGCATACACAAGAGTTGGGAAGATAATAATGAGTCAGAAAAGGACACCACAGGACACAATCTCCTGGCCTTTGCTGTTTCTCAACACATCGGTGATTCATTTGGTCCACAAACAGCTCCAACTTTCCAGAGCAAAGAGTCCTACAAATGGAAAAATGAATACTGACAGAACACTTGCATGTGGTCTCAAGAGAGGTGCCAGGCACTAGAGGCAGGACAGGCTTGAGAGCCCTTCCAGATAACCTCGATTTCTGAGAAGCAGCTGGGTCACCTCTGCCCTGAAACACTTGAAAGATTGCTGTGACTCTCACCACCTCTGCTGCATACCACATGACCTTGCACAAAGACTTCTCCCCTCTCCTGCAAATGGGACTTCCGTGGCTCACACGTGCACTGGGCAACTGCTAGGGTCCAGGCAGAGCCTACCAATGCACAGACCCACAGCGTACGGACATGAGAGCACTGAGCCAGAAACGATGGGATGGTGCCTGGCGCTCAACATGTGCTCAATAAACACCGGGGATCAGCAACCACACGGAAATCTGCCATTCTCCTCTAAAAAGGAGAGGGGCTTTCACGTTGAAAACTCCCAAAGTGAAGTTTTTTGTAAACCAGTTTATTTTTAACAGAAAGGATACTATATGCGTATGTTTTAAAATTCAAAAACATAGGTGCCTGGGTGGCTCAGTTGGCTGAGCGACTGTCTTCGGCTCAGGTCATGATCCCGGAGTCCCGGGATCGAGTCCTGCATCGGGCTCCCTGCTCAGCAGGGAGTCTGCTTCTCCCTCTGACCCTCCTCCCTCTCATGCTCGCTCTCTATCATTCTCTCTCTCTCTCAATAAATAAAAATCTTTAAAAAAAATAAAAAATTCAAAAACATATGCAAGATATACAACATCTTCTATCCACTCTAGACCCCAATCCCTTAAGCATTCCCCCCAAGAGGTAAACAGTATTTTACAACCACCTTCTTTCTTGGTGTCTGCCAGCGACAGTCTCTGCATAATCAAGCACTTGATGTGTGTGGGTGGGTGTGTAGATACACTTTTACCTCCCACTTTTCCCACACATGGGAACATACCACATACACTTTTCTGCATGTTGTTGTTGTTTTTTTTAACTTAAGAATGTATCCTGGAGATCACCCCTTCTTAGTAAACATGACCTACTATTTTAAACAGTGGCCCAGTATCCCACTCTAAGAATACACCATAATTGATTCAATCAATCCCCCACCAGCAATACAATTCAGCTGCTTCCAGGGTCTTGCTGTTACAAACAATGGTGAAATGAATATACATTACATACATCTTCACATACACCATGTTTGACTATAAGAAAGATAGGATTTATAAGATAAAATCTTTGAAGAAGAATTCAGGGCCAAGCAGTTAGAAATAGCAGATAGTACCAAACTGCCCTTCAAAGATGCTGTACTCAGGGTTCAGTCGGCTGAATGTCCGACTCTTGATTTCAGCTCCGGTCATGATCTCAGGGTCATGGGATTGAGCCCCACATGGGGCTCCACGCTCGGCAGGGAGTCTGCTTGGGGATTCTCTCCCTCTCCCCCTGTTCGCACATGCTTTTTCTCTCTCTAAAATACATAAAATATATCTTTAAAAAAATCACAAAGATGCTGTACTCATTTTCACTGTCCCCCATAGTGTGATAAGTATGCCACTTTCCCCACCCATATTCACAACATGTTGTTTCATTTTTTTTTTTTTGAAGATTTTATTTATTTGAGAGAGAGAACGAGTGGGGAGAGGAACAGAGGGAGAGGAAAAAGCAGGCTCCCCACTGAGCAGGGAGCCTGACGTGGGGCTTGATCCCAGGACCCCGGGATTGTGACCTGAGCCAAAGGCAGACACCCTAACCCACTGAGCCACCCAGGTGCCCTGTTTCATTTTTTTTTAAATACAAGGGAAGAAAGGGGGCCAGAGCTCCACTCTTGTCCCATTGTCTCTCCCTTCCCGCTGTGGTATCACACATGACAAGCACAAGCACACATGACAAGCACACATGACAAGAACTTTCTGTAAGTTCTACCCTGGGATGCACAACCCAGAAATCACAGTTTAAAAACAGAATGCAGGGGCGCCTGGGTGGCTCAGTCAGTTAAAGCGTCTGCCTTCGGCTCAGGTCACGGTCCCAGAGTCCTGGGATCGAGTCCCACATCCTTGCTCAGTGGGGAGCCTGCTTCTCCCTCTGCCTGCCGCTCCGCCCTGCTTGTGCACGTGCGTGCTCTCTCCCTCTCTCTCTGACAAATAAATAAATAAAATCTTAAAAAATAAAAATAAAAACAAAATACACATCAGAGCCACTGGTGTGCTGAAGCTGGCTCACACCGACTAAAGAGAGCTTAGTGGGCATATTTCTTCCCAATTCTGGGTTCAGGGACATCAGGTGGGTAGCTTGAAACTGGTCATGGGAAATAGTTATACCACAGAAATCAGCAAATGCTACAAAGCAAGGGTTCTTTTTCCCCCCAGAGAGACCTTTGTCAAACATATCAGCACATCAGTGTAAACTACAGTGTAAACGGAGCCTCTGCCATCATTCTTTGAATATTTCTGCCCTCAACAGGGCCACAAATTCTTGTGACTTGGTCACAAATTCTTGGAACTTAAGGACTGGAGGAGATCTGAAGGGACATCAAATCACTGTGACATCTTTTTTTTTTTTTTCATTGTGTCTTCGAATACTGTCTCTCCCCGGCCCGTCTGTTTAGATATAAGCAACCGCCTCTCATTCTCTATTCTATATCGCTTTATCAATATTGTGTATTCCCATCTCTTTATTGTTTAGTGCTTATTTTTGAGGATAGTCTACAGTATAATAATGACACACCCAGACTCCAGACTACACGAGGCAGCCTGGGGTCAAATCCCAGCTCTATCCTTACCAGCTGACCTTGGGCAAGCGGCATATACTACCAAGCCTTAGCTTCCTCGTCCATAAAATACATGTGATATTGATCGTGCCTTCCTTCTAACTGCGTTCTGAGAATTAAATGAGTTCATGTCTGTACACACCATAGCACCTGGCACACACTAATGACTTAACAAATGTAAACTATTACCACTGTCTTCCAGCTCACTAATTATTTCTTTGGCTGTATCTAATGTGTCCGTTAACGCTTTTGTTGGATTTTAATGGGTGACTGTTTTTCATTTGAATTTGGCTGCCTTACAAATCAACCTATTCTTTTTCATCTTTCTTTACGTTTCTCTTAATATCATCTTTAGTCATTAATTATTTTAAGTACGCTATTTTATAGTCTCTTTTAGGTGGTTCTATTACTTCCAACTTGAAGCAGTTCATTTCCTGGATAGCTCATATTTTTTAACTGTGAACTCATGCTCAGAAGGAGTTCTTTCTCTGGGAGTCCTGTTAGGTCTGGGTTGTTGAATATCCTTATGGGGTGATTTTGTGTTTGCACTGGGAATTTACATGGCACTAGACCAGCTTTTATGTTCATTTTTCAGCTGGAGGGGGTCTCATAATCTCAAACACAATAAAAATGAAGATTCCACAACTACGTATGGTTTTTAATTTCTTGTTGGTGACTTTTTCCACTCAAGGCAAACTTCCTCTCTATTTTGCCGGACAGTAGAGTTTTTCTAGTCTCTCTAAATGAAGAAGTGTGATGTTTATGGCTCCCAGTGCTCAATTCCACCTTGGGCCCAAATCTCATTTTAGACCCACTGTGGTATTAAAATCGGAACGCCCAGACTCTATGGCCTTTTCCTGGGTACAAAAGCCCCACAAGCTTCATGGCTTTAGCCATGGCTTCAGCCCACATAACCATTTGGCTTAATATTCTCTCTTCATTTCTGACTCTTGTGGACTTCCCTTCCTGATGAGCTCCCCTAGATGCACATCTTCTATTTCAGCCCACTCTGTGTTCGTATCAGGAAAGACACACAAATCAGCATAGACCGCCATGTTGGCAGAGTGTTCTAGGTCTCCAAGTCTAACATAATAACCTACCGGTACTTGAGTTCTGTCCACCTTACAGTGACAGCTTACTCAAGGGTTAGCTTCCAAAGTCAGCACAGATATGAAAACTGAAAGGAGTCAAAATTCTCCTTGAAAATCCCACAATAAGATCTCACAATGGAGACTGACAAACCATCTCCCAACACAGGTCTAATACATGCAGTGTCCCTTCAGCACTGGATGTGGTTTCTTAGGTTGAGTACCAGAAGAAAGAGCTGGTTTGGATTTCAGAGCTGTGTTGTAGGATAATTAAAATCTATAAATGTAAGAAACACACTCGATGGCACAAGATGCTCACATTCTAAAAAGCCATTGGAACAAAGAGTGACAGAAGGAACAGCAGATCTGTCTCTCATTCACACTCACTCCAAGAGAGACGCCTGTTGGGTGGAATGACAGGATCACCCACACTATTTAATGTGTTATTTTTATCTGTACTTTGTTTTTGTTGAGTAAGTATATTCGGATCTAGATAAGTCTGAAGCAGGAATCTATGATAGGATGGATATAGGACTTCTGTAGGTCAGAATAGTGGTTAGCCCTGGGGCAGGACTAACTGTGAAGGGGCATGAGACAATGTCCTGGAAAGATGGAAATACTGAATGCCCTGTCTGGGTGGGGACAAGGTGGGGTGGCATATTAAGAATTCATCAAGGGGCACCTGGCTGGCTCAGCTGGTAGAGCATGCGACTCTTGATCTTGGGTTTGTAAATTTGAGCCCCATGTTGGGTGTAGAGACTACTTAAAAATAAAATCTTAAAAAAAAAGATTTGTGCATTTTACAGTATGTAAGTTATACCTCCATGAACATAAAAGTTACAAGCATGCATGAGAGACTGATGCACAGTATCCTGCCACCTGATCTCCATTCTACGGCTAAAGCTCTGCAGAAGCTAGCCAGCCAAACTCAGGGCAGTGAGCAGACCAGGAAGACGAGGGACCAAAGAGGCAGAAAAAGGAAGTGCCTGGCAGAGGTAGAGGGCACTGAGGCTCACCAAATTGGTTTTCCATGAGAGCCTCCCAGCAGTTAAGAGCCCTGGCTCTCCATCCAGACTGCTTGGATGTGAATACTCGCTCTACCCCTGCCCCGCACTGTTTGTGTCCCCGCCAAATTCCTATGTTGAAACCTAAGCTCTAATGGGATGGTGTTAGGAGGTGGGGCTTTCAGGAGTGATTAGGTCCTGAGGATGGAGCCTCATGAATGCATCCCTGATGACAGAGACCCCAGAGAGCTCCCTCACCCTTTCTGCCATGTGAGGTGATAGCGGAAATAATGGCCATCTGTGAACGAGGAAGCAGGCACCACTAAACACTGAATCTGCCCACACCTTGATCTTGGACTTGTCAGCCTCCAGAACTGTAAGAATCAAGTTTCTACTGTTTAGTGCCCCCCAGTCTGTGGTATTCTGTTATAACAGCCCAGATGGACTAAGACAACCCCATGCATTTGGAGTGAATTTGGGCAAGTTACTTTTCTTCTTTGAACCTCAACTTTCTCTTGAAATTTAAACAAGATAATTCAGACAAAGCTCTTGGCACAGGGTCAGCTCTTCAACAGTGCTCAATAACTGTCAACTATTATTACTGTTACTGATCACAGGAAGCTGAGAGTGTCTCCTGCCCTCCAAGGATCTCATTTAAATTAATCATTTAACCTGATAACCTGGTAGGTTCTCTAAATATTCATGGAGTGAATGAAAGAAAGCACATCGATTCTAATTTCAACAGAAGCAGAAGGTTCTTCTTTCTACTGAACTGAAATCCATGTCCTGGCCTGATATTACCATCCACTTTAATTTTTCTTCACAGTGAAGTAGTGAAGAACACAGGCTCTGAGGCTGACGGCCATGGTCAAATCCGCCATTACTTACCAACTTGGTAACCTTGAACGAATAACTCAAACTCCAGGCCTCAGTTTCTTCTCCTGCAAAACAGAGGTGCAAAGGTTAAGCAAGTAACAACAGACCTGAGCACATGGTAAGCCCCCAGTAAATGCTTGCCACTATTAGTCTTCCCATACCAAAGAGTCTGGGAATAACAACTCCAAATTCCATTTCTTCAGACCATTAAAGTCTACAAGAGCATGTTTTGCAAACATCTTTCTCATTTAATGTTCAAAGTAGTTTTATGTATTACAAATAAAGAAATGGAGATTCAAAAAAAAATGGAGATTTAGAGAAATTAAGTAACTTGCTGATGGTTTGCACAGCAGAGTAAAGAGCAAAGACTCAAACCGAAATCCTATAACTGAGGGACAGTGTGGCTGGACTGTGTGGTCCGGGGGACCAAGGTTGGGGCCAGGCTGTCCTTCCAAATTCAGAATTCTAAGATAAAGGATGCTGGAACTCTGAGTTACAACAGCATATCCTGGTCCCAGCGAAATACTCAGCCCAACTTGAGTTTGATCTGGTCTGAATCATTCTATCCCTGAATCACTTCCTGTTTTAGGTTTCTTCTTGGCTGAGAAAGGAAAACAAACACGTACAGCACCCTGTCCTTGTCACCCTCAACATCTCTTGCAGCAGCAGAAGCTTATGAATCAAAGGGAGTTTTCATAAAACCATACTTAACCAACGTCCCACGGAGCTCCGTCACCAGCAGGAGCGTGAAAATGGCAGCAACGTCTGCGGCGTCTAGACATGATTGTGCGGAAGAGAACCAGAATGCCTTTTTCTGGCCTTTATTTTGATTACATCTTTAGCTGCCTTAGTGTGTTCTCTGTGCTTTTCATCGGGTGCTGAACCACAGGAAACCACTCCACCAGTCCCGCTTTATTCACAAAAGGTTTGGGGGCTGAGCCTGACTGTGGTAGGAGGACGCTGCGGGCTGATCAGGTCAACCCCTTGTGCCCCTCCTCCCATCTCTCCTCTGGTTTCCCAGCACAGATTTTCTTGTTGCTCTGGTTCCATGAGTAAGGTTTAAAATTCCCTTTATTTTTAAAATATTTTTTATATATATTTTTTAAGATTTTATTTATTTATTTGACAGAGAGAGAGGGAGAGCACAAGCAAGGGGAGCGGCAGACAGAGGGAGAGAGAAATGCAGGCTCCCCACTGAGCAGGGAGCCTGACGCGGGGCTCCATCCCAGGACCCTGGGATCATGACCTGAACTGAAGGCAGACGCTTAACTAACTGAGCCACCCAGGTGCCCCCCCAAAAATTTTATTTTATTTTTTAATTTTTTAAGTCATCTCTACACCCAACGTGGGGCTCGAACTCGCAATCCTGAGATCAAGAGTCGCACGCTCTACCGACTGAGCCAGCCAGGCACCCCTAAAATTCCCTTTCAAATCATGATCACAGAACTGCTTGGTGTCCAAGAAAGATGGGAATTTAAGAACCATCTAAGCATACTTACAAGCTCTGTGCTTGAGTGTGTGCAACACATGGCCCATGCTCTGCAGGGGAGTGTGTGCACACCACACACACGTGCGCACGTGCACGCACACGAACACACCATACTACGGTTCTCCGAACTCCTCTCCCTACCTCTTCCAGTTACATTACATAAAGGATTATTTTTCTTTCTTTCAAATTTTTTGACCAGATTTACAAAATAGAGAATGGAAGCAAGTTGTTCTCTTGGGGAAATTTCAGGGCCTTGGGGATAAAAGACACAGAAATCAGAAAAAGGGCACTAACTCTCAGAAAACCCTTTTTTTTTTTTTTTAGTTTAAGAACACAAAGAGTAAGCTGCCACAGCATCACCTAGAGATAAACCCAGGAGACAGCAAGTAGCTCCCCGAGAAGGAAAGTGGCAAGGGGGACCTGTTTTCATTTCCATGATAGGGACTGTGGCTCTAGAAACCAGATCTGATCTTGTCTCCTCTTTAGACTCACACCATGAGCTCCAGCCCCTGCTCAGTCTCTCAGAGCTCGTGAATTAGTGGACCAATGAGAGGCAGACAAGCAATTACAACAGACTATGAAAAAGTGAGCACCAGTGGTGAGCACGGTGTTGGGCAATCACAGAAGGCAAGTGGGGGATATAAGAAAGGCTTCCCGGAGGAGGTGATATCTAAGCTGAAAACGAAAAGACAAGTCAGAATTTGCCTAGCCCAGGCAGGAGGGCATCCAAGCAGAATCAACAGCACATACAAAGGCCCGCAGGCTAATTTGCTGGTTTACATGGTCAAGCACAAGCAGCGGGAAGAGAGATGTAGGATACCAGACCTGGATATTTAAACAGGTAGACTTGCCAGGGTAACTTGCCTGGACTAGGTGACCTCCTAAGGTCCCTCCGGCCCTAAGGGCTTGTTCTGTGGTCTTCCGAGAGCCCAGGTCCTCCTCCTGCTCACAGCCCTTTAAACAGCATGCAGAAGCCTCTGGGTCCCTTCCAGGACACCAGGGAAGTCCCAACCATCCCACATGGGCCCTCCTCCTTCCTCTTTCTTTTCCCCTGAGGAGTGGCTGGGCAGAGTGACTCAAAGAGGGAGCTGTCTTCTCCTTGTCATTTGTTTTTTAAAAAAAACACCCAGAGCTCACACAGACAGTCTGCCTTTCCACGGACCCCCTTCTCCCACCCAGCCCCTGGCCTAGCTGAAGAAATGCTGGAATTCCCTGAGTCCCTCTCTGTCTCCTCCAGGACACTGGATGCTGTCTGAGGGCTAACACTGAGTTTGGTCATCCTGTTGTTCCCAGCACCTGGGATTCTGCCTGACGCGTAAAAGGTCCTCGAAAATGCCTCCAGAACTGAACGGATTTCCTCTCTCTGCAAACGAACACACACCCAGATGCCCCTTCTCTCCACACCCACACCCCCAGCAGCTCTGAGCCCAGGGTAGGAGACCCGAGACCCAGAGTGGCCACCTCGATGCTTCTCCCCATTACTCTACAGACGACCCCAGGGTCCCAGGGATGCCCCACCTGGACAATGACGATCCCCTCGTGACACCAGTGAAGAACCCCAGGCCCCAAGGAGTGACTGAGTTGCCCTAGTTCTCTCAGCAAATGCACCACAATGTTTTTAAAAGGACACAACATCCTTAAGCGGAAGGCTCTACCAGAAACCTCGTTTATTTTCAGGGAAAATGCTTAACGTTGACAGAACTAATGGAAGTTTTTGTTATTTCTACCAGTTACACCACACGACTCCTGGGTGTTTCTAGGCAGGACGAAAAGTTCCCACGGAAGCAAATCCGTCTGTGAAGATGACCATGAATCTTTTTAGGGACTAGATATGTTTTTGATTATGGATCATTTTTTAGGTTAACTCTCTATGATGTGATCTCAGGCTATAACCATTTTTAAAGAAAAGTTGAGCTCCCCAAACCACTTAATTCCTTTTTTTTTTTAATAATTTGATGTTAAACAACTTGACTATGACATCAAAAACTATGTTTAAAGAAGCCATTTCGACCTATAATCCCACCACCAGAAGAATACCTCTAATTCTCTGTGTCCTCTTAAACTCTTTTTATTCACAGATCCGTACTCTGTACATATGTATGTATTTCATTAAAAGGAATTACCTCTAGCGTAGAAGTTCCCTAGTCTTTTTTTTTTACTTGAAAAAAAAAAAAAACCTTAGGCAAGTCACTGGCATGATAAACGCCACAGAGCACAACTCAGCAACGGATTAAGCACAGCTGGACATTCTGGGTCTGAGACATTTAGGGCAACATTTTCTGACCTGCGTCATTCAGCCGTTTTCCGACACTTCCCACATCCCAGTTCATAGGAAACAAAGGAAAACAGGTGTGTTTCTTATTCCACCTGGGGTAGCAAACGACTCCCAAAGTTTGCAATGATGGCTGATTGCCGAAGAGGTTTTTTTTTTTAAGATTTTATTTATTTTTTGACAGAGAGAGAGAAACAATGAGAAAGGGAATACAAACAGGAGGAGTGGGAGAGGGAGAATCAGGCTCCCCGCTGAGCAGGGAGCCTGATGCGGGGCTTGATCCCAGGACCCTGGAATCATGACCTGAGCCAAAGGCAGACGCTTAACGACTGAGCCACCCAGGCGCCACTGATTGCCGAAGAGTTTAAGTCAATATTTCTCTGCGGGTGAAAAAACATCTCCAATAGTCCAACACAGAGGTTCTCATCCCCGTGGCCGGCTTAACCAGCGCTCGTGGGAGAAGGAGGAAAGTTGTTTTTAAAAATCCTGTTGCCAGGGGCACCTGGGTGGCTCAGTTGTTAAGCGTCTGCCTTCGGCTCAGGTCATGATCCCAGGGTCCTGGGATCGAACCCCGCATCGGGTTCCTTGCTCCGCGGGAAACCTGCTTCTCCCTCTCCCACTCCCCCTGCTTGTGTTCCCTCTCTCGCTGTGTCTCTCTCTGTCAAATAAATAAATAAAATCTTCAAAAAAAAAATTTTAAAAAAATCCTGTTGCTGGGTCCCGACCCTGTCCAATCAAACACTCTCTAAGGATGACACCCCAGCACCATCGTGGTTCTCCACCTCCCCAGGTGACTTACTGTACAAGCAGGACCAGCTAGAATAACTCATTAGTCGAAGGAAGCCCATGGGAAATCTTATCTGGAAGTGAAGAACTTCTCGTAATTAAATAAAATAGCAGATGTAAAAGTACCTAACAGTGCCTGTGACCCAGAGGACACTTAATAAATGTTAATTAAGCACACAAAAATAACTGAAAGAATTACTCTTTCTCCTCAGTAAATTCATCTTATAATTTGATTGGCTTGTTTATCACTTTTTTCTTTTTTTTTTTTTAAAGATTTTATTTATTTGAGAGAGAGAGAATGAGAGGCAGAGAGCACGAGAGGGAGAGGGCAGAGGGGGGGGAAGCAGACCCCCCGCTGAGCAGGGAGCCCGATGCGGGACTCGATCCCGGGACTCCAGGATCATGACCTGAGCCGAAGGCAGTCGCTTAACCAACTGAGCCACCCAGGCGCCCTACTTGTTTTTTTCTTAGCCATGGTAATAAAATCATAAAATTATACCCATAATCCTGTTCAATTACAAGAGCTCACTACTATTTCCAACAAACCTTAATCATTTATCTAATAAAACTTTCCCTTGGAACAGTGTCCAATCTATACCAAATGCTCCACGAATGTTAGCTATTTATAAGAATTATTATTATTATTCAGAAATCACGATAGATCTTCCAAAGCAGGCTGAAACTCCTTTTACGGCCTTTGGAGGGCTGAAAATAATGTAAAAAAAAATATTAGGGCAATATTTTACAAACTTATGAAAACAGACTTTTAAGCAAATCAATGCTTTTTATCATTTTGTCAAGAAAAAAAATGTGACCGCCACACAGGTAGCTGGCTTATCAACCCAGAGAAAGTAGCCCAGAGAAAGCTACGAGTTAACGCTCAGCAGTTTCCATAGTTACTTGGGTTTAGTTACAAATGGCCTCTCAATTCAACTTGCCTCCTGAGTGAGGAAGGTAAGATTCTTCCACATGTTCACATGAAACCACAGGTCTGTTAAAAAATAAACGTAGGAGGGGCGCCTGGGTGGCTCAGTCGTTAAGCAGCTGCCTTCAGCTCAGGTCATGATCCCAGAGTCCTGGGATCGAGTCCCTCAGCGGGAAGCCTGCTTCTCCCTCTCCCACTCCCCCTGCTTGTGTTCCTGCTCTTGCTGTCTCTGTCAAATAAATAAATAAAATCTTTAAAAAAATAAAAATAAAAAAAATAAACGTAGGAGAGGGAGAAGCAGGCTCCCCTCCGAGCAGGGAGCCCGATGTGGGGGCCCCATCCTGCTTTGTTGTGCTCTCTTGCTCTGTCAAGTAAATGGATAAAATCTTAAAAAAAAATTTTTTTAATAAAAATAAAAAATAATAATAGAAAAATAAATACAATTGCTAAATCCAAACAAGGAGCTTTTATTATGAAGATTTCCAAACCTCTGGCTTTCCCAGCTCAGCTGGGATGCCAGTCCTTGTCTTCCTCGCGTTGTACCAAGCACAGGAGAAATCAGCAGCTATGCCAAAGGATTTGCTGTACCCGGTCCGGGTTTCACACAGGTCAGGATTCCCTCCTATTGCCTGTACCTGAGCTCGCGCACTTGGCCCTCCCTGTGCCTTCCACCTCCAAACGTCTGCTATGTCAAGTTTTAAACCAGCAGGCCTTAAAACACATATCCAAAAAGAACAGAGATGGGTACTGCTTTATATGTATATGTCAATAACAAGTGCTATGGTCTAAATGTGGGTGTTCCCCCCAAATTCACACACTGGAATCCTAACACCCCGCATGACAGTAGTAGGAGGTGGGGCCTTGGGGCGCCTGTGTGGCTCAGTCAGTTAAGCGTCTGCCTTCAGCTCAGGTCATGATCCCGGGCTCCTGGGATTGAGCCCCGCATTGGGCTCCCTGCTCAGCGGGGAGTCTACTTCTCCCTCTCCCTCTGCCACTCCCCCTGGTTGTGGGTGCTCTCTCTCCCTCTCTCTCTCTCAAATAAATAAAATCTTAAAAAAAAAAAAAAAGAAGAGGTAGGCCCTTTGGGAAGTGCTTACGTCGTGAAGAGGGAACCCTCATGGATGGGGCGAGTGGCCTTGTAAAAGAGGACCCGGAGACCTCCCTCACCCCTTCTACCACGTAAGGATACAGCGAGCAGTCTGTGACCCAGAAGAGGGCCCTCACCTGACTGTGGCAGTGCCCTAATCTCAGGCTTCCAGCCTCCAGGCAGTGAGGAATGAACCTGTTGTTTATAAGGCACCCAGTCTGTGGTTTTATGTTACAGCAACCGTGACTAAGACAAGGTCAAAAGTGATCATACACAAGCCTTTGGCCAGTAACGGCTTGGCTTTGCAGCAAGAATAGAGCGATGACCGTCCCAGGCCAGGCAGCTTCAAAGGGGCAAGAGAGATGGAGAGGATGACAGAGATGCCTTCCTCGAAGACCTCACGCTCAGGGGAGCGTGCACCCGGGTCCTGCCACACTGAGTGGTGAGGGCTCTGACAGATGCAGCCACGGGGTGATGAAGAAACACAAGGATGGGTCACAGAAGCAGCCCCAGACACCTGGCCTGAACAAGAACCAGAAACGAGGAGGTAACAGTTGGGGACAAGGGTTAAGGTCAGCGCTGCCGTTCACATCGATCATTCCCTCAACTCTACCACCTGAACTTGAGACCCCGTCCTATTCCATTTGTATGACCACCCAATGTTTGGCTCTTTTAGGGAGATCGTAAGCACCTTGAAGGTGCTGGGCACCTTGTGTTGGTAGAAGAAGTACTAATTTTAGTTTCTCTGCTATTCCGTGTATGTAGTACTTCAGAGAGTTAGACATTCATATTACCCAAACATTAAAACTTCTGTAACTCACATTTTCAGTTCCTACTCTGGTTGGCCAAGCACTGAATTACTAGTGTGAGTTGGTGGCGGGAAGGCCTCATGCAAGTGATTCCAATTTATCTTGGCTGATTTGTTTTTGTTGTTGGAAAAACTGCAATGTCTGGAACCACCACCCCCACACCCCGCACCCACCCCTGTCACAGAGGATCCCTAGCGAACACACTCCCGGACTCGCAATGGTGGGTGCCACCTCCCACAAGACCGTTCCAGGACCCCTAAAGCATCAAAGATTCAGCCTGGAAATAAAAGCATTTGGAGGAGCCCTCCGCCATGCTGGAGTTTCTAAAGTGTTCCTTGATCCATTCAGAATACACCCTTTCCTATTAATCAGGTTTTCCCTGGCTCTGCCAATCCGTATCATTATCATCACTTGCAGTCCAGAAAGGCAGCTAACGTACTGGGGAGAAATGTCCCTTGAAACAGTCCCAGGTGCTTAATTTCCTAATGATAACTTGCGCTAACTGGCTATGGAAATCTTACATGACACAGGACCCACTATCTTCGGCAATATTGCTTTTATTTGCAAAACTGCACTGATGCCTCATCCCCAAGAATGTACTTCAACTATTAAAGGCTACGTGTGAAGGTTCTGCATGCATGCACGCACAGGTACACAAAGTTAAATATACACCAACCTCCTATAATCCTAATACCACGGAACATACAAAATACTTCTACCTTCCAATGCACGTTTCCTACCCAGACGTGAACCCCACCGTATTTTGGGATTCTCTTGAGAGAGCGTAACGGATTCTAGGATCCACCACAAGTTTATAAAAATTCTCTGGCTTGGGGGTGGTGCCTGGGTAGCTCAGTCAGTTAAGCGTCCAACTCCTGATCTTGGTTCAGGTCTTGATCTCAGGGTCGTGAGTTCAAGCCCTGTGTTGGGCTCCACGCTGGGTGTAGAGACTACTTAAAAAAAAATTCTCTGGCTTGGGTTCCCCCCCCCTCAAAAAAGTAGCTTCATTTCACATATTTAGCCATACTAGCATTTGGAGGAATAAAGGTTCCTAGAGCTTCTTTCACACACTGTTCCCCTGAGGTTGTCACCTTCTTTGTTGAAGGACCGTGAGATGCCGCAGAAGCACACAATCCTCCCAGCCCCAGGCCTGGGATCTGGGGAGACATGCTATTACAGCGGGCAGTTCTCTGTCCAAGGTAACAGTCAGTGACGGGGCCTATTAATTACCTTTCCCCTTTGCATCCCTTCTCCTAGAACTATGGACCATTTCCAGGATCACGTTCTGCAAACGGGAGAGAAGCCAAACATGGTTTCTACACTTTCCCTCATCACTCTCCCAGCTTAAGAGGGAACCATGTCTCACATTTTTCCATGATCTATCACTCATATATTTAACAATGTTCTTAATGAAGCTGTAGTACTTGCAACTCTATGTCTAAGTGATGAATTTGACAAATCTTTAACCTTAAGAAATCTCCAATATTTTAGGGGAAGGGGAGAGACTACACAGGGTGCTCAACACATTAGTAAATGTCCAAAATATTGTGGTGCCTTAACCAATCATCTCCTTAATAACCTTAATTATCACTGCATATTGTATCATAAGTGGTCATTGTTCTTTCTCAAGACGTGTCATTCAGCATGGCATTCATTTAAGAAACAGAGCGTGAAGGTGAGGAGGAGAGCAGGAGGAAGGAAAAGAGTACCGAATGGCCACAGCGTGCCAGGCTTAATGGCATCTCAGTTAAGCCTGAGCCCTGCAGGCTAGCTCTGGCCCTACCCTTATCAAAGTAGAGAAGAGGGGAGCTGCTCGCCAATAGAAGAGCAAGATAAAGGACGTGTGCCTGAAATACAGATTATCAAACACATTCTCTGTGTAAGGATGGGTCGCCTTTAAAGACGTATCACTATTTACTCGAAAACATGACACTGGGAGAGGTGCAGAATATCATTTCTGCATATCCGGTCTACCCGCGCCCCCCCTCCGCCCCCGATTCTAGACGTGTGGGAATGTGAAGGCTGGAGGGAAAGGATCAGAGCAGAGCCACACTGGCCACCAGGTTTTCCCACTGCTCACCACCCAGGGACTGTCACTTAGCTTCCTCCCATTTCCCAACTCCTTCACCTGTTTAACTGCTTCCCAGGTGTCTGCTCTGAGTTTGGGTACACCCATTCAGAGAGCCTTCAATCCAGATGGGGGCCCCTGCTGGGTACACCTTACCCCTGGTTCCCCTTTTTCAGAGCACTCCTCTCACAATCCGAATGATGCCATCACTTAGTCGGCTAGCTCACTCCTGAGCTTTCAGTGACTCTCTGCTAAACTCTGTGTGTCCTGGACCTGGGCACAGCAGTGACATCTGCACGGAAACGGTGTCGTGAACAGAGGGACCAACCCATCCCAGTTTATCAGGGAATTTCCCAGTTTAGCAAGGAAAGTCCCAAGTCCCGGGAAACCCCTCCGTTCCAGGCAAAGCAGGCCAGCTGGTCCCTCTAGTAGTAGATACCAACAGGGTCAGAGGGCCTGCTCACAATTTCTCCCCCGTAACCATGCTCAGCTGTACAAGCTGGGCCAGGGGCCCTCACTGTGCCATGTGGCCGCTCACTACTGTCCAACAGAACTTTCTACAGAGATGCAGATGCTCTGTATGTATCTACAATGTCCATTAAGGCAGCACCAGTCACATGGGTCTACCGAGCACCTGCACTCTGGCCAGTGCACCTGAGGAACTGAGTTTTTCAATGTTAATTAATTTTCATTAGTTTAAACTTAAAGAACCCCATGTGGCTAGTGGCTACTGTATCCAGCTCAGCTCCAGTCTTTTGTACATGGAACTGGGGTCCACTGCTGTGCAGAGGAATGAGCTTTGAAGTCAGACTGACCTTGGTCCCAATCCTGACTCCCTCATTTACAAATGTGCCACAACTTCTTGGGAAAATGTGTTTCTTCATCTGTAATCCTTACAAATTTACTAGGGGACAGTGTTCAGGAAGTGGCTGGCCCACTGAACTGCAAGAAATAGGATTTCTTTAGAAGCAGCTAAACCAAACCTAGGTAAAAATGCTAAAAAGAATTTGATTCTGAACCCCAAAAGTGAACAAAAGGGGAAATCATTTCAACCAGATCTTCAAAATACCTGTCGGGTTTAAATTCGGATTCTAAACTGCCACAGCTGTCCCATTGGGCTTGCCATGACTTGATTTTTGTCCCAGGCCTGTCCACAGCTGTCACTGGGTCCCATCAGAAGGTGCCTCGGGGCAGCGGGAACCGGGTAACTGGCAGACACTGGGCCGGGTCCCCTGAGCGTGGCCCTACACAGTGCGGGGTACAGGGATCCAGCCTGGTCACAGAACAGGGAGTAGGCAGTGCAGAGGCAGCGGGCTCTCCCAGGCCTCTGTCCCCTCCCCGGGACAGAAAGGGGCAATGTGGAGCAGAGCGTGCAGGTGACCACCCTGGAGCTTGTCCTTCCCAGCACAGAGCCCCCTGCGCACCTGTCCCTGCTCCCTCCCACGGGGATCAGCTCTTGCTGCCTGGGGAGGGAGCCCACTGTGGCAGATCCTCTCTGGAACCTCTCCAGGGCAGGAATGGGCCGAGGGTCCCCAGAGGGGCAAGCTGCAAATCAGCATCACCCTGGGAGCTTTTCGAAAACAGTGCTCCCCAGGACTGGGAAGTGGTGTTTGCAGAAAGCTCTTAGGTGACCAGGCTGCACAGCTAGGGACTAGGTATTCTTCATCTGAATGCTTGGGGAGGGGATTCTCAGGAGCAGCCAAGATGAGAAGGACCACCAGCAGAGGACAGAAGCACTATCTATGGCTGTGGGAAGAAGCCTCCTTAAGGGTTTCTTCCCTCCATGAGGCTGGAGGGCTCTGAAGCCAGAGTTGGGGCACAAGCCACCCCCCTCCCTCCAACCTTCTGGTTCCCCAGGACCAACCCTTCCAAGGACAAACCTGTCCAATGTCTCACGTGCAGCACTAGTGGGGGTGTGGTGGGGGGGTGTCCCCCTTGCCCACTAGCCCCTGAGCCCCCCAGGGCAGAAGCCCACGTCCTTGTACCTCTCTGGTCCTGGTGTCCCAAGGCTGGCGCAGGCACTAAGGAAGCCCGCAATAAATGCTATTATTGTGGTTCTTACCCTCATTTCGCTGAAAAGGAAACCAGCTCCTAGAGATGGTATGACTCACCCCAGGCCCCATGACGCTGGGGGCAGGGCAGGGACAGGAACTCTGGGCTCCTGGGTTCTTTCTCTTCCTGATACCCCAGGTTGCTGCCCGTCGCTCCCCAACCCTCCCTGCACACACACCATTTTTGCTCCCTCTTTTGGCCAATATGCAGGCTCTGCCAGTCACGATAAATTCTCATTTAGTATTCTAGGGCTTTAAGTTATAGGACCCCACCTAGTCTCAAAACAGTCTGGGGGTTCTTTTAAGAACATCCTTTGGGCACTATATGCAGGGCCAGTTTGGGCATAGCTTTGGACTCTGACTCACCTGGGGTGCCACTTAGAAGCTGGGTGATCTTGGACAGGTTTCTTAACCTCTCTGGGCTCAGCTTCCTCAGCTATAAAATGGGAATGATTAGATTTACCACTAAAGATAGTGGTGAGGATTATTAGCTGAGATCAAAGGGACCAGATGGGCACCATGGCCAGCCAGCAGGAAGCACTAACAGGTGGCAGAAATGGATCAGATGGCAGGTGTATATGCCTCTCATCCCCTGCCCTGTGCTCCAGATTCTGGCCCAGAAGAGCTTCCCCAGGGTGCACCCTCCTGCCCTATTTACCCCTTTCTGTTCCCACAGGCCACCATGGGCCAGCAGACCCACCCCACCGTCGCTCTCCTGACCCCTCCTCTTGGGTGCCTGGACCACCCTGGAGGACCAGATGACTGCTGAGATGGCTGACGGCACCAGAGTCATCCCCACCCCGCCCTGCCGGAGCCCCCAGAAATAAGCGAGAAGTAGCTTTTCTCTATTCCTCATTCCAGACTTCCTTAATTAAAATCAAATATTTGCACACTCTCCAAGGCCTATAAACCTGAATTGCTCACAGGGAAAAAAAAAAAAGGTGCAAAGAGAGTAGCATGGGCAGAGGTGGCCTAGTAGAACCTCAGAGGAAAGGGCAGCCGATCCTGAACAACCGCACAAGGCCAGTGAGAGCACGGGGTGCGAGGGGGGGGCATTTCCAGAGCAATCACCCCTGCTTTTCTCAATCGACTGCCACAAAAATCAATGGCACATTCCCTCTGTGAAAGGCGCTGCTGAACATCCTCTGAGGGTGGGAGTGTGCTCGGGGGCTGGGGGAAGGATGGAGGTGAGGAACCTTCTACTCCAGCCCCACCCCGAAAGCTCTCCCCCTATTCACACCAGCATGGCAGTATCAGTGGTGAAATGGGAAATACTTGGAAGGGGATGGGCAGTGGTTGCTGGGCAGAGCCCTTACCCTCAGGGCCCCTCTGCCCCCAGCGCCCCCAGACCTCCCCCAGGACCCGGCAAGGAAAAGGTGAACATCAGGCTCTGTAGAGGCTTCCAGAAGTTACTCTGGTGGGTTAAGCAGTCTGACCATCACCCCCGGACACAGGGGAAGGGCGTGAAGCATGCACACAAAATGCGGAGGTGATCAGGTGATTTGTGTGGCAGTGGTACTAAGGATGGGCCATGGACCACCCCCCACCCCACCCCGTACCTCCTTCCCTCTAGGCCACTCACTCCCTCCAAGTTCAGGTCATCGCTTCAACAGAAGCCTCCCTAAGCAGGTAAAACAAAGTCGATGCTGAGCTCCCTGCAATGAGCAGCTGACATCTTTTGTCTGCCCAGCCTCCGTGCCCCTTCCGGTAACGGCACCCAGTTTTCCAATGAGGCATCTCCAGTCCTCCCCTCCACATGCTCCAGGGGCCAGTGTGTTACCTAGGGGAGTGCAGTCAAAGCACAGCATCTTCTAGAACCCATGGTTGGCTGCAGAATGGGCATGTGACCCTGAATGGCCGTAAGAGTCCCCTTGATGTTCAAGAATGGGCATGGGACCCTAAGTGGCTAGTAAGAGCCTTCTCTAGCAGTCAAGCTGCATTCACTGCAAAAGGATGCCTGTTTCCCCGATGGGGTGGTGAACATGAGAAGACATAAGCCTGAGTCCACGCTGCTGGCAGGCTCTTGCCATCTGGAGAGGAGAGACTGCCTAAGAAACAGGAGGAAGGAAAGCAGGGCCAAGAGACAGAGACAAAATCCCGCCCCTGGATCAGCCAGGCCTGTTTAGCTACTTGATAGAAGAAATTACCTTCTTTGAACCTAAGCTAGCTTGAGTTTGGTTTCTGTCACTTGCAACCCAGAGCACTGACGGACACAATCCTCAATGGGTTTATAAGAAGCTGCCGGTTGCTGCCAGGCCCTGCTTCCTGCCCTAGCTGCCATTTCAGGCCTGACCCAGTGGCTTGCTGATGGCGCAGGGGAGGCTGGCTCCAGGCCCTCCACATGGCGCAGTGCACAAAGCATCCCTCTCTCACTGTGGACCCCAGACCCCAGACTCTCGCCGTGCCCCCCAGGCCCCCACACCTCCCAGGCTGCCTTTCTTAACATGCAAATCCTTCACAGGCTACAAATTAGGATGCAGATTCCTTTTGCACCCCTTACACCACCTGGCCAGAGGATCTGTGCTCTCCTCCACAGGAACCCCCTGTTCATCCAGGGGAGTTCACACCTGATAGCAAGTCTTCCCAATAGTAGGTGTTGCTACAACCCCAGCTGACACCATAAGCTCTTTGAGGACAAGGCTGACCCCTCACGCTCTGTAACCTACAGCCCCTCCGCTGGGCTCAAAGCCCCCACTCCCCATAGAGGGGGAGGAAGTGTTGGAAGAACCTCCTAAACACAGCCTCTACCCTTCTATGGGTTATCAGGCCCTCCCCAAAGCTTTCTAACACCCACCTAAGACTAAGATGCTCTGGGATAAATAAGCCTTTGTCATGTAAATTAAAGGGGTTTGTTTGTTTCCACTGAAACCTCAGCCAGCTGTGTAAATTTCCTCCAAAGCCACAGGAAAAATCTCTGGCTAAACCCTCTCTTGACGCTAAACATCCACTGACAGCGTTTCTAAGTCCAACGTGCCGAGCTCACGTCAAAATAGATTTTAGAGATCTTCTGGCGCAACCTTCCCATTTTACAGAAGTGGAAACTGGAAATCCGAGAAGTGATATGACTCCCCCCTGCCCCCCAGGGTCACACAGAAGGCAGAGGAACCAGGGCAAACCTGGGGCTCTCAGCTCCCACCACCCCCCCGCCCCACCCATCAACCAACATTACAGATAACTTTACCTCCATTTTATTGTATTATGACACTACTTAGTACATGCTCACTTTTTTTTTTTTTAAAGATTTTATTTATTTGACAGAGAGAGACACAGTGAGAGAGGGAACACAAGCAGGGGGAGTGGGAGAGGGAGAAGCAGCCTCCCCGCTGAGCAGGGAGCCCGATGCGGGGCTCCATCCCAGGACCCTGGGATCATAACCTGAGCCGAAGGCAGACGCTTAACGACTGAGCCACCCAGGCGCCCCAGTACATGCTCACTTAACGTTATCTAAGCCACGTGTATTTTCTGCTCTTTGCATCCTATCTCATCTGGAAAATGGGGTCTCTGTGTTTACTGGCCCAGCGGCTGGAGCCTTCCAGCCTTACTTAGACTTAGCAGGTTTCTCACCCTCTCCACCACCTCCAACACGAGCAACACAGACAGTAACAGTGGTGGTGGCTCTTTGTGAAAATGTCTACCCTCTCCTGGACCCAGCAAGTTGTCATGAGGACGTTCATTCATGGCTCGGGGTTGTGTTGCGTGTCTCTCATTAATCTCTAAAGAAGAAGCATCTCGCAAGGTCACAGTGATTTCAGAAACAGCCCGGAAGGTGAATTTCTGGTTGTTCCTTTTGCTCGCTGTGTGGCCTTGGACAAGTCAGTTAGCCTCCCTGAGCCTCAGTTTCTTCATTTTCAAAAATGGCAGTTAATACTCCCGCTGAATGGGGTTTGAGTCCCTCAAGCTGCCCTAGGGCTCAGCCAATCTGCTGACCCAGGTCATCATCCTAGATTTTCTGAGTCTTTCCCCACCTGCCACCCATCAACCCCTCAGCTGCTCAGGCCAGCTGACACCATCCCATCCACACACCCCCCCTTGGGCGCAGCATCAGAGCCTAGGTGGCTGGCTTCCTGCCTGGGGGCGGACCACTCCTCAGCCCGGTCAGCTCCAGGGCCCAGCTCTACAGCCGGTCATCTAGGTATGGGTCTAGAAACCCACGGCAGAGTTTCTCCTCAAACTGAAAACCTCTAATGGTCACCGTAAAATTACTCACTTTTTTTCCTCATGGAATCCAACGGAATTGACTCTTTTCTACATGTAGCAATAAAGAAACTAAGGAATACTTGCAAGATTTCTTTACTGATCTGTGTCCAAAATTAAGCTTGTGCTCTGCTTACTGTTGCCACTGAAGAACAGAGAGGGGCCTCCCTACCCTCTGAGCCCAGACTGAGTAATCACACTTTATGTCTGGATCTCACCCCACATCACGCCCCCCATGGCAGGGCCAGGGCCCCTCACCACCACGCCCCTGGTAAGCAGTCATCTATCTATAGGCTGAAACTCTGGGTCTGCTACCCAACCCCCAACCCCACCCAGTGGAGTCTAGACTTGCTCAGACGAAGGGGAAAGCAGAACTTATAAGCAGAAGCTGGAACTGGCGGCAGGGGGGTGTGTGCTAATGCTGTAGCAGACCAGCTTGGGGTAAAAAGAAAAGCATGGTGACTTCAGCCTTCCACCCATGGTGGGACTTTCTGTCTCACCGCTTATAGTAAAAGTACCAATATCAGGTCTCACCCAATGCCAAAGCCCCAGATTGTGGCAAAGGCTCAAGACAAACCCGGTGATAAGAAACTGTAGGAAGGATCAAAGATCACAGATCGAGAACCCCAACAGACTATTTATTTATTGAGCTGTAGGGCTTACACTGAGGGCAGGGAGGAAAAGAGATACAGAGAAGCTGCTGGAACTTCTTTCTTCAAAGCCCAGAGAAAAGAGCAGCTTTTCTTCTCTTCTTTACCTCCTGCTACAGTCAATCACAAGTAGCTGAAACAGTCCCTTGAAAATGTTCTGTGGGTGTGTGCCTACGAACACACGTGTGCCCATGCATGCATGTGCACACACACATGGGTGTGTGTGCTCAGCCCCTTTGGCAGCCCACCACCCTTTGAGAAGTAAAAGCCAGGTAGAGGGAGCCCTCCTAGATTGCTGGTGGGAACTAAAAATGGTGTAGCCGCTTTGGAAAACAGTGTGGCAGGCCCTCCAAAATTTCAACATAAAACTCCATACAACCCAGCAAATTCCATGCCTACGTATCTGCACAGGAGAAATGAAAACCTATGTTAACCTAAAGACTCGCATACAAATGCTTATAGCATTGTTATCCGTGAGTCCCAAACCAAAAACAACCCAAATGTCTATCCACCGTGGAGGAGAGAGACAAATCCACGTGGAGAGAGAGACCATGCGGTGTGTTTGCACAACGGATTATTATCCCACAGTAAAAAGGACCAGAGTACTCATGCACTCGACAATGCAGATGAATCTCAAAAACAAAACGCCAGACACAGAAACCACGTATTATATTATTTCACTTCTATGAAACACCCCAACGGCAAGTTTATAGACAAATTTAGAGAGAAAAAAGTAGATTCGTGGTTACGTGGAGCTGAGGACAGGGAGTAACTGTAAATGGACATGAAGCATCTTATTGGGTAATGAAAATATCCTAAAACTGTATTATGGTTATGGTTGCACCAGTGGGTAAAGTGACTAAAAACCACTGAACTGTACACGGGAAATGGTAGATCTGATGATACATAAAATACACCTCGAATCAGTTTTCTGTTGTTGCTGTTACAGTACCACAAATGTAGCAGCTTAAAGGAACACAACTTTATTATCTTACAATTCTCCAGACAGCGCTTCACCGGGTTGAAATCAAGGTGTCAGCAGGTCCCCACTCCCTCCAGAGACTCTGGGGGAGAATATGTTCTCTGGTATCTAGTGGCTGCAGTGTCCCTTGGCCTGTACCCCTCCCCCATGTCCAACGCCAGCAGCAAAGCCTCCTCAGATCTCGGATCCGGACCCCGTTTCCATCATCGACCTCCCGCTGACTCTGACCCTCCCTCTCATGAGGCCCACCAGATAATCCAGGTTGAGTTCCCCATCTCAAGATTTTTAACGTAGTCCCGTCTGCAGGTCCCTGTTGCGAGGTAAGGCGATGTATTCACAGGCTCTGGGGACTAGGGTGTGGATGTCATTGGGAGGCCATTATTCTGTCTACCATCTGCCTCAGTAAAATTGTTAGGAACACAAAAAAAAGAAGTGGCCAGCATGTAGGGCTCATGCAGGTGACCGGTCTCAAACCCCTGCTGCTGAAGAAGCCCCCGGGAGCCCTGTTCCAGGGCACCATGTGCAGCATAAAGGACCTGAAAGGGCCCTCACTTTGTCTTCAAAACACAGGAGGGAACAGGGCAAGAGAATGATAGATCCTGAGAAGAAGACCTGGACAAATGGTCAAGTTCTAGATGAGGGTATGAGGGGACGGGGAGAAACGCCTTTAGTTTTCACAGATGTGACTCTCCTTCCCCGCCCACCCCCCCCACCCCCCCACCCCGCCCCACGGTCAAGTCTAAGAAAAAAGAGATGTCTGCGCAAATCAAAGTCTCTGCATGTTCTGAAATTTCCATTTCATTGATTATTTTCAAAGAACCCAAATTAAGTCAGTCCCCAGATGATCTCTGATTTTGCAAGCACCTGCGTCAATAGGGAAGGAGCCCCCCTCAACGAACAGCCCCCACAGCAGGGGCCACGCCAGACCGTCCCCATCATGGGAACGGGAAAGCGCAAGCAGGACCCGACTCTGCTCCACTCACAGGGAGCATTCAGAACCCCAGCACCCGCAGGACCCATCCCCCTCCGTGCTCACACCTTACAGTAACCCTGCCCAGGGTCACCCCTCTGCCTTGTCCCCATCAGGTCGAGAGCGTTCCCGCCAGATGGAAATGGTGCCTTCCTCCCCACCTCTTCTAGTGGAGTGTCCTCCCTGGTGCCTAGGGCAGTGCGGACACAGAGAAGCTACTCAGGAAACACCGGGACCGTATAAATGTATAGACTGTGTGTGTAGCTTTTCTATATATAACCATGCTGTTATTTGCAGTATACAATGGGTATTCGAAAAAATGCTTGTTCTCATATACATGTATGCATATAATATGTGCATGTTTTATACATACAGACAGGTTTATATGTATAAAAGCACATTTTATATAGAGAACACAGGTGTCCAATAAATGATGGTTTCATATACACCATATGCCCGTGTATGTATGTATGTGTGTGCATATATGTATATATGAAGGAAGGAAGAGGTAAAGAACAGACATGGTGTAAAGGCAAACAGGCTGAGAAGCTAAAATGAAAACTTTAGGAGGACAGACATGATGTCTCTTCCGTTCTCCACTGGATCCCTAAGTCTTATGTAGCACAGTGCCTGCCTGGTACTTAGTACGTGCTCAATAAATACTGGTTGACTGGATGAATGGCCAGTGAATGGCCAGCCTTGTTTCATTCAATGAGCATTTACTGAGCAAGTACGTACCGATTGTCAGAGGCGGGGCAAGACTCTGGGGAGCCAAGGTGAACAAACAGACAGAAGCAGTGTCTACTTTTGGGGTGGTGGTGGGGAGACCTACTTAACAGGAATTAACAGGCACACAAGCCACGCACCCCACACACACATCGACAGGAGAGATTTAAGGGGAAGGAACAGGGTCTTGAGATGAAAAGGAAGATCTACAAGACAGTCTGAAACCGAGGAAGGAGGCATCTGTCCTGCAAAGACCCAGGGACCCATTATCAGGCAGAGGGAACAGCATGAGTCAAGGGTGGAAGGAGCCCAGTTCTCCAGGGAACGAAAAGAAGCGGGTGGGTGACAGCAGGCGAGGAAGAGCAGAGCGCCAACAGGGAACTCAGGAAGGCAGGGGCTGGGGTCTCAGGACCTTGGGCTCTGGTTAGTGTTTCAGTGACAACAGAAAGCCACGGAGGGTTTTCAGCAGGGACAGTATGGTCTGATTTATGTTTTCAGTAGGAGCAACAGGAAGAATGAATTTGGGGGGGAATGTCCCCCCAGCATCATGCCAACTTGTCAGAGAGTGAGAACCCCTGAACAGCACTCAGAAAGCTAACACGTGACTCTGCCATGATTAATTCACTTCATTTTTCCAGCCATTTAGTAAGCACCTAAGCACCTAGGATGTACCAGGCACTGTGATAAATGCTGGAGATACTGAGGTGAAGGAGACACGGGCCCCTTCCTCCAGGAACCTAAAATCTCTACTGTCCAAGATCAGCCAGCTTGGCACAGATGAGACTAATTTAACTCAGACCAATATTTATGAAAGGGGGTAGAAATTCAGCCTCTGGATCAACACAGTGTCCTGATTTCCTCCTTTCTTTATCATTTATTTGTTTATACCCTGCCTCCTTCTGAAAGAGATTTGGGATAACTTGCAACACAAAAAGGATGGATGAAGAGAATAAACAGTAAGAGAAAATGACAGTGGGAACAAAGCAAATAGACTGAACTAAGGACCCATTATGGCTGCTGGTGATTAAGCACAAATTTGGCTCTGAGCACCCAGGCAGCCAAGGCAAAAAGGGATAGAGGGTAAGGGAGAACAACCTTTCCTCTGTGGTAGCACAGCTTTTCCTGGCTGTCCCTAAATTCTAAAAATCAAAGATGGGGTCTACTGGGGGTGGGCATGGAGGTGAAGCCAGGAGAGGTAACCCTGAGTAAAGTTACACCTGCTATTTCATCTTGTTCAGTGCGGAACTCCACATCTTCCCTTACACCTGGGCTCCCCATCTAGTTCTCCTAGTTACCAAGCTAGAGACTGGTGTTTCTTAATAACTTTGTCTTTCTCACTTCCTCCTTCCCGTCACCAACTTCACACGTTAGACCCAAGTTCTGTCAGTCCCATCCCAGTTTTCAAACACATTCTCTTCCTTCACTGTCCCGCATCATTCCCCTGCTACTGGTTCCCAGGCTCAGAAACAACCTCCTAACAGTGTCCCTGCCTCTAGCCTGGCTCTTTTCCACAATTTCACCAGAGATTTTTCTAGAAATTGTGCCTGGGTTGCATCACCCTTCTGCTTACAGTACTCTCATGAGTGGACCCAACCCACCCTTGCCCACTGGGCAGCAGCCATGCGGCTTGGGCAGGGCTGACCATGTCCCCCTTATGGGGGGCCCTTGACTGGACCCTTAACCTATCAGCACACAGCATTCTCCTGGCCACGGGGATTGGCTCCAGGCTGCACACATAACCTAAGAACTGGAGAAGAAAAGTAGATGTGAAGGCTGGAACTGCTGAAGTTATCTTAGCACCATGAGGCAGGCAGCCTGAGGATGAAGTTCATACGGGAGGGCAGAGCTGAGACAACAGAGGAATGAGCCAGGGCTCAGATCCAATACCACCTACAGCCTGTGTACCTGGATGTTTCAGTTACACGTCACATGCTCATTAATTTCCTTTCCTCGCTGAGCCACCTTGACTTGAGTTTACTGTTATCAGCAACCAGAAGCACCTCTATTCTCCATCATCTCAACAGAAAGTACAAACTCCATAGCATGGTATAGAGCAGAGGTCAGCAAACCACAGCTCATGGGCCAAGTCAGGCAAACCATCTGTTTTTGTCAATAAAGTTTTATTGGAACACAGCCATACCCAGTCATTTATGGATTATCTTTGACAGCTCAGATGCTACCATGGCAGAGCAGATCAGCTGTGGCCATATAACCCAAAAGGCCTAAAAATTTACCATCTGCTTCTTTACAGAAAACGTCTGCTGACCCTTGGCATACAGGTCACCTGCATTCAGGCTTCTGCCTTCCCTTCCAGACTGACCAGCCACCATTATCCTCTGCCTCCCCACCCACCGCAATAGCTGTCACCTCCCTGGTTTGGTTGTGCTGAGCCTTTCTGCAAAATTCCTCCCATCCATCCATGTGGTCTAGCTAACTCCCTGCATCCTCCCAAACTTAGCTCAGGCATCACCTCTTCTTTGCGGGTCCCCCGTGAGGGTTAGGAGTGCCCTTGTGCAAACACAGCACCTTTGCTTGCCTCTATCCTCCCGCCTTGCTGAGCACAATTATCCAACGGGGCACCTGTCTCCACCTCTGGACTGCAAGCCCCTTACTGCCCAGGATCACAGATTCTTTATCTCTCTATCCCTGTGCTTATTCACATAGCACAACATGACACGCAGCAGGTGGCTCCATGTTTACTGACCTGAACTGCAAGAGTCTGAGTCTTCAAGGACTGTGAATGGGCTGGCTGGTGTCTCCACCACAAAAAGGGAGGTGGCAGGAGACAGGAGAACATCCAAAGCAAGTTCGCCCATCTCACCGTGTTTCTAAGGTCTGCCATGACGGAGGAGGGCCCCGCTGTGGCCTCGGCCGCGCAGCTCAGTCAGGGTTATTGATTACAGACAACAGAAGTCAGTGATGATTATTTTATGGAGAATGGGAATTTGATGAGAAAATAATGAAAAGCCCCAGAAGCAGCAAGCAGGCTGGAGAGCTAGGCTGGGTTAAAGGAGCGAGGGAGACTGGGCAGAGGGGAAATGTGACCGAGGCCACGCCACAGGACATCGGCTTAGGACACTTGCCATTCTCAACTGGACTCCCGATTCCGAAGGACTGCTCGCTGCCCCTGTGTCATCGTGGCCCTCGGCCAGGACCAAAGCCACATGGCTGAGCAAAGGCAGGAAGAAAGAATGTCTGGTCTACCTCAGCTTCTGTATGGAGAGGCCGAGCTCTGCCCCCTTCCAAGACCTACACACTGGAGGTTCCCCCAAAGAGGAAGGCGGGCAGGATGCTGAGTACCCCAAAATACAGCAAGTGTCCATGAGACACACCAATGCAGCGAACTGTAGAAATTAAACAACTATAGAGCCATGGGCCCTTTCTGTCCATAACTGGTCCACTCTGAGTCCACCGAGTGGACTCAGGAACTCCCAGGGTGGCAGAAGTGAGGGAGAGGCCCCCGCCTGTGTCTACATAGTGCCAGGGCCAAGTGTGGACAAAGGAAGTGTTTCTTCATCTCTCACCACAGAGAGCAAGTGTCAAGCAGAATTTCAAGTATCTGCTATTGCAAAACATCTAAAGCAGTAGCAAAAGGTCATTTCCAGAAACATCCCTCTCCCTCTACCCCATAAAGACACGAGGCTGCAGATACATTCTGGACAACTTCATTGCCATTATCTGAAATTCATTCGTTCATTTGTTCCTTCATGCATGCATTCATTCACTCTGCAAACTTCCCGAGACCCAGATGTGTCAAGTCCTACACCGGGTATCTGGGTTACAAAGATGAATCTGCTGCCGTCCTTGACTTCCAGAAGTCCAATCAACTAGAGAAGACAGAAACAAAGTGACTTTTGCTTTGGGGACAGCAGCTGCAGTGGAGGGTTAGAGGTGATCCGAATATAAGCTGCAGACCCTTTTTTAGCATGTGCGGGCATCACTCCATGTCCACACACACACACACACACACACACACACACACAATGACCTACCCCCTTACTCAGCCACCAGCCCTAGGACCACAGTCCACAGGACCAGGGCTGCATGTCCAATCTGGATACTACTGCGTTGGTTAAAAATTTCAAGCCTTGGGCAGTCCGCTTCTCTGAGTGGGAGGACAAAAGGCAGAGGCGGACACCTGAGGTGTCCTAGAAAATACACCCTAGTTCTTGCCAATAGTTGGTCCTCAGAAAATGGGTAAAGTTAGTCTCAGGTGCCCCTGCTCTATCCTCCACAAATCAGGATACCAACACCTGCCATTTGCATCATTTTCTGGTTTATTAAACCCTTTTGCACATTCCCTCATTCATCATTCACTAAACACCTGTTTATATGTGAAGCACTTTGCTTACAGCTAGGAACGTGAAGAGTCATAAAACACAGCCCCTACTCTTTTGGATGCCTCTTCCTCTAGGAAGCCCCCCTTGGTCTCTCAGGATGAGTTTGATGTCTCCCACCCCATCATGGGCTCACAGTTCCATGTATCATCAATGTCCTTCAATCAAAACTCCCTGGCTTAGTGGAAATAGGGATTCTTGTACCTCATGCATCACTGTATTCCCAGGGCCTACGCCACTGTGGCACACAGTGGGGGTAGAATGAACCCCTGGGGGTGTGAGGTAAGAATCTAGCATCAGTCACCCCCCACCCCCCACCCCCGCACTTCGTTTCTTGATCAGGAAGTTTGTCTCCAAGAGTAGGGATGCTGTTCCTCTCATCCCACTCTTTTCATACCAAATTCCACACTGACTTGACACCCCGGCCAGATTCTGGCTCTCCCTCTCCCCAGGAACCACAGAATCCCATCTGCCCTCCTGTGATCAATTTATTGTTGGGGATTCTACACCCTCTGTCTGAGCATTTTTTAAGATACAAGGAGACAGAGCCTGTGATTCAAAGAAAAAAAATGGATGCCTAATGATGGAATGTCAGGCACTCATTTATTCATTAAGCAAATATTTACTAAGCACCCACGCTAGGCTCTATCCTAGGGGCAGAAAGGCAGAGACAATGCAGGCCAAAATCACTGGCTGCCCTTGAAGGTCTGACCATGAAATGGTGTGATGCCAAGCGGTGTCCCTCTGGCAAATGAATGAGTGAATGGACTGCAGGTGATGTCAAGTGATCGTGGCAGATGACGTCAGGAAGTAACCTGAGCTGAATCGGGGCACACGGTCTGTTGTAGGGGGGCGAGCACGTAGTTCTTCAACCCCAGGTCCCTCTGTAACCATCAGGGTACCCCTGCCTCCATGTATTCTCCTGTCCACCTCCACAGTGCAAGAGACATGGATAGGATGAGCCCCTTCTGGCCGCTGCTGGCTTCCTAATCGAAGTCAAGGATTTGTGTTTACTCAGGGTCTATAAACACGCACCCAAAAAAAGGGCTTAAGAGAAAGCAGATGAAATGTGGGGAAAGACGAGCTAATAAAACCAGGGGAAGATGCTGTGAGTTTTCAACCATGGCCGTAATTAAAGAAGCCTGGCAGGGAGGAAGCTTGGAGGGCCAAGGCCCGCGGATGCGCACAGTGCCTACGTGTCCAGGGAACATGTAAACCATCACTTCCTGCAGAATTAATTGGTCCCCGGTGGGAGCTGCGTGCTAGGTTCCCCTGGACCAGGCAGCAAACGTGGCTTTCCCGCCCCGCTCCTGCCACCAGGTGTCACACAGCCTGTCAAGACTGCATTTAAAAATCCGCGGACCGGCAGGTCAGTTGAGGACAACCTTCGGCAGGGGAACCTGTGTTCCTAATGAAGTGTGAGAAGCTGAGGCTGCCCTCTTCCAGAACATTCACTGTCACCTCGCCTCCCAAAGCATCTATCTCATGGGGTCGCTGCCCCAGACACCTAAGCAACACCTGTCCGCACACCATGTTCTTCCTCAGTCCAGGCAGGAACCTAGGGTGTGGAGAAGCACCTCTCTTCTCAAGTATGGACGAGAGTCTGGCCTGAATTTGAAAGCAAGGGGCCAAGATGGAGAGCAGCCCGGGAGCCCCAAGGATCCCCCCAGGAAGTGGAAGACTTCCCGGAGATCAAAGGGGGCAAATGATGGGTGGTGCCCAGGGCTAGCCTTAAGGAAACCCTAAAGAACAAGTTTCCACAATTAAAGACAACAGAGGGGAGGGGATGAGTGAGGCCCAGAAAACAGTCGATGTCTTTGATTAAGCACTGATGAAACTCCCCATCACCACTTTAATCTGGCTCCCCTCAGGGTTCCACTGGCTTCGCAATGTTTTCAAAGAAAATGATCTTGAATACACGTTATTCCCCAAGTCACCACACAGAGACACGGCCCTGCTGCCTCCCCCCGTCTTCAGAGCAGTTTCCCAGATGAGTCTTTAATGTCACATAATCACAGCCTTGGCTCTTCTCTGTCGAAGATGATCTTTCTCACCAGCTTTTACTCTCTCCAGGTCCAATTCCTTTATTAGAGTCTCAGTGTACCCGCAACTTCCTGCACTCGAAGCTGAAGCCAATCTCCTTGACCTGACACCAGCTCTCACAAAGCCAAGGCCCTGATAACACTGAAGCACTCTCGGAAAACTGACTTGGTTCTAATACCAGAGTGGACTCTATCGTGAGTCGACTCCAAGCATACCTGGATTCTGAGCCATTCTGAGTATGAATGATCATGAGCACCACACACTGCAGGACTGCTCCAAAGCTGAGCTGATCCACACATTCACACCTTGTAGTTCCTTGAATGCTGGCCTGCCTGCTTTTGCACACGCTGTTCCCTTTGTCTGAAATGCTATTCCTAGCACTGGACTTCAAAATTCAGTTCAAACTGTCACCTTCTCTGTAAAGCTTTCCTCAGCCCCTCCAGCAGAGTTCACGTCAACACATCCTGAGTGTGTGAGCGTGGCCAGGCACGGGGCTTGGCCAGATGTACAGAGAGGAGAAATTTCTAAATGTGGCTAGAGACCCGCTCAGGCTAGCGTCTCCAAATAACCTCTGGCTTGCAATTCTATTTTAAAAGTTTTACTGTGCAGTATTTAGGATGGACAAAAAATATATATATAAAGAATAATCAAATCATCTCTTGTACCCACCACCTAGCTTAAGGAATGAAATATAATGAATACAAAGTCCCCTGGGTACCCCACCGCAATCATAGTCATCTCCCCAATTCCCCAGAGGTAAGCACTATCCTGAATTGGGCATTTATTACTGCTATGCATTTCTTACCACATATGATTATACCCCCAAACAATGTGTATCACTGTTTTCCAAGTTTTAAAATTTTGACACCATTAACACTTCGCATATTAATACAATGATTTGTTTCTATGTCCATCCCCTCCCACGGTCCAGGACTCTGTGAGCGGTGCCCGCATCCTGCTAATCTCGGTCTCGGGGCACCTGCCCCAAATCCTGGCCCACAGTCATGCTGAATGCGTGCTTAGTGAAAGTGGGAGGGGAAGGAGAAGAAGAAGAAGGAAAAGAAAACAGCAAGGACAGGGTTTTCGCTCACTGGACACCAAAAGGCTTCCCCATGGAGTCTATCTGCAGCACCACCTTCCGAAAAGCCTCCTGCCGTCTGTAGACTCCAAAGGCACAGGGACCCAAGTAAGACGGGTTTTGCTGTGAGGAGCAGAGCCCACAGTACTGTACCCAGCACACAGGAGGGGCTCTGGATGCATTTGGTGAATGAAAGACCATGTCTACAGATAAGACAATGGAAAGCTTGGAACAAGACAGCATGGCTGATCTGGAGGAGATCCAACTTGGGGACCATCTAATAGAGAGGACAGTCCTCACTCATGGAGGACCCATGTCTTCCTTCACTCAGCTCCACAGCAGAAGCCCCGGGCTACACACTAACTTGTCGCTCACTGCACAACAACCTCAGGTGGCTTCCAGGAACTTTGGAGGAAACCCAGAGGGGGTCATAAAAATGAGAAGATGCTTAAACACACAAGGAGGGGGGGAGGGAACAGGGAGGGGAGGACAGGTTATGCGGCCACCATGAGAACAGGCTAATTTTGAGAGAACAAGCAATACAATCCTCCAGAATAAAGGAGAGATGAGGCCTTAGTAATGCTCTTTCCCTTAGTTATGCTGTGTCTCTGACTTTCCGAATTCCCTGTCGGCTTGAAGTGCATCTATGAGGAGACCACTAAGTGGGGTTTAAGAGCAGCCGGGCTAAGAAATTAAGTTCCTACTCTGGTCCTGACCAGCTGTGCAGCCTTAGACAGATCACTCAACCTCTCTGGGCTCCAATTTTCTGAAAAAAGTATGTAATCATTCTGCCAACACTCTTGGAACAAGGCCTGCTGTGAGCCTGACCTGTGGACCTGAACCAGAAAAAGGCCCAACCTTAGGGCCTGGTGATGTTTAATGGAAAAGGCCACAGCATGAACACAAAGCACTGCACAGATGTGAACTGTTGTGATTAGACTTTATTTGCTGTCACATAAGCCACTTTCTGACTTTTTCCTCTTCTTTTTTTTTTTTTTTTTAAGATTCAAGACATAGTGTTTGGTCAATGCTAAGTAGAACAGAGAGCCAGGAAGCTCATCTTTAATTCAGTGCTGACAATACTCAGCTCAGCTCAAACTTGGCAAAAATGCTTTCTTCCAGCACATCTATTCATAGACGTCTGTTCCTAGAGTTAGCTCTCAATTATTCAGTCTAACAGAGGAATTGTCCCATGCTCTGAGAAAGGCGTGCAGGAGGGCAGGAGGGAGGGGTCGGGGGGACAGGGAAGGAAGGGGGAGAGGAGAGCAGGGCAGACCTAAAAAAGACCCCTCTGCCCCCCCTCACCCCCCCCAGAAAACAGCAAGCCCTCTGGAAGGGTGCAAGGTGACAGTGCCTTCAGGGTAGGGTCATTAGGACAGGGACGAGGGGAGGTGACAGGCATATTGCCCAACCCACTGAGTAAGGAGTGCTTCATAGGGCCGCTCCACAGGTGAAGAGTGGGCAGCTTGGAGGAGCGAAGGGGCAGGCCAGAGACGGTGGCACAGCCGGGCTGTGTGCCCAGCAGCGGCCCCCTCAGGAGCCCCCCAAACCGAGACCCCAGGGAAGTGCAACCTTGGAGGGCCAGAGGCTTCACCTTTTTCCCAAGGACCCCACCTTGCACCGAACCTCCTATTTGCTGAGGTGAACGTCATCTCCCTACCAGGTGCTGACGGGGATTTGGGGGGAGGTTGCCGGGCACCCTGATGTCACCAGCTTTTCACTCTGTGCTCTGGTCCTTCGCTTTCTTCCCCCGACCCTGGACACTGCGGTGCGAGGACCAGGCGTGACTCAGCTCGGGACGCCCAGGGCCAGCCCAGCAAGCAGCGAGAGCTGCAGCTCTTCACGCGCTCACCCACAGCAGCACGCCTGCCCCATCTCCATACCCCTTCCTCCACCAGCTGCTAGGGGCGCAGCCCAGGTGCCCGGCAGGAGGACAGAGGGCGACGGTAATGGGGAAAACGAGGGATGTTCGGGACCCTCAACAAACGTCTGTGTGAGATGCTCAACCATGTCTCCCTTTGTATCTAAACCCACATACACACACATATAAAGATTACGAACCTTGGGGTTTTAAATGAACATTTAAAAAAAAAACAACACTCCCATTTCAATCTGCCACCCAAGGCAGAAAATTAATTCGTGCCCTTACTCATCAAATATCCATTTGACACCTGTGCACATCTTTGGATGCTCAGTGCCTTCCTTAAAAAAGATGGCTAAGGAGTTTTTAACTAGACCCTCTCCAAAACGCAGGCAGAGATGACAAGTGGGCTGCATGACAGACACAGAACTTGAGAGGAAACAGCATTTTAAATACCACAGAGACTGTCTGGAAATTGGCAATCCCATCAACGGGGATAGCTCAGCCCCCCGCTGAGGCGCCTGGGGCTGCTCCTTCTGGGTTTCTCAGAAGGCTGCTTATCCTTGCCGAGCCCCCTATATCCTGCCAGAGCCCGGCAGCAGGTTCTGAAGTGCCACCCCGCTCCTCCCTGAGGTCAAGCAGAAGCCCCCGCGCTCTGGATGCGCAGGAGGGGGCACCCACATGCCTGCACAGAAGCCTGCCTATGTTCCCCTGAGAAGGCGCTGGCCCACAGCTCCCTCATTCTGAACCACAAGCTCACTTCTGCCTTGGCCCTTCAGACACCGCGTCACCCAAACGGAAAACATCTTGCTATTCTTCATGGGCAACTGTCGCTCACCTAACCTGTCCCTGAGAGTAACTTCCAGCGGACTGGACGAGAGGCGCTGGCCTTGTGGTGTCCCCAGATGCCCTTCACCCTCTCAGCTGCTAACCAGGACACGGGGTGCGGTGAGTCTTGAAAAGCCACAGGACTCTGACCCCGGGTGAGCTCCTTTATCAAAGGGTAACTGCGGCTCCTTCCTGACGGGTCTAGAAGGCTCTACTCAGGGTGGTCAGTGCCTTCAAGAACTACTCACGGTGTCTTTCTCCAACGGCCTTCCAGTCTATCATCAGGCCTGTTGGTATTTTAACCTCGGGCATGCCTGGGCCTCCGTTTTAGTGATTGTTCCATTCTGTTGTACACTATTTATAAAGTGATCTAAGCATTGGTTTTTCTTTCTTTCCCTGCAAACAGTAGAGTTCTAGGCTTCTTAGAAGAAATAAGACAGGAACACAGAAGAGGGGAGGCAAGAAGGCTTCCTTCCAGTAAAAGTAGTATCATAACCACACTGCAGAAAATGCATAAAAGAGAGAAAGGAAATTTGTCCATATTCATATCCCCCTCTCACAGCCTCAGACGCCATCTTGGTGTATATTTCCTTCCAACCTTTTTTCCTACAAATAACTGCTTTTCTCAGTTTCAGTTTCCTCCCAGACTCTTGAGCCCTCATTTGAGTGGCCACAGGATAACTGATTCGAGTACTCGGGACATTTCAGACACTTAGGTTACTTCCCATTTATTGTGTTATTGTAAAAGGGGCTGAACGGACGATCTTTTTTTTTTTTTAGATGTATTTATTTATTTGAGAGAGAGAAGGACAGAGAGGGTATGAGCAGGGGGAGGGCCATGGGGGGGCGGTAGAGAGAATCACAAGCAAACTCCCTGCCGAGCACAGAGCCCGTCTGATGCAGGGCTTGACCCCAGGACCCCGAGATCGTGACCTGAGCTAAAACCAAGAGTCAGACACTCAACCGACTGAGCCACCCAGATGCTCCCTAAGCTGATGATCTTTATGCAACATTCTGTCCATATCTTTAATTGCTCCTTTAGGAAAGCTTCCAAGAAATAAGTTCATTGGGTCACAGGTTACAAATATCTTCATGGCTCTTGACATAAATTGCCATGGTTTCCCAGAAGGGTCTTTGAAGGACCCGGCTGGTCACCAGCAAAAAGATACAGGTGCCTTCACGGGGCAGTGACACTGTTCACAGGCACCACAGGGTGGGGATAGGGGCACCTGCTGGGTTTCCTCCGCAGAGAGCTCTTATGGAACATTCCGGTCTCTGCACATCAGCTCATGCACTCTCAGGGGCTTTTCAACTCCCCCCTTGTTGAGTGGGAGCTCCAAAATACACATAAGAATAAGCTCCGAAGTGGAATCTAATACTCCCTCCCTCCTGCCCCAACAGCTACTTAATATGATGGGGAACAGAAGATCAGGTTCCTTTTCTTTCAGTTTTAAGTGTCCAAGGTCTTGAGATAAAGATCAGTTTACCTGAGAGAGGCAATTTCCAACCACATTCCTGGTCATGAAGGGAATTGCTGGTAGAAGGGGGGTGGGGACACTCCAAAGGTCATACCTTGTTATTCCTCATTTACTTCTGCAAGGGGGAGGTCTAGGGTAAAGTCACAAGTATGCAAATGCTGTTTTTCTACACTTCCCCTGCATTTCATCACTGAAACTTTGAGAAACTGCTGCTTGGGAAAGAGAAGGTCCCACTGGGAGGCAGCGCCTCGGTGAGTGGGGTCATCTCCCAAGGCTGGGGTCCCTTAAGGGCCCAGGAGCCCTTTCCAGCAACTCCAGATTGGGGCATTCGATCACATCCTCGAGATGGGCAGTCATAAAGGTCCTACTCTAGGGGCTGCTGTGACCAGAGACTTGGCTTTTATTAAAAAAAAAAAGAAGAGAGAGTCAGGCCTCACTAGACTGCGAGAGGCCGCCTCCGTCTGTCCACTGGGTCTGACACACAACACAGGACAGCTGGTCCTCCAAAAATTCTCTTCAAATTTAATCACACTCAAGCTGGAGGGACCCCTGGAATAATCACGCATACCTGCGTAATATATGTAGCCCCCCACCGGGTCAGGACCGCTGCACATTCTGAAGAGGTCCCCCACGCACCACAACATCAATGGAATCGTATCGCATCCTACTTTAACTCAGCCATATTCAACTCTACTCAAACGGCCAAACTTTTTTTTTTTTAATTTTTAAAAGTTTAAATAAGGGGTACCTGGTGGTGCAGTTGGTTAAGCATCCAACTCTTGGATCCGGCTCAGATCGTGATCTCAGGGTCCTGAGATCGAGCCCCGCGTCGGGCTCCATGCTCAGCGGGGAGTCTGCTTGAGATTCTCTCTCTGCCTCTGCCCTTCCCCCCACTCACGCTCACACTCACTTTCTCTCTCTTTTGCTGTCTCTCTCAAATAAATGAATAAATCTTAAAAAATAATAAAAGCTTAAATAATGTGAAAGTGTATTTTGCCTGTTGTACTTAATTTGTATTTGTTTTATTTTTTGGATATTGTACTTGATTGTACATCATACACTACTGTTTATGCCATACATTTACTCCGACCTGTTCCTACACAGCATCACAGACGTGAAATCACACGTATGCAAACTATCCCTCAGGGACAAATGGGGAGTCGGTCCGACCATTTTCACCACGCTGTGCTGACTTCTGAAAGTCATGATTAAGACGAGACTCTATGTAAGGTTTCCTCTCCTTCGGTGCTTTTAGGTCGTGAGGGATGTGTCATCTGTTAGGTAGCAGCAGAGAATCAGTCTCAGATCACAACAGGAAACCAGGCCTCCCAGGCTGGCCAGCATGGGGTGGGGGGGGTGGGGGGAGGGCCCCTGGCTTTATAACCTGCCTAACAAGGACAGGGGGTCTGGGCACAAAAACTTGCCCTCACATTGGGCCCCGAGCTGGCTGTGCAGCCCTCAGCTGGGCTTTCCCCTCCCTGGCCTGCTGCTCCCTCATTCTTTCAAAGAGTGTCCTGGATGATTCTCAAACCCCTGTGTGACTCTGGGCAACTCACATCACCTCTTTGGGCCTCCGCTGTCTGAACAGGTCCCACGATGGAAGAGAATTAGCCCAAGTGGGATTCCCGGACAACACCCCCCTGTGTTGAGATGCTGACCTCCTCAGCACTGTGGGCAGGTGGCCCTGGGATCAGTCACCTCCAGCTAGGAGATGCATCCTCTTTTACTGCCCATCTCCTGACCCACGCCTTACAAATTCTCTTTCCTAGTTGAGCCATGGCCTGAAAAAGCCTGGGAAGGATGGGACTAGGTGATCTTCAATGCCCTTTCCTTCTGAACACCAGCCACTCAGAGTTATAAACAGACGGTACTGGGGTAAGAGATGACAGTACCTGGGGGTTCTCCAACTGGGTCTCTAACAGGGACCTCTGCACCAGAATCACCTGAGAGAGTTTGTTAACAATGTGGCTTCTTGGCCCTTCCACCCAGGAAGCTTAAGCACACCACATTACGTCAGATGAAAGGAGTACTGGGGAAGAGAGAACGCATGCGTAGAATGTTCTGGCAAGTTCACATATTGAAAATGGACGGGAGGAACCAGCAGAAGTATTAACACTATGTCACTTATTTTCTAGGCTACAATGATTAGGGTCCAAATACTGAGATTTTCCTTTCAAATTCAAACTCTGCCAAAGCATGAACCCACAGCACCTATCTCCCCGCCAAATCTTTCTCTTGTGGGGGTGTCCGCAGACCATGAGATATGCTGCAAATCCCAACACCAAATGCATCAAGGGGTGTATTAATAGCGTGAGTCAGTTTCACACTGATTTTACCAAAAAAACCTCACCACTCAAATTAGCCCAAGTCATACATCTACTTGTAGGAATACTCTATACGTTCTGACCGTCCTTGCCCGGCTGCTCGTAACAGGTGGTTTTGGTGACAGTGGTGGCCCAGATGCCTACCATGAAAACCACCCCATTCCAAAGCAGTATTGAGCAGCAAGAGAGGCTACTCTTTGTAGACAGCTCCCTTTGGAGATTTTTTGGAGTTATGGCTGAGGGTCAGTTGAAAGAGGTAGTCAAAATAAGGGGTGGGCATTCAAGCTGGTGGGATACGTTTTCCTTCTAGCTCTGAGTTTTCTCAGCGTCCTCACCTGTGAGATGGGGATAACATGACGTGCCTCACACACTTTCTGTGACCGTAAGAAATAAAACATGCAGATACACATTGTCCATGCTCGAGAGGGAGACCAAAACAAAACAAAACAAAATTACCAAACCCACCACATGATGCTCTTGGGAGCCTTATGATCCAGGAGGCTTTTGCCTGGGCCATGAAAGCCTGCACAAAGGGTTGGCAATGACTCCCCCTGCTATCCTGTCCCCAAACGCAGCCAGAGAGCTTCTCCGGTTCCTGGGTGACAAGAATGTGCCTGGGAGGACAGGGGGCTGGGCCTGGGTTAGCCTAAGGAAACAAAGGCTCCCTTCTCAAGCTGCACAGGCCCTTAGGGACTTGTGTGGGTGGCAGTGGGCCCCACACTGTGTATCCCCCGACACAGACTCATCACAGGGCCTAGCACACAGTAGGTGCTCACTTGATTATAGTCACCGAATAGCAGGATGCAGCCTGTTCCTCCATTACGAACTGGACACTGATCGTGAAGGCACGCTCAGAAAGGACTGGAAAACGTCCCTCAGCTTTCATTCACAAGCCCGTGTGATCTTGGGCACACAGCCTGGCCTCTGGTGCCTCCGAGGCTCAGAGCAGTACACGAAACCAGAGTTCAGGGGAGTAGGAGCAGACATTTTAGGATGTTATTGACCGAGTTTCACTTCCACATTGTCTTCTGCATTTGATTTCAACTCTGGTTTTGAGCAAAGCCAGGGCCGTGCAGAGACTCGCAGGAAAAGCCTCCGTTAGCAGCAGGCTCCTCTCCCTGAGCTCAGGCCCCTGAGGCTGCGTGGACAGCGGCCTTCTGCTCCAGAGCACCTCTCAGCCCGCAGGCCCTGAGCCAGGCCCACTGAGACCTGTTCTGATGCAAGAGCTACAACAAGCTGCAAAAACAGGCACTGTGATACCAAGGGGTGGTGCAGCCTGCCAGAGTGCACGGGGAGGGAGCCGGGGGCGGCCCGAGACGCGGCCGCCGCAGCGCCCAGTTCTGCACCCTGCCGGCATCCTGGGTCAAGGGAGACCCCCCGAAGGGCCAACCACAGCGCGTGGTTTTGCGTAAAGCCCCCGCAGCAGTGTGATGTTATCTTAAAGAAACATCCGCCTCCCATCAGATTCATACCTTGTATCTCTGCCAAGAGCATGACCCTGGCCCTACATTTGCACTGGACAGATCAGTTCTCTGCTCACCTGGGACGAGGTCCTGGGGGAGGGGGACCTCTGGCGAGGGTTTCCACCAGGGGCTAGCTAGCAGCTCTCGTGCACATTGCCTCACTGAGTCCTTCCAACCAGCTTCAGCCCTGACAGCCCCGGCCCAGCAAGGTGAGGGACTGGCCCAAGGTCACACTGCCGCTGAGTGGCAGGGCTGGGGCTCCTGGAGCGCCACGGGGCGGCAGTGTCTGCTGAGTGGGCATTGGGCTTAGATTCCAAAGAGCTCCAAGTGGCCAGACTAAAGCCAGTCCCAGGAGGCTCTCTGAAGCAGATGAAGCCTCCTCCCGTCCTTGGTTCCTCCACGTAGATACTCCCCACTGCACTCCCCACATCTGAGGATGCTGGGGCGGGGAGGGGCAAGCGGGCCAGCAGCCTCTGAGGGCAGTGAACTCCACGCTGTTGCTTTTCTTGCCTTGGGCTTTCTTCTTCACTGTGGCTTTAAGTGCTTAGTCCTCTGCTGAAGGAAGGTCACCAGCCCTGATACTGCTGAGCTGGGACAGGACACCCAGCCGGCCCCAGCCCCGGGTTGGGGGCTGCCTGGCACTGAGGACCATCCCAAGACACTCACAGGCAGGCACCGTGGAGCCATGAGGAGAGGCCCGGTTAAGCCCCAGTTTCCAGGCCTGATTTGGCCTCTTGCGCAAGATGCTTCTCCTTCTGGGTCCCAGTTCCCCCATCTGTTAAATTAAGAGTACTAGACGCCTAAACCCTGACACTCTGAACATGAACTTCCTGCTCAATCCTTCCAGCCCAAACCACGTGTGAAGACCTGCTCTACGCTGCTTCCCTCCCCACCTCAACTGTTCTGGGGGTACAGGCCTTGTGATAAAGGAAGTGTGACAGGCCTTAGATAAAGGAAGGCTCTCTTCTTGCCACCCCTTCGTGTTCTCACTGGACTCTGTTCTAGGCCTCCATCTTTTTAATCGTATGTATTATGGGCATGGCTGCCTCTTCCTCTAACTGAACTATCAACTGCCTTCAGACCCTTGGGTGTCATATTCAGACTCATACCCGTATCCATCCAGGTCCTGAATGATGAGGGGAGTGGGGGTCTTCATGCTCTCCCTACTCAAAGTGTGGTCCACGGACCAGAGCTTCCCATGGGAAAGCATAAGAAATGCAGAACCTCAGCACATCCCCAGCCTCTGACTCAGAATCTGCAAAGGAACCCCCAAGTGATTTGGGGGCACACTCCAGTTTGGGGAGCACTGTTCCAAGATGCTCCCCAGCTCTGACTTGCCCCCACCCCACATCCCTTGCTTTGACCACCTAGAAGCGTTCCAACTTATGGGCCTTAGCAGGACTCACTAAAATGTAGCCCGTCATTAGCCAAAAGAGATCTGTCTTAGGAACCTTCTAGAAGACTGCCACGGACTCCCACAAATAGGATCTGAAATGTACAGGCCCTAGGGTGATTCCTGGCTTGTGTTACCTGCTGGCTCCCCACCCCCACCCCCCGAGTCTCAAGGAAGCTCAAGCAGCTCTCGAAAATGCTGAGGTCCCTTACCCTTGGCTCTGTGGATTTGGCTACCGTCACCCTCCTCACCTGTCAGAACCTGTAAACGGATGACTGCCCAGATGCCAACGTCCCCCAACAGAGACAAGCAGATCGGCGGGCCACCTGCCCCTCACGGGCCCTGTGTTCATGCTCAGAATATGCTCCTCTCTCATTCTCTACCCTTGACATTTATTCAACTTGGAAAGAAAAGAAAGTTTTCCAAAACACGCTTCCCAGTTTTTTAATAAACCCTGCAATTCCTCTAATAGTTTCAGATCATCTTAAATATTTATTAAAATCACTCTCAGCCACACTTCTTTAAACAATTCTCCTCGTTGACTTCGATTATTTATATATTTACGAACATGATGTCTCCTTCCCTCAGAGCAGATGGCAGCTAGTAAGTCTTTGGAAAGGAGAAAAAAAAATCAATGGGACGGAACGTAAACTCAGTGACTCCCTGATTTACTCTTCTTGACTAGCTCTGGCACAATTATCTTCCCATTCAGTGGAAGTGCCATATGATGGCCAGTCAACGACTGGTTTGGGAAAGCATGGAGCCTTGAACTGGAATCTTGGAAGAAGCCGTCAGCCCAGGACTCAGTTCCCAGGGGAATAGTAGCGGGACAGGACAATGGGACAGGGGTGGGGATGGACAGAGCCCTGGGGAGGGGGAGAGAGGAACCCACACTGGCCGAGCACCTGCTACGCGCCGTGCACCGTGCTGGAAGGCACTGCACGGGACCTCAGAGTTGATCTTCACAACCCTCACGTTCAAGCTGAAGAAGGCCCAGAGAGAGAGGACAAATCTTGCCCAAGATCACAGAGCTAGTAAGCAGCAGAACCAGGATGTGTACCCAGGCAGTCTGGGCCCTAAGGCCAAGTGGACAAGGACGACAGGAAAATATAATTGCCCTTAACCTCATGCGTTCTTGGCTACAAAGTTACTATCTTTCTTTCAACCTGGTGAGGCCGGTCACTCCTCAGACCGTCAAAAACTTCATTCCCAAGCAACGGGACCTTTGTCCATCTGAGAGTCTGAGGGACTCAGGTGTTGGTGTTAAAGCTGGAAGGCGTCCATGCAAAGGGGATGAGAACACAGGAAGTGAGTGCCATGAGCACCTCAAGAGTTAACTTTATGAGAGAGTGAAAAAAAAAAAAAAAGACCTTTGCCCTCAGAAATGGATGAAAAACACCATCTTAATGATGTTTTCTTCATCGGGCCTTTATCAAGTGTCCCAGATAGGGAAGGTGAAAAAGAATAAAATCAGCCAGCCCCCCTCTCGCCTCAATTTACTTCTCTGGAGAAGCTCCAAGTCAAGTTAAAACAGAGACATGGGGCTGGCCTTTGAGAAGCTCCAGTTGAGGAAACGGATGATGATCACCATTTAGCAGGGGTCTCGGCTACGGGCGTCACATTACTGCATGAGCAGAACAACCCCACGCTGCACGGTCCCATTTTACAAATGAGAACACTGAGGCTCTGACCCTTGGTGACAGGCCGATGGGGTAGTAAGAAGCAAAGGTGAACGTGTGGATTTGGGTCTTGCCCTCTCACTCAGGAGCCTGTGAGGTGGACCGGCTGGAGCGGGGATGATTCTGCCTGCTCACCAATGAGGAAAAGGGGGTCCCAGGAGTGGAGCGACCTCCCTAAGGCTGCCTGACCGGCGTGTAGCTACGGTGGACCCATTTTAAATCTGATTTGTCACTAACTCAACACTGCCTCCACAGCACTTGCCGGAAGATGGATTCCCTGAAGACGGCCAAGTCCCAGGCTGCCGAAGCCACGGGATGGGGTCTCTTCAGACAAGGAGGCGGCAGCAAAGCTCAGCACGAGGCCACGTGACACTGGCTTCCCTCTAGAGTCCCTCCTGTCACTGTCTCTGGATCCTGAAGTAGAGCTGTCAGAGAACACGCTTCCAGAACAGGGAATCAAAATGCACTTGGGAAGAACTGCCAAAGAACAATCTCAAGGTCACTTACAGGCCAGTGCCCGGACCTTGAGGTGGAGACCAAATGTACCTCCGTAAAGAGCAAGGGGGAAACCATGTCTCTTTTGTTCGTCGGTCACAAAACGTGTACCGTATAGACAAGCACATGCCAGACAGCCTGCCAGGTGCCCAGGGAAACACAAAGGCCATTCAGAAGGGAGCAGAGCCCACAGAAGAAAGGGAGAGCGCGCTGTGGATGGAAGACGGGCGAGGATGCTGAATCGGCTGCTTCCGGCTGAGGGTCTGGGGCCAAGTCCTGCACCCTCGCCAAGTCTTGCAAAGTAAGAATCAAACCTCTCCTTCACCGGTAACCGTGACCAGTCCACGTCTTAAAAACGAATCTGCCCGTGTCCAAACGGCAGCACGCTGCAGCACATAGGGGCCTGTTATTGCCTCTTACAATACTAGGAGCACCCAGTCTCACCTCCTGCCCTCCGGATGTGAAAAAAGCCACAGCTCAGATCCTAAGAGAAGTGCACAGAAGCCTTTGGGAGCTGAGAAAGAAGGGTCAGCTGTAAAAGAAAGCGAAATTACTTGAAAATCTCCCAAAGTGAAGTGCAGAAACCCACACCGGGCCTTCACCTGAAGGCCACTTCCAAGTCCCCCTGTGCCTTAACCCACACTGCTCTCCTTCAGCACACGCACTGCTCCTCCCCATGCCAAAAGTCTGGCAAGGTCTGGAAAATGCAAATTCCAACGGGCCTCCCCAGGAAGAAAACTCGGGCCAGCTGACCTCTCCTGCATGCCCCACCAAGGAAGAAAACCACCTCTCCCCGGCTTCCTCCATGTTTACCAGGAACCCCCAAGTCTGGGAAAACAGCCCAGGTGTTAGCCCTGGCAACCCTCCTCCGACACTCATCTGGTGGTGGCAATCAAAATGATGCTTCCTTTTCCACAGAATGCAATCCTTCCAGAATAGGAGAGGCTCAAAGTCAGAGTTTAAGCTCCTTTTCACAAGGAATCAATATTTTCACAAGATAATCCTCCTCGGGGGAGGGGATGGATTACACAGATCCCAGGTGGCAAAATGTGGCTCTCTGGGGATTGTGGAATGGATGTTACTGGGCACGGAAGCCAAAATGTAGACCCACCCCCACTCACTTCTCAAAATTCACGATCCAGCTCTTCATTTCACAAATATCTACCCAGAGCCTCCCATGTACCCAGGGACCCCTTCTAGGCAGTGGGGATGCAGAAATTAGAGGGGAGGCGACTGACAATGACACTTCCCATTACTGCGCCCCCTCCAGGCCAGGAAGTCAACGCTCACTTTCTCTAGGCCCTACTCAAAGCACCCATTTTACAGACAGCAGTCCAAGACTCAGAGAGGGTAAACGATTTGTCCAGGGTCACACACTAGTAAGGTGGCAGGGCCAGGAATTAAACATAGGTGCAAAGTCCACGTGATACTCCCCAGCGGGGCCTCCTTCCCGCTCAACCCCTCCCCCATCGGCTCCATTTCTTGCAGCAGGGTGGGGATCAAAGCCTCCCCCGCCCCGCCCCGGGCTCCGACCAGGGAAGTCCCCGGTTCCTCTTTCCCTCCCACCCTCAACACGGGACACACAGGTTCGAGACCCACTGTGTGTGAACATCGCCCCAGGAAAGCCCTGCAGGCTGCAAGGGCATCCACCCGGTTGCACTGAACTTCCATTTAAAAAAAAAGATGAGGAAAAGATAAAGGGCAAAGAGGAAGTGCTCTTTAAACATAGGCGGGTGGTTACCCCAGGAGGAAGTCTTAAGGCCAATGGAGATTTTGTTCACCCCCTCTAGTTCCTCTATTCGAAGCGACTGGCTTTCCAGCCCCCCATGCAAGTTGGCAGGGGGCTGCACAGAGCCGGGGCTAGACCCTGCGCCCTCACCTGGCGCGCAGGAGAGGTCTCGGGGTGCGGGTGGGGGGCAGCCATCCCGAACGCCCCCTCCCTCCCGGCGCGGGGCCCCGCCGCGCGCTCCCCGCAGCTGGGTGGACCCGGGCGGCGGCCCCGCGGCGTGTGCGCCCCCCGCGCCCCGCCGCCCGCGCCGCGTCCTCCGGTGCCCCCCGCGCCGCCCCCGCCCCTGCGGCGCCCCCTCTCCCACCGCCGCCCGCCCGGCCCGCACCCCCGTCCCCGCACCCGTCGCGCGCGCCCCGCGCCCGCACCCGCACCCGCACCCGCGCCGGGCGCAGGCGGCTCCGGGGGCGCGCGGGTGAGCCGGGCGGCCGGGGCGGCGGCGCGGCGGGGCCCCGGGCACGTACCTGGCGGCCGGGCGAGCGGCGAGGGGAGCGCGGCCGCGGGCGCTGGAGCGCAGGAGCCTCGGAGCCTCGGGCACCGCCGCCGCCGCCGTTTCCGGGTTGGCCGGTCTCACGTCACCGCCACAGGTTCGCGAGCGGCCCCCGCCGCGGCGGCAGCAGCAGCAGCAGCGGCCCCGGCGAGTGCCAGGCGAGAAATAACTATAAAAGGAAGAGACGCCTCGAGGAGGAAGAGGAAACGCTGTTTACCTTCGAGAAGCCGAGCCGCCGGCGCTCGCACAAAAGGAGGACGCTCGCCGACGCCGCCTCCCCCCGCGCCCCGTCCCCGCCGCATCGCGGGCCCGGCGTCAGCGCGCGCGGCGCCCCGGGACCGCCCCGCGCCGGCCCCCACCCCAAAACCCACGGCGGGGGCCGGGGGGCCAGGGAGGGGGGAGACCGCGGCGGGGTGACCTTGGGCGAGTCACGGCAGGCGGATGAGCCGGTGCGTGGGGCGCGCTGCGGCGGGGGGGGCGCTTGACGCCCCCCTGGCCCAGACCAGGAAACCCCAGACTCGGGAGGCGCAGGGCTGGCCCAAGGTCACAGCCTGTCGGACGGGTCTCCGGCTTCAGCGCGAGCCTCCCGACCTTCAGGCCGTCAGGGTCCTGCCCTGGGCCGCTTCCCCCTCCCCTGTGCTCCCGAATGATGCCGCCCGGCCCACCTCGCAGCGGGGTCGGTGACAGCGTGGGCATTCAAAACATTCGGAAGGCAACAGATATTTATTGAGGGCCTACTAAGTGCCGGGACTGTTCTAGGCCCTGGGGACACAGCCAGGAACCCAAACCAAATTCTGGCCTGGGAGGCCGGGGAGGGGGAGCACGGGGGGGGGGACGGGGACAGTCAATAAGCAAATATCTGATGTGTCTGGTGGGACTAAGTGCTATGAAGAAAAATAAAGCAGGGCCAGGGGAGGGGGGGCGTATGGGTGCCATCATGAATGGCTCTCCGAGGACTTTTAGTACAGAAATTCCCAGACAGAAGGCTCCTCTCTATAATAACAGTGTCGGGTATTATAGAGTCCCCATCTTTCCCCTTGTCCATAATGGCAAAGAATACATTTTTCTCCATGTAACAACACAACATGCCTAGGGAACTGATCTGATGTTCTTCCCTCTGCCTTGCTCCCCCAGCCCTCAAGCCCATCCTATCGTTGTCTTGAAATTCAGCCACATTTCTCAGGAATATAGACAATGTTCTTTAAAGTATCTTTCCACTGACCTCCAGCAGGGCGTCCAGAGTTACATCAAAAGCCTTCAGTGTCTTTCCACCCTCCACCTCCAGCTATCCTGGATGAGTTGGGGGCTGGGATGTGCCCATATCATATCAAGTGCTGACTTACCTGATTATAACCCGTGGGTTTCTTTTACAAAGATGTCTAAACCCTTTTCTCTTACCCAGGCCCAGTGCTAGGAGCTGGGGCCCCGGGAAGATCCGATTCCAACAAGACTTGTAAGGGGCTCCCGGCCCTGTATCTGCAGGAAAGCAGCCCAGATGACAGCTCACAGAGGAGACAGAGGGGGAGGGGTGTCTATTCAACTTGGAAGGGAGGGAGCCCCAGAGAGGGCAGAAGATCATAAAACTCTTCCTAGAAGTTCTGAGAGGCATTTCGGCAAAGTGAAAAAGAAGCATCTGGAAGCTTGCCTGAGCATCAGTGCCCTCATCTCTAAAGAGAGGAATGGAGGCCCACCTCACCAAGGTGGAGAGGAGGTGACCCAACTGGGTCTTGAACTAGGAACTTGAGTAGCAAAAGGGTTGGAATCAGAGCTGAGCTGAGTCCGTTTCTTTCTTGGCCGCTTACAAAGTGGGCATTAATAATTCCGAACATTTCTGAAGTTCTAACCGATTGCCAAATGCTGTGCCCATCTAATTTAATTCTCAGAACAGCCCCACGAGGCAGGTTCATCATGCTCAGTGTTATGCAAGATACCAAAGTGGAGAGAGAGAGATGGAATTTGCCCAAGGTCAGACTAATTAGCTAGCGGTAGAGCTGGGCATGAACCCAGATTGTCTGGCTCCAAAGCCCAGCTCTTCACTCCTGGCCTCAGTTTGCTCATTTATTAAATGGGATTGACAATAACTGCTTCATTAGGTTGTGTTGGGGGTAGTAAATGAAACAACACATATGTAGAACCTAGCCCATTAGTAAGACCCAGGAGAGTGCTCTCAGCATTGTAATTATCATCATCATAATTATAAAAGGCATAGAGGTAAAGACCTTTCTGGCATGCTTGGGAACTGCAAACAGTTTGGAGTGAATGTTAACATAGAGTGTAAATGTAGGGGGGTGGGAAGCAGGGAAGAATAGGTGAAGCTGTGTGCAGGGGCTGGATCATGCTCACCCTGCACTACACTGAATTCAGAGATATCTGAGATGAAGAGTCCAACTCGTGTGTATGAGTCTCCACTCACTGGATACGGTGAGGCTAAGAGGATGATTCTGGCCTCTGATCATGCTCATCCAATCAGGTCCTGATAGATGTGACAAATTTAAGCAAATGGAACCTGGGGATAGTGCCTGGGAACACCCAGGGCAGTTCACCCCTACAGTGGTCTGCTCTGTTCCCCACGCAGCGACAGACAGAAGCCGAGTGCCTCGGGCTGTTTGGGCTGCCGCAACAGAACACCAGAGCCTGGGGGGCCTACACAACAAACATTTGGTTCTTACGGTTCTGGAGGTGGGGAAGTCCAAGATCAAGGCCCCTGCAGAGCTGGTGACTGGTGAAGGAGGGCCCACCCTCTGGTTCAGAGCCTTCATTCGGTGTGTCCTCACATGACCCAAGAAGGGAGGGAATCCTCTGGGGTCTCTGTCACAAGGGCACTCCTCCCATTTATGAGGCTCCATCCTCAGGACCTAATCACTCCCGAAGGCCCCACTCCCAACACCATCCCACTGGGATTTGGTTTCAACATATGAATGGCGGGGGCAGGAAACACAAACATTCAGTCCATAATATTTGGTGCCCTGAAAAGAGCATTGATTTTGGGGTCAGGACGTCTTGCCTGGAATTTCCAGCTGTACAGCTTTGGGCAAGTCATTTAACTTCTGACTCCTTTCGTTTCCTCAGCTGTAAAATGGGAATAATACTGTTATCTTCTGTTGTTGAAAAGAGTATATGAGATGATGAATGTTTAATGCTTTCTAGGCTGTGAAATGTTCATGCACATTTTCCTTGCAATCTCAGAATCCTATTCTCCCACAGCACATGTTGTCCACACATATTTCAAGCGAAGTAGCTGGCTCTTTCCCTTGTATATGCAAAAGCCCTTCAACAACATGCCTTTCCCCGCTGAGCATTTGCTTTTTCATAATAGTGAACGTTCTTACAGTGTGGAAGGTAACAGAAGGTGGAGGTTAGGAGACATGGGAACTCTGTGTCCTGCTAGTTAGTATTTTGCAATTAAGTAGGTTCCACATCCCATGGGGTAAAAGCAAACTCAGTGACATTTTACTGACCCTGTTGTCAGGGTTCCTGCGCCCCCGGCCATTCAGAACCCAATGGACTTAAGGGAGGAGACTCACCGCCCAAAGCCACAAGGGGCTCCTGTCCTGGAATTGTGTAGGGCCCTGTGGAAGGGGGCTTGCAGGTGGCTCAGGCAGCCCCTTCAGCTTGGGGGATTCCACTCAGGAAGGTAGACAGAGAGCTGGCTCCCAGGCTGGAGCCGGGATCTTAACCCGGACACCCAGAGCCCAGGCTTCAAAAGCTGGTGAGTGATGGTTTCCAGGGACTGGAACAACGGGCGGTAATTGCTTAATGGACACCAAGTTTCCTTTTGGGGTGATGAAAATTCTGGAACTAGATCGAGGTGGTGGTTGCCCAACATAGTGAATGTAGTAAATGCCACTAACTCACTTTAAAATGGTTAGCTATAGGTTATGAGATCTTCACTTGAATTAAAAAAAAGGAAGGAAGGAAGGAAAACTTGGGGGGTTTGGGTGGGCTGGTGAGCAAGACCTTTAGCCTATTTTCTACATTTCACAACATCCATGATCGGGTTGCACCAATGAACTGAATGTCAGAATCATAGCAACTGGATGCTGGAATTCCTTCTGAGCAGCCAGTTTATATAAGTGATTCTTTCACAATTGAAAGTAAAAGGAATTAGTATTGAATAATGTAGTTTTGATATTATTATTATTATAGCTTAATTTCTGTTTCTGCAAAAAAGAGAATGGCAGAGTGGAAAAGCTCCAGGTTGAGTCTGAGAGGCCTGAATTCAAATCCTCGCTCTGAGCAGCTGTAGGGCCCTGGGGAAAATGTTTAGCCTCTCTGTGCCTTGCGTTTCCTGCTTCCATAAAATGTGGTTACGATAACATTTCCACATAGACCGTAGAGAGCATCGCTGTGCAGACCGAGTGGATAGTGTCGGGAGAATTTCACCTGGAATGTGCAGGACAGGCGGCTGCTTGCTGTTGTCACTATATGGTGCACAAAATCTTCCAAAACAGGGGTCTGCGGGGGGAAACAAGCCAAAGACGTTCTTGGGGGAGCTCTAGAAACCACTACCTAGACTCTGGTGACTTGGAACCACACACACGAATTTCACACGTGCCTGGTACACAGTGTATGGTCGGCAGCGGTGGGGGGGGGACCGCTGCAGGCAGAGCTAGCCCCCCTCCCTCTCCACTCCTCCGGGTCTCCCCCAACAATGGGGAGGTGAGAGGAGAGGATGCATGGCGGCCTGTCCTTGTACCTTAGAAAGGGACAGTTACCACCAAGGGCAAGAGAGCAGAGTCAAAACACAGCAGATTCCCTGGGATCATTTAGTGCAGGAAGCAAGTAACCCTTGCCACTCTCCCAGAGCCTAAGTCCTTACAAAAAGCTGGGAAATGTTGTGGAGGCATCACTGAGAAGCAGTTATCTTCAGAGGAATTGCCATGCAAATGGGTCAACTTGGTGGGGAATCAAATGTCCCCCGTCTGATCACACTGGAATAAAACCATTCACTCAATTTAATATGAGTCATGTCTCTAAGCATAAACGTCTCTCCACCCTGGACCACAAGCACAGATGTGCTGATGCTCATAGACACACACACATACACGCCCATGTGCAGACCCACACAGGGAGGGGAGGGTGTTTGTATGAGTTATTCTTTCTAATTATGAAAGTAATGATGCTAATTCTAGAAACATCGCAAGTGAAAGGAATAAGAAAGTAAGCAAAACCCATCCATAATGGCCCTTCCAGAAGGGCAACTGTTCTTTCTTAACAACTTCATGTATTACCTCTCTCTTTTTTTAAGATTTTATTTATTTATTTGAGAGAGAGGGCACGAGCAGGGGTGGGAGGAGCAGAGGGAGAGGGAGAAGTAGGTTCCCTGCTGAGTGTAGAGCCTGACGCGGGGCTCGATCCCAGGACCCTGGGTTCATGACCTGAGCCTAAGGCAGACGCTTCACCAACTGAGCCACCCAGGCGTCCCATCCTTACCTCTTTTTAAAATGCATTTTAATACAGTTGCAATCACACTCTATCCACCCTGTTGAATCTCACTTTTTTTATTCACTTATGTGTGAGAATGTCAATCCCACGGAGGTTTGAACAATAGACCTGGCACACACTGACAGCCTGAAATCCACACAGGAGAGAAGGGAAGGAGACAGAAACTACGGTTCCTCCCTCAGTGTCGTTTCCTCCAGGCCAGAGACTATGTCTTATGCAGCACTGTGGGCCCAGCCCTTAGCACAGTATCCGAAGCATAATAAGCGCTGAACAAAGGTGTGCTGAATAATGAATGGATGGACAAGTGGGGGAAAGATGTCATTCAGAAAAGGGCCACAAACCTTGCCTGAAAGGTCCACCACCGAGTGGAGCTTCTCTGCAGAGCCTCACCCTCAGGCAGAGAAACCCACCCAAGCAAGCGACAGGGAGCAATGGAGACTGGGGATGGGCACAGCACGGGCCCCGTCCTCAGGCATTCACGTTCCAAGCTCCCCTGAACATCAAACAGCAGGTGCCTGTCTGCAGGCTGCAAGTGTGCACCCACTCAGAGCGGTGTTCTCCAGGGATGGTCTTTGGATCCGCAGCATCAGCAGCACCCGGGGACAGATTAGAACAGTAAAGTCTCAGCCCTGCCCCAGACCGACTGACTCGGACTCAGAGGTGGGGCCCAGCACCCTGAGTTTAACAAACCCTCCAGGGGATTCCGCTGAAGCTAGCTGGAGAGCCATGGTCTTGGAGCAGGGCTTCTCAGCCCTGGTGCGTATTAGACGCACCTGGGGAACCTGTTTGTCCTCTGATCCGGGAGCCTCAGCCCAAGATTCTGATTTAATTGATTTTGGGTGGGGCTCAGACTTCAGAATGCTCTGAGCTCTTCAAGGGCTTTTAGTGTGCAGCCTGAGAAGCCTGCTCTCGACTGCAGAGAGGCTGCACGTGGCCAGTTTATTCCTCCTGGACTCTCCTGCCTTCCCAGCCTGCATGCCGCATCGTTACTAAGTACAGCATTGTAATCAATCACACTGACTTTTTTATTATGAAATAGTTTATGCATACAGAGCAGTGCAGAGCCACTGTGTCCATGTACCCACCACCAGCTCTGTCACACCTTGTTATCTGACCATTATTTATGGGCTGAATTTTGTCCACACTGCCCCCCCTAAATTCAACATATATTGAAGTCTTAATCCCTAGTACCTGAGAATGTGATTGTATTCGGAGACAGGGTCTTTAAAAAGGCGATGATGTTAAAATGAGGTCATAAGGATGGGCTCCAATCTACTGTGAATGGTGTCCATACAAGAGGAGATGAGGACACAGACATGGACAGAGCGCAGGTGTGTGTAGACATCTTCATCTAGGCGTCAGGGAGGGGGAGGCTGGAGGAAGAACCCACCCTACCGCCACCCTGATCTTGGACGTCCAGCCTCTGGGATTGGGAGAAAATAAATTACTGTTGTTTAAGCCACCGAGTCTTTGGTCCTTTGTTATGGCGGTCCCAGCAAACGGATACAGTCATATTCAGATTCTTAAAAAAAAAAAAAAAAAGCCCAAAACATCACAGAGTTAATGCTCTCTGTATACCCTTCTCTTCCTCTTCCGCCCCTCCTCCTCCAGGGGAACCGCAGTCCTAACGTTAGTCTCTGTCTCTGTCTCTGTCACAGAGAGCCGGTGAGATGGTTAATATCATGGATTCTGGAGCCACAGTGACTAGATGGAAAACTGCTTCTGCCACTGACTGGCTGTTTGACTTTGATCAATTCATTACCCTCTCTGAGGAACATGAATAGCATCCCATCTCATCATGTTTTCAGGGTTAAATGAACTGTTTTTAAAACACCTAGAATAGGGTCCGTGGGTGGCTCAGTCGGTGAAGTGTCAGACTCTTGGTTTCGGCTCATGTCATGATCTCAGGGTCCTGGGATCGAGCCCCCGCATTGGACTCCGTGCTGAGTGTGGAGCCTGCTTAGGATTCTCTCCGTTTCCCTCTGCCCTTCCCCCACTACTCGCTCATGCTCTCGCTCTCTAAAAAAAAAAAAAAGCACCTAGAATAGTGTCTGGTGCATTAAAAGTGCGTAAAAGTGCTGGTTAAACGTATCTATACTTTTACATCTACATACACATGCACTTATAAAATAGATGTGAAATATTGTTTTCCATGTTTTTAAACTTTACATCAGAGGTAACCTTATACAAATTCTCCTCTAATGTGGGATTTTTTTGTTTGAGTTCTAAGGGCATTTTTCGAGATGTCTCCGTGTGGATGCTAGGATTCTCACCACCCCTTTACTGCTGTGGTATGCACATGTCTTGGCTCCTCTGGTCTCTCCATTTTCCATGTGGTGTGAAAGTCTTCTGCTTCACCTGGAAACCTCCCTTCCTCGCCCTGGCCTCTTTGGACCCATGCCTAGAACATTCCCTGCCTCCCCAAGGATGCCCCCCTGGCCTGCACCAGGTCAAGACTCCCTCGCCTCCCGCTCTCCCTGAAGCCCTGGATGCATCTGGGATGCCTTTCACGTCTGCCCGCTTGCTGGCCAGCTCTACTTCCGTTTTCCATGGGACTGTATTTCAGAGGCTCAGCACTTCCTACATTTCAAAGGATTTCCATAGCCGTGGTCTCCTGTGATGTCACTTAGCAATCCTGAGATGAAGGTAAGGCATGTGCCCTTCACACATGAGGAAACTGAATCACAGAAAGGTTGAACGACTTGCAGAAGGTCAGACAGCAAGTTAGAGATGCAGTCTGGCCGAAAGCCCAGCTCTCCAGACTCTCAATCCTATGTTCCTAAAAATTTTTATTATAGGGCGCCTGGGTGGCTCAGTTGGTTGGGCGTCTGCCTGTGACTCAGATGTGGTGTCGGGATCCTGGGATCAAGCCCCTCGACAGGCTCTGTGCTTGGTGGGGAGCCTGCTTCTCCCTCTGCCTGTCGCTCCTCCTGCTTGTGCTCTCTGCCCTCCTCTCAAATAAATGAATAAATAAATCTTAAAAAAATTTTTTTATTATAGGGGCGCCTGCGTGGCTCAGTTGGTTAAGCGTCTGCCTTCAGCTGGGGTCATGATCTCGGGGTCCTGAGATCGGTCCCGCATCCGTGTCCCTGCTCAGCCGGGAGCCTGCTTCCCCCTCTCCTTCTGCCCCTCCCCACCCCTTGCTCTCTCTCTCTCAAATAAATAAGATCTTTAAAATTTTTTTTTATTATAGGGGCTCCTGGGTGGCTCAGTTGTTAAGCGTCTGCCTTCGGCTCAGGTCATGATCCCAAGGTCCTGAGATGGAGTCCCGCATCGGGCTCCCTGCTCCAGGGGGAGCCTGTTTGTCCCTCTCCCACTCCCCCTGCTTGTGTTCTCTCTCTCGCTGTGTCTCTCTCTGTCAAATAAATAAAATCTTAAAACAATTTTTTTATTATAAAATTGATTTCACATAATGCTCATGACACTGGAGTTTTATCATTAATCCCATTCTAGAGATGACAAATTAAGTTTTCCTTAAAGCATGGTTGCAGAGCCCCTTGCATCAGGATCTTCTGGAGGAGTTGCTGAAAACAGATTTCCGGGCCTCACCCCCACATATTCTAGATCGGTAGGGCGGGCTGGGCCCCGGCACCTGCATGTTGGTGACGTTTGCTGCGTGGCTCAGTTTGAGAACCGCCCCCCCCCCCGCCCCGGGCTCCACCACAAGCCCCGCCCTCCCTCCCTCTCACCCGGCATTCACCGCGCGGGCAGTGGCCCCCGCGTGGGCAGGCCTTTCGCAGCGGCGGCACCCAGTTGGGCACGTCCCTGGTGACGGCCGCTTGTTCGAATGGCTGATGCAAAGACCTTACGATTCCGTGGGGGCTTCAGAGCTTACGGAGGGATTTTACACACATTTTTCTTTCTTTTTTTTTTTAGTTTATCAGACAAGGTATTAATTGGAGGGTATTATGGTGCTCACGGGATTTCCCCCAAAGCCGCAGACTTGGGGTTGGTGACTGCAGAGCTAGGAGCACTGCCCAGAACCCAGGTCTAGATGGACAGTTTGGCTGCGTGCAGAGCTCGTGGATGGAAACCGTTTCTCTCAGACTGTTGACGTCATGGCTCCACGGTCGTCCACTGTGCCCTTGTGGAGAAATCTGCAGCTATCGTGATTCCTGGTCTTCTGCACACATGTTGCTTAACCCTCACACCCCCGACCACCAAGCTGAGGCAGGCACGAGGACTGCCATCTGACAGAAACCGGAATGGAAGCCAGAGTCACAGTGGCACCCCCGAAGTCATTGATATAGTACCAGAAGCTGGACTTGAACCTGGTCCCCAGGCCCTAAGCCTGTGGTCAACCCCACTGCTGTTACCAAAAGTCACTCTCGAAAATTCACCCTTGGATACCTAGCAACCAAGTCACTGGGTAACCACATGGACATGAGAGTGGGGATCACCAGTAGGAAGAGACTTCACAGGTAAAAACAGATTTGGGGGGGTTTCTAACCAAATGGGGTACCAAGACTGGATTTATTCTCCCTCCTTGAAATATCTGGAAAAAAAAATACAGGAAAAAATACTGTTTGGGGCGCCTGGATGGCTCAATGGGTTAAGCCTCCTGGTTTCAGCTCAGGTCATGATCTTGTGGTTGTGGGATAGAGCCCGACATCGTGCTCAGCAGGGAGCCTGCTTCTCCCTCTCCCCTTGCCCCTCCTCCTGCTTGTGCTCTCTCTCACGCTCGCTCTTTCTCTCTCAAATAAATGGAGGATCATGGAACCATGACATCAACCAAAGGTATTTTGGAGGGACAGAGAGTAAAGCGATTCTTCCCAATGACTACCAGTTGGGAAGATGACACTGTTTTACCCTGAATTCCCTCTTTTTTAGTGAAAGAGAATCATAAGCCTAAAACAGATTTTTATTTTTTGGATAGACGAAAGTTCACTTTAAACCTCATTGAAGGAAACAAGTCTCTAAAGGACCCTGGGATTACCAAGTGACACTAGTCACGATCAGATGATTTTGTTAGATGCTCTGCACGGCTCTTATCAGATACTACTTCACTAACGTCTTTTCTGTTTCTTCCCACTGAGTGTAAACTTCCAGAAACTGGGGATCTTGTTTATCTTACTCCTGAGCATGCAGAACAGGGCCCGGCACCTAGCAGGTGCACTGTTTCTCAGAAGAGCTCACAAAGCAGAAGACCCTCCTCAGCCCCGGACTGTGAGGCTGGGCAGCTGGGCTTTTCATGAAAATCCCATATACTTTCTGAGCAACCTCTGACTGAAATTTCACAAAGAAGGGCAAACGAGGGTAGAAAACCAAGCAAAGTGGCCAAATAAAGTTGAACATGATGCGGGGCAGGACAGAGGGGAGGCCATCCTGACCACCACTTACGTCCAGGAAAGAAAAACAGTTTGGGTGTTCATTTCTTTACAGCGGTGAAAGAGGTTCAGCATGAGGAGAGAAAAATTGCGTGTCTGTGATCTGTCAGCAGCTCCTTCCCCCAGAAATGCCCTTCCCTCTTCTTGCCACCAAACTGGGGCATGTCACACCCTTCCCTCCACGGCCAACCCTCCCATATGCTCTGTCATATCTCCATGTTTTGCCATGTTTCCATCGGATCTCTCTCTTCCTCCCTTCCTTCCTTCTCTCCCTCCTTTCTTCTTTGCTTTGGGAGGAGGAGATGAGACAGGGAAACCCTGTGTCACCTGCTGAGCCATGGCCCCCTCCCCTCTGTGAGTTTGTCCTTACTCGTTGCGGATCTATGGACAATACATAGAATTTTGTAGATTTTTAAAATGACATATTCATGTTGTATGAATCCTTCTGTACCTTTCTTTCTTGCTCAGCACTATTCATGTGGCTACATGTAGCCCTGGTGTGTT
>NC_138372.1:161091195-161141511 GCF_054177405.1 Leptonychotes weddellii
TGCGACTTGGGGAAACCTGTTTGAGCTCTCGGTGACAGACTACAGCACCTCCCCCTGCCCCGCACCACCACCCCAAAGTTGTCCACGTCCTTATTCCTGGGACCTGTGAGTAGCTTACCTCACATGGCCAAAGGCACTGTGCAGATGTCATTAAGGTTTTTGAGATCAGGAGATGGTTCTGGATAATCGGGGCGGGCCCAATGTCATCACGAGGTAGTTACACAGGGCGGCGAGAGGGACGAAGCAAGAAAAGGGAGATGGAACATCGGAACATTCCACACACTTGGAAGAGGGAGGAGGGGCCCCCAGCCAAGGAAGGGCAGACAGCCTCTACAAACCGGAAAAGCCAAGGAGAGGGATCCTCCCCTGGTCTCCAGAAGGAACACAGCCCCACCAGCACCTTGGTTTTAGACTCCTGATGTCCAGAACGGTGGGGGATTAAGTTTGTGTTGTTGTAAACCATGAGTCTGTGGTAATTTGTTATGGCGGCAACAGGAAAATACGCCCACTCAGCCCCGGTGGCCTCATCTGTAGAGTGGAAGTAATAATAGAACTTATTTTATATACTTTCTTTGAGGCTAAAACACACCAAGATATGTGAAATGTTTAGAAGGCTGTGTGGCAAAGAGTAAGTGTTCAGTAAACACCTGGGCAAGTGGCTTGAGCTCCCTGGGACCCCAGGGTTCCTCTGGAGCACACAGGTGGGGTCCCACTGCTGCCCTCTCCTCAGACAGGCCCTGGGAGGGGCCAGGACAGATGCTTTCTGCAGCGGGGGGAGCTCAGCATCCTGAAGCCCTGACCCGCGTCCCCAGGGCACCAGAGGGGAAGCCAACTGGGGCTCCTGGGAGCTAGGACAGAGCCTCTGGGCCCCTGAGTATTTCATCAGAGCAGCGAAGCCAGGAGGGCAAGAGACTGCACACCTTCCAGAAGCTCAGGGCAAGGGGAAAATCATCTCATCTACCAGAACAGGGATTTAGCGTGCTCAAAGCTTAACTAACACACAAGCCCAAACGCATGCATCCACACACTCACACATATGTGCGTGTGCGCACATACACACAAGAACTGTCTCAATCCGGGCTGCCATAACAAATTACCATGGACCTAGGAGTTTAAAACAGACATTTATTTCTCTTTATTTATTTCCCCCCAGAGGCTGGGAACTCCATGATCAAGGCACCGGCAGGTTTGGTGTCTGGTGGGGGTCTGCTTCGGAGGAGGGCTTTCTGCTTGCTGTGTCCTGGGGCGGGGGCCGGGGGGGATAGAGGTGAGGGAGTGAGGGGCACTGACCCCATTCAGGAAGGCTCCACCCTCATGACCTCATCACCTCCCAAAGGCCCCGCCTCCACATACCCTCACACTGGGGGGTAGGATCTCAGCATGTGAATTTTGAAGTGACACTCACCGTCATAGCAAGAACACACATGGGCACATATGCAAACACACATACACACGCGCGCGCGCTCCCAGTAGGGCCAGGACAGGCAAAGCTGTTACTCCCTGTTCTCCAGATGAAGAAGCTCTCGGTGAAGAAGCTAAACTGTAGAAGGGAAAAGGCTTGCTCATGGTCCATCCCATGGGTTGGAGCCAAGCCAGGACGGAACCCAGGCTCCAGCTTCCTGGATTCGCAGTGCTGGGGGGGCGGTGGTGATCCAGGGGGTGCTTCCTATCCTCCCCCTGCCCCCGCTGCCCCCCCATTCCTTCTCCCCTTCGGATTGGACACGGGCTCGAGCAGAATTGCATTCATAATAGTGCCATTTGATTCCTGGATTTGATTTCAAGAGGAGTTGGGACTAAGTTGTTTTTGAATACCCTCTACCAGGCCAGAGGGAAAGACCACCACTTCATGTCATTCTTCTCTCAGCATAATTTTGGTAGGATGGGGTCAGGCTTCTTCCCCCTTTTTAAAGATGAGAATTTGAGGCCCTGTGATGTGCTCACTGCGACGGGGAGCAAGAAGAGGGCAGATACAGCCGGAGCCTTGCAGGACCTTCCTGTCTGGGCAGCGGCCAAGCCCTGGAGCCTCTGGAGCCCCCCGGGTGCTGGGGAGTGGACCAGGGCGGGGCACCTCCTCGGCCGAAGCCCCGGTAGAGGCCAGGCCAGGCCCCAGGCCATTTCCATCCACACTTTCATAGTCACATGTTGCTTTGATTTACAAAAAAAAGCAAAAAACAAAAAAACTTCAGTGTTATTTTTCAAAGCACAGTCCATGACCCGCCACATCAGAATCACCTGGGGGGATCTGCTCCAAGTGCAGAATCCGGGGCCCACGGAAGGCCGAGGCTGAGGTGCAGGACTCGCGTTCCTGACGTGCCGACATGGGACCCACAGGTGAGGGCGAGGGGAGCAGAAACGCACACCCTGGGCAGGGAGGCAGGGGTGCGGCGGCAGGGGCGAAGGGAGCATTGTGGGACCTGCTCTCCACTCGGCTCCTCCAGGCCTCCGGTGGCTGGGGCGCGCTGGCTGAGGACGCGGGCAGGGTGGCAGAGCACAGAGGCCAGGCCCAAGGCTCCCGCGGGGCGGGGGGGCCCCCCTCTGTGGGGTGGGGGTGGTGCTGTGGGGGAGACTGAGAAACCCTTATTGGGGCCGGAAGGCTTTCCTCGCGAGAGGAGAGCAAAAGAACACTTCCTTTTGTTTTCAGTTGTTGGTCAAGTTCTTAGGGGCCCAAGAAGCTGGGAAACTCTCCTCTTTGCCTCTGATGTAGTAAGAAGACAAAGCAAAAGCAAGAATATTTAGCTCTTTCATCCTCCCCCGCCGCCCTATGAGGTCACGGGTTCAAGCTTCCTCTACTAAAAGCAGAAGGAACAATTAAGAATGATCTGGAAGTAGGGGCACCTGGGTGGCTCAGTCGGTTGGGCAGCTGCCTTCGGCTCGGGTCATGATCCCAGGGTTCTGGGATCGAGCCCCGCATCGGGCTCTCTGCTCAGCGGGAAGCCTGCTTCTCCCTCTCCCACTCCCCCTACTTGTGTTCCCTCTCTCGCTGTCTGTCAAATAAATAAATAAAATCTAAAAAAAAAAGAATGATCTGGAGGTAGAGGGTGAAGGAGCTGTGCCAGGCTCTTCGGCATGAACAGCAGGGGGAGGGAGGGGAGTATCATTTATGGAGCCCCTAATTTATACCAGACCAGATGCAGCTCTTATGTTTTACCAAAAAGGTATCGATCAAAGTGAAATGTACACACACTTGAATTATTCAGGAGGGCCTATTGTGAAATGTCCCGAGTTGTCCGTTCTCTGTCCATTTTGTGAGGGCAGCGGTGGAGTCCACGCTTCATGGGCAAACGAAGGGCCGAGGGGCAGGCCCACTGGCCCACGTTCACTCAGCCGAGAGGGCGACGCGCAACCTCAAACCCAGGGCCGGAGAATCCACAGCCCACAGCTCTGCTTCCAGAGGCCACGGAAACGCTTCGTTTGGCCCGAACAACAGTCTTACCAGAGAAACACCAAAGGCCACCTCACGTTTTCAGGTTCTCGGGCCGGCTTTGAAGGCCTTAGTCTGTGATTCCCGAACGTCCCATCCTCTTGAAGACACGTTCGTTTCTAAGAGTGGAAGGAAAAGACCACCCACAGAATGGGAGAAAATTTTTGCAAATCATTGATTTGAAAGGGACTTGTCTCTAGCATATATAAAGAACTGCTACAACTCAGTAAAAACAACAAAAAAATAATCCAATTCTAAAACGGGCAAAGGTTCTACGTGCCATTTCTATAGAAGAGTTAGCCGTGGTCAGTAAGCACATGAGATGTTCCATGGCGTTCGTCATCAGGGAGACACAGGCCAACACCACCACGAGACGCCACTCCGCACCCACGTGGCTACGATACAAAAGGCAGACGCTAAACAGTGTTGTCGAGGACGTGGAGAAACCGGACCCCGCGTGCACGGCTGGCAGGGACGTGAAATGGCGCCGCCGCTGTGGAAAAGGCTGGCAGCTCCTCAGATGGGCACCCAGGCCCCGGCAGCTCAGCTGCTGGGTGGGCGTATGAGAGACCGGAGGGCATAGGTCCACACAGACCCTGACACACAAATGTTCACAGCAGCCTGACTCCTAATAGTCACACCGGGGGCAACAATCCAAATGCTCCTCACTGGATAAACAAAATGAAGTGTATTCCCAGGGTGCAGCATGACCTGGCACTAGAAAGAAAGAAAATACTGATGTGTATGACAACATGGACGAACCTGGAAGACACTCCGCTAAATAAAAGAAGCCAGTCAGAGAGGACCATGTATCTTATGATTCCACTTACGGGAAACGTCTAAAAGAGACAAATCTGTATAGATGGGGAAGTAAATTAGTGATTGTCAAGAGGGGCTGGGAAATGAGGGGTGACTAATGGGTATGGGGTTTCTTTTTGGAGTGGAGGTTCTAGAGTTGAGTGTGGTGATGGTTGTACAACTCTGGGAATACGCTAAAAACCCCTGAAATGTGTACTTTAAATGGGTGAATTGTACGGTATATGAATTATATTGAAATAGTTTAAAAACAAAAAGAGTTGGGAAGTGGGAGGTAGGTGACAGGTATCACCGGCAGAGGGCCAAGAAGGCAGGTAGCTCATAAGGGGCTTGCCCCGATCAGTCCTTAGGCTCAGCTCTGCTTTCTAGGAGACTTTATTTTCTGTTTTACTATTTTTTAAAGATTTGTTTATTTATTTGAGAGGGAGAGCGTGCAGGGGGAGGGGCAGAGGCAGAAGGAGAGGGAGAATGTCGAGCAGATTCCCTACTGAGCGCAGAGCCCGACACGGGGCTCGATCCCACAACCCTGAGATCATGACCTGACCTGACATCAAGAGTCGACGCTTAACCAACTGAGCCACCCAGGGGCCCCAGACTTTTTTTTAAATAAATCTTTTGTTGAAGTATAACCAGCGGACCGCTGGAGTTGACTCAATCCAACTCGCAAGGATGGACTGTTTGCCTCTTTTCCCAACGTGGCACTCAGTGACATCACATCAGTGGCTGGTAGTCAGCCGTGCCAGAAATATTTCCACCACGGGAATGGGGAATTGCTACAAAGAAGGGCTTTTAAAGATCTATTTTCTGAGGGCTGGCTACACCTTAATCAGCATGCCACTGAGAATAACACGTACAGGAAAGTGCACATATCAGAAGCCAACAGCTCACTGAACTGTCACCAACTGAAAAAACATGTATGAACAGCACCCAGAGAAAGGAATAGAATAGTATCTGCACCCCGAGGTCCGCCAGGTTCTTCAGGTTCCCCTTTGGGCCACGACGATTCTGACTTGTAACCCCCCCAGATGGTTTCTTTTTGTACGTTAGAGAGAATCAGAGGTGGATCCTTTCAGCCCTCAACACGGGGACACTCGTCTGTTGTTGGTACCGTGATCATCCTCGTCCCATGGTGCGACGAATCCCCACTTAACACGCCCATTGTACTGTTGAGGGACACGTGGGCAGTTTCTAGGTCACTACTATTATAAGTAGTCCTCCTATGGACTATTCTTTCGGCCAGCACGTGCACCCATTTCTCCCGGGGCGTCTATGGGTCCCTGCGGCTGCACGTTCAGCTTTAGACGACAGATTCTCAGCCAACTTCACTTTCGCTCTGTTCCTATTTTCCTCCTCCTGCCCGACTCCCTTGTCCTCCCCTCTCCTTGCAAGCTGGCTCCCCACCCCAGCATCTTCCACTTGGGCACAGACCAGACGAGGCCTTGGCTTTAGGTGGGAAAGTGAACCCCGGGCCACGGGATCCAGTCTGGAAGGGAAAGCAGGAAAGCCGTGGTGTGCTTGCTGCTCTGTCACCTCTAGAACTTGCTTTCTAGCCCCGTAAACCGAGATCCAGATAGGGCAGCCGTCGCCTGGTATCCGGAGGTGGAGCAGGCCAGGGGAGTCCTGGTGTCTGAGCTTGCTAAGTGGTTCCAGCTGAGCAGGAACTAAGCTTGCACATTCGGACAATGCATTCTTGTGAATCTTTGTTCTGCAGCTTAGTGCACCATTAAAAAGAGGGCCATTGTCAAGCCGCCTGTTTACTGGGTGGGAGTCAGCAATATGCAGCGCAAGTGGGCAGAGCAAATGTGGATCAGAGGCTCCCTGGCCGTGGCCCTCGCTGGGGCGGGTACTCCCCATGCCTTTGAAAGCATGATGCTTCCCGTGCTCACGTGACCCACCCCCTTCAATAGCAGGTGCTTTTGCCGGATTTCGTGTGTTCACTCATTCAAGGAACACTCAGCAGTCACCAACGGCATGTCAAGCGTGGCGTAAATCCGTGTTTCTGATTTCTCACTTGTCACTGGGGAAAGTGAGGTTTCTTTCTCTCTCTTTTTAAAAAGATTGTATTTATTTATTTGAGAGAGTGTGAGCCAGAGAGGGAGCATAAGCAGGGGGAGGAGCAGAGAGGGAGGGAGCAGATCTCTGCTGAGCAGGGAGCCAGACATGGAGCTCGATCCCAGGACCCCGAGATCATGACCTGAGCCGAAGGCAGACGCTTAACCAACTGAGCCGCCCAGGCGCCCCGAAAGTGAGGTTTCAAGTTGTTGTTTCTGAGAGGATGAGAGGGTCCTGTGTGCCCCCCGGCGGTGCATGGGAATCACCTGGGGATGCTGGCTAGCTGCAGACTCCTGGGCCCTCCTGAGACTCAGAACGACGAGGTCAGGGCCCTGGAGTCTGACTTTCATCCTGAGGATGATGCTAGCGCAGGCCTGAAAACCTGGCCCTCGTGTGTTTCCAGGCCAGCGTGCAGATGGCCCATTTGCTATCTCTTGTTCTCCAATGTGCTTGGACCTATAAAGCAAAATCTAAAATTCGGTCCACGGAAGCATGAAGCCCAGCAAGGCTTCTCCCAGGCGGTTTTGCAGAAGGTCAAAGTTTTGGCCTTCTGAGCCTCTGACTAGGGTTTGCTGTGTGGTAAGATTTTTGCAAAACAGCTGTGTTTATCTGAGCTTTAATTCCTGTTTTCAAGAGCTTAAGTGTTTCAGCGTTTGCACACAGGGCTGCTGTGCTCACACACACACGCTGGCTCACCGGTCACTCTGTACACGCACCAGGACCCCCGCATGCCAGCCCGACCTCTGGCTCCATCTGAGAGCGGCTCCGAGGCTCACTCCCGCCAGGGCCCTCCGAACGGCCAACTTCACTGCATCTCGCGGTTCACACCCTCCCTAACGCGCTGACCTGTCCACGGAAGCCTGGGGCGGCCTGACTTGGACCCAGGTTCCCTACAGAAAGGGCAGCCAGCAAACACAGGAGCAACGTAGGGGCAGTGCAGGGTCATGGCTGGTGGCCACATGGGCCCTGACCTCGGGTTCGAGTCTGGCCCCCGCCTTCGCCGGCCACTTGACCCGCCTGAGCCACAGCCTGCTCAGCTGTGAGGCGGGAAGAGACGAGACCAGCTTCCTAGTGCGGCGGAGCTGAGCACGGCCCTGCTGCCGGGGCCCCAGTGAGGGTGAGCCGTCACTGTGCAGGTGAGGGCACCCAGGACTGGGGGGGGGCCCTGCTGCAGCTGTCCCTGGGTACGCTCCCCACCGGGGGGTGGGGGGGCAAAGTGGTCAGTGCTTCTTCATTCCCCTCTCCCCAGAGGCTTCTCAGGGACAGAGTATGGGGCTCCTCTTTGCAACCACAGGCCTGATAGCCTCTTGATGCAAAGAGAATGTTTGGGGGGAACTTACACGCTCAGATGTTTAAGGGTAAGGTAACCTCCCCTGCAGCCCAGGCTGGGGCCGGAGAGGCCAGGTTGAGTGTGCCCAGCTGTGGGAGGGGGCACAGGGTCAGCTGAGGCTCACCTGCAGAGAGGTGAGCCCATCAGCTCGGAATTACGTACATCCTGCAGACCCGGGGAAGTAAGATTCCTTCCGGGAGGGATGAGAACGCATGGTGGGGCGGGGGGGTAGGAGAGGTCGACTTAGAATTACCATCTCTACCACCCACCCCTGCCACACATACACACACATTCTAGGAGAAGATGGGGTGCTGGGTTAGAGGAGAAACAAGGTGGTGGGGCGGGGGAGGGAAGGCTCTTGCCGAGGCCACATGGATAGGGGCTCATAGAGCTACCATGAGTGACCTTGAGCAAGTCACCTCAGCTCTGTCGAGCGGATGTGCCTCAAGAGGATTTTCACCTCACTGGGGGCTTAATGCACATACAGGAAACAGGCTCATCAACCGTCTCGCGTTTGAAGGACCGAAGGCAGGGAGGAACCACAGGTTCCTCTGGTTTCTAGCATCACTGGGGAAGGGCCGTCCGGGGCTCCCAGCATTCTGGAGGGGCTGCTTCCAAGGGGGGTAAGTTCGTTCATTTCAAACACTGTCCCAGGTTTAATACAGAACCAATGTAACCACTGTAACACTGTGATTAGAGAGAAAGCTGGCTGCCCCTTTGCCTGAATTATCCAGGTTAATTCCATTAGCCTGTCCCAGAACTATCCTGACAGTCACTGGTTTCCATGCCAAAGCTCATTTTCCCTGGCAGCATGGTCTGTAATTTATCTGGTCTAGGTGTGTGAACAGGAACTAAAATGTACCAAAGCTCTCAAAAGGAAACAGAAGGAATGCCAAACACTCCAGTCTTCCATGCTGTAGCTTCCGGCTTCTACCTCTGTTCCTCTGGCTGGACCTCTGCAATGCAACTAGGAACTTTCCTGGCACAGCCTTGGGAGCCAGAACCACTCGTGTGGGCTCCTGATTTGGTCATACCAGCCCATGGCACCTCCTGCATGTCCGTGAACCCTTCTGAGCCTCATTTTTGGGCTCTGTAAAGCGGGGAGTTGCATGCATGCTTCTTGCTGGCTTGAGGGTGAGAGATCACGTAGGCCCGGCGCCTGGCCCTGGATCAGCTCCCTGCGTGGCGGCCCTGAGAGCAGCAGCTACAGGAGAGAAGGAAAGGCCCAGCAGCCTGAGGCCTGGGCGTCGCCCTCCCTCTTCACGTGGAGTGAGTGCATGGGGGTGGGAGTGAGAATGCGGGGAACCCCAAAATTCTAAGGTCTATTTTCTTTTTTAAAGATTTATTTATTTGACACAGAGAGACACAGCGAGAGAGGGAACACAAGCAGGGGGAATGGGAGAGGGAGAAGCAGGCTTCCCGCCGAGCAGGGAGCCCGATGCGGGGCTCGATCCCAGGACCCTGAGACCATGACCCGAGCCGAAGGCAGATGCTTAACAACTGAGCTGCCCAGGTGCCCTGAGGTCTATGTTTTGTAAGCTGAGGAAAGCGATGGACATTTGTATGTATCCAGAGCGAGCTTTGACACAGGAGCTGGACTGACCTGTGTTATCTGTCCCCCCAGAGCAAAGCCAAGTGGAGTCTTGATTCTCACCAAATAGAATATAGTGGACGACTCACAAAATGGCTTGATTTCAGATGTTTGGGATCAACTGAGAGTATGTTTATTTAAAAGCAATTTTAAATATTAAAAAAAGTAGAAATTAACACATACAGTACTGAAAACCGGTCACATTAAATACATGTGAAACGACAAGCATACTGATGTCTGGCGGTAACGTCCAGATGAGAGTTTGGAATTTGCCTGGTGGCACTATGGGATTCCTACACGACATGTAAAAGTTTAGGCAATAAAAAAATAAATAGCAATTGCTGTTCAACAGTAAAATAAGACACAGACTATTTGCAGGACGTAACTTTCCCCTCTGGGGGAAAAAAAGAACTAATTACTTTTTTTTTAATAAGGTTCCATACCTTCAAAATACTATTATCATGTACAAAATTGCAGATCATGGCTCACTGAGTTTAAGAACAACATCAGATTCACACTCGACCAAGATCACCAAAGGCATTCATACCTAGCTTTCCTATGTCCCACACTAAGCTGGATTAGAGAGAACTCAAATTCCTCATGGAAAACAAAAACAAAGCCAGGAGGGGGGTGGAAAAGGTACTAAAAAATATGTTTGTGTAAGTGGTTGCAAAGGAAGAAAAAGAACAGACAATGACTCCATGTAATTTTAGACATCTAGGTTTTGAGTTTTTTAGAAAACCAGTTTATTTTGAGATCAGCTGAAAATACTGTAGGCCACAGAAACGAACAGTTCTTTAACGCAACTAAAAATGTGTACTTGAATGAACCAGGACTCCAGGGCACTTCGGACGGCGACTTCCTGTCCTGACACAAGTGTGGCCAGTGAGCAGGGGCTCTAGACACTCGCCTCTGTGCGGGGCTCGCAGGGCACCCCCCTGCCCCCCGCACCCCCGGCCCCGGGCAGCAACTGCTTAAACTCACTTTCCAGGAACAGCTGAGAAGTTGTGTTGCAGGTCTGTCATGCAAGGTTTACTTACTAGGTGGTTATTCAAAGTTTCCGTAGTACTCGCTTAAGCAGAACTAGATGAATATTCACTGAGCACGGAGACTCTACGAAAGAGGGTTTTTCCTAGGGGTTCGGTGGGGAGCTGTACTTCTGCGAAATGAACCTTCCTCTCTTATCGCCCAGGTTATGCGCTTGGCGATAGCAGCTTTCTGTGTGGTTGCCCACAGAGCCGTTTGAGCAGGACCCGGGGGCCTCGGAATCCAGAGAGCAGCCCCGCTGATCGGGCAGGGCAGCTACCCGGACCGATGGGGCTGGCGTCCTAGCGGTCGGACGGACGGACAGGGCCCAGACAGGCGGACACGGAGGGAGGCTCAGAGCGCCACGCGCGGTGGAGGCCGAGCGCCTGGCTGTGACCTGGCCTGCCGGTACTGTGTCTACGAACAGAGCTTCAGACCAGCAAGCTTGCCTATGACGGGGGCAGAATCGAGAGCATGGATGAAGGAGAGACTGCCTTCAGCACCTGGATGCTGTGGTGGGGAAACGGGGTGAAGGGCCGACTTCTAAATTTTTTCATCTTCGTGAATCATCTTTTCACCCGTTTGAACTGATCAAGGGCCAAACTAAGAAAATAATTAAAATTGATGTGTTCGGGGCTTTAACACACGTGAAGGACGCTAATTCAGAAGAGGAGACGGAACTTCACACTCTGAGAAAGCTGAATGACTGACTAGAAACAGATATTGTTGCAACCTTATAATTTCTGCTTTAATGGCGATCAAGTTAAAAAATGTACAGTTCCACTTGTCCATACTATTCCTTTATAAAAGGCAGATTTCGGGTAAGCTTCTAAATGCATGCATAATGTAGAGGCTAATGTTTCCTGGCGGTCCTCGGTTCCTGGAAGTTGAGCTTCATCAGGTGTGTCTTAAGCTTTTGTCAAAATAGTCGTGAAGGATATGTTAGTTTTGCATAATGAGGTAATATCTCAGGGGCGGGCACTCCTCACCAGAAGACAGTATACACCCACCTGGCCTAACCTGCATGAGGCTGCAGGGACCAGAAGATGCCACAAAGGTGCTGGGTGGGTGACTATTTTGCTGAAGGAGTAACACTTACATTGAATCAAGCACTTCTCTGTAATAAATACCCAAGTCGGTTTTTGTAGCTGTAAACTGTGTACACAGATAAACTACAGGCTGGTCTGCCGTGGAGCTAAGTTTCACCTGGAAAACAGAACCCCCTCTTCGCTAATGTTGCATTTGCAGTAACACAATTGAGAATACTGTTTCATTAGGGACACAGGGTGGATTCTCCGCCTTTCAACGGTTGCTGGAGACCACTCTTACTGGCAAAGCCAGCAGTTCCTAGATTCCTGGTTTCGTCTGTCTGCTGGGACAACAGCACAGAGGCGGAAGTGCGAGATGCCGGGGACGGCCGTGGCAGACCAGGAAGGCGCGCCGGGTCCCAGGGCCCCCCCCCAACACTGGCGAGGGCAGAAGCCCACAGGGTATTTACACACACCTTATCCCCTCCTGAGGTGGCCCTTCAGGGACTCTCTCGTTCTGTAGCAGCTATTTACAGACGTGTGCACGGGGTTACGTGGAGGCAGCAGTCCTGCGTGAGGATGTGGACGATCTGAAGGTTCTGCTTTTTGCTAGTCAGACAGGATGTGAACAAAGGACACTGGGAAGACCCCCTTCCTTTCAGGCTGTCCTTCGATATGCCCAATCTGTAGGGAGAAGAGAGAGTCGTCAGGCTGGAGGCCGGCAGCTGCCCACGGACAAGCCCCGTGGGTCACGGTCCCCGTGGACTCGGCCCACAGGCCCGGGGCTGAAGGCACGCTGACCCTCCCCCACTCTTTGGGGGACTACACGCAATCGTAACAGAACAACTAATGACAGAAGGTGCAGCCCGCTCCGCGCACACTCGGCCGTCCTGTGAGGGAGCGCTTCCTGGGACGCTCAGCTTCTACCCCGAGGGTCCACTCCCCCCGACGCGTGGAAGAACCTGCCCGTGGCCTCATGCAGGCTGCAGACTCCAGAGTCCGTGCTCTTCACGGGGTGCACAACTGCCCTTCCTGCTGAGCGACCTCAGACAAACCTGGCTGGGCCTCTTGTCTGTCAAATGGGGCTAAAATACCCTTTCCTCTCAGGCCTGTGCTGAGATTACATAAAACGTCACACGGATGGGAAGGGCTGCTCTGGGAGAACTTGTTTCCTGGTTGCCGTGGGAGAAGGAGACGGTGAGGGCAACTCCACGGTCCGCTGCCCGAGCCCGTGACCACAGTGCCCGGAGAGAACTTCCCGATGACCTCCGTTAGACCGACACTCGTCGCGTTAAAGAGAATCCCATCGCGAGCCTTCGACAGAAAGAGCAGGACACGCGCCTGGCTTCAGATGACAAACGCAGAGAGAGGAGGGGGCTTTAGGAGCCGGGCCAGCTCTCCTCTCCATCTCCACCCGTAAAGCACCCGCGGTGTCCGCGGCGGCTGGAGCAGGGGTGCGGGCTCGCCCGGGCTGCTTCCCTGAACCGCCAGGCCTGTGACCTTGGGCCGCTTCTCTCATGCTGGGGTGGAACTGACTGCAGACCTGGCTTACCCGCCTCAGGGGGCCTTAGGCGGTTGGCGTCCTGCACGTGAGCGGGTTTGTGAATCGGAAATCATCGTTTTTAGGTCTGGCTCGGCAGATGTGCCGATGGCACACAGAATTTTCGCCGAGGACGATGGCAGAGGCGCCAGTGAAAACTTCCCACTTACCCCCTCTGGGTGTCTGCTGTCGTCACAGGTTTCTTAGCAAAGGATCTGGTCACTGCCTGTGTATCCCCAAGTGAGTTTTCGGGACATCCTTGGGAGGCGGGCTTACTCCTGTGCCATTTCTGAACAGGAATCAGGCTTATGGAAGGGACATGCCTTAGCCAAGGCCAGAGAACGACTCAGCGACTCACGCCAGGGTCTTCAGAGCCCATCTCCTTGTCATGATTCTAATGTGACTCTGGAGCAGGCTCCCCACCAGGAGCAGGCCCAACCCTAACAGAGGCAGGAGGGGCCACGGGGGCCACCCCCAGCTTGTCCCTCCCCGAAAGAGAGAAAAAGAGGCCTCATCACTTCCTTCGGGGCGTCTCAGCTTCAGCACCCCACATATTCTGGGCCAGTGCTTCTGTTCTCCCAAGCATCCCTGGCTTCCATTGGCCAGAGCTCAGGGCACCCCCTTCCTGGGTCCTGACAATCAAAACTCTGACACTGCCGAGGGTCCCTGGAGGGCAAAACTGCCCCTGCCCGAGAGCCCTGCTTCGGTCCAAGCAGAATCCCCACGGCTCTGATCAAGAGTCTGGAGGCACTCTCCAGGCCCAAAGAAAGAAAAGCCAAAGGTGCATGCACATCTGTACGTATGTGATGCGTGTGTACGTGCATGTGTGTTTCTGGGCCCGAGCAGGCTCTGCTGGCTCGACTGTGAACCACAGGTCCCTTTCTCAGCAGACAGGACGGGGTCCCTCTGGGCTGGTGGCACACAGCTGCCAAGGGAGCAGAATCCCCACGCTGATGCTGGGAAACACTCAGCCAGGAGAGACGTGAGGCCACCACCCACGACGCCCCTGGCCTGCCGGCTGTCCCAGGAGCCTCACTCCCGACGCAGCCGGAACATCACAGGCCCACTGGGCTGCCCTTCTTGTCACTGAGAATCTGCACACGGCCACCTCACCATCATTGTGAGGACAATGAGGCCTTTCCTTCCAGACACCAGGCAGCAAGTTTTCACATAAAAGGGATTGTTAGACATTTTTCATCTACTCCTCTGAAGTCAAGTGAGGAAGGTATCATGCCCCACTCGACAAAGACACACTGCAGCCTCGGTGAAGGAAGGCTGGAGCCTGAGGATGGCGTGCAATGGTGAGTAGAGGCCAGTTTTGAGGCTTTTGCAAACCCTCTGTGCGCCCTGCGCTTCAGGTTCTGGGCTCAGAGACGCTTCGGAATCTTGCCTGCCTGCCTCCTAGCTGTGTCACATGCTTAGCCTGCCCGAGCTTTGGCCTCACATCCAAAAAAACCTGCGGCTCACAGGTTGTGCGAGCACGAGGGGCAAGCCCAGGCACACGTTAATCCTCCCAACCCCGTTTCAAAGCTCCGCGGCTGCGTCTCTAGCATGACCGTGGTGAGGGAAGACAGCCAGCGAGAACGCTGGGGGGGCATGAAGTGGCCGGCAGGGTACGTACCCACCACTCCTGGTCCTCTTCCCCTGTGACGACGATCACCTCCCCCTCCATGAAGGTGAGCTCATCGTCATTGTCCGCCTGGCAGTCGTAGATGGTCTTCACTCGTCTCACCTTGTTTTTCCCCTTCAAGACAGAAACGGGGCTTCAGCGGGAATAAAGGACACAGTGACCTTGGGAGCGTGATTTAACCTCACTGCGCCTCAATTTCTCCTCTGTCAAGGGGGAGGCCCATCTGCCAGGTGCCCAGGTGCTGGGTGCTCCCTCTCTCTTCCCCGAGCACTAGGACGGAGCCTGGCATTCGGGAGGGCACGCTGCCCATCATGTTCACGGGAGGGCAGACTATGGGTGGGGATCGAAATCCAGCCCCACCAAAACCCCTGAGGCACCCTGCCCTCCCCCACCCCCAACAGCAGCTTGCAGAGATGACACCAGAGTCTAAAAATGGTCTTGGGAAACATGATGTAAAGAAAAATGTGCAGCTTCTGCATACTGAATGCACAGCATAAACAAATTTCTCAGTCCCCTCACGCAAAGTACTAAGTCAGCACATGCTGGTTAAACAGGGCGGCGGCCTGGGGTGGGAGGATTCCAGGCAGTTCCCCAAAATGTTTTTTTGTTTTTTTTTTAAGATTTTATTTATTTGAGAGAGACACAGCGAGAGAGGGAACACAAGCAGGGGGAGTGGGAGAGGGAGAAGCAGGCTTCCCGCCGAGCAGGGAGCCCGATGTGGGACTCGATCCCAGGACCCTGAGCTCATGACCTGAGCCGAAGGCAGACGCTTAACCCACTGAGCCACCCAGGCGCCCCTCCCCAAAATGTTCTAATTCACGATCAGTTTTCACTTGCACTTTTATCTGTTGGACTTCTGGTTCTTTGCAAATAGGAAGATGGGAATAGAGAAATCCTCTTCTAAAGGAGGTTTCTGGTGCCTAGCTCATTCAATAATTAGTATTAAAAAAAAGCGAGCTGCGTTTCTCCACGTTTTGGGTCCAGTGAGTTCTCTCTGTGCCCCAGTGTCTCCCTCAGTCCCCCCGCTCCTTTCTGCGGCCCGTCCCAGGGCAGTGCTGGCCGGAGGAACCGCAGCAGTGCAAGGCTTAGTTGTCTTAGCTCCAAGGCCCGCAGGGGAACACTGATCATGGGGAGGATTAAATGAGGGCACAAAACCACTGTCAAGTGCAGAGCATGAGCCGGGATCCTGCACAAGGCCATCTGGGGCGCCTGGGCTCCCGGGACACTGCCCTCGTGACGAGCACCTGCCATACTGAATACAGTGCCCTCCAGCCTGTGGGAGAATGGGTGTTTTCCCGACCCCTCCTTTAGCATGCAGGTGCCACGCTCTACGGCAATGCTATTTTTATAACGAGCGGGGGCAGAACTGTGGTGCAGAGCGGGGGGCCTTTCAGTTCCCTCATTAACCGGGCTCCCTCAGCCTGGGAAGCCAGTGCCCCCCGCTGGGGTGCAGCCGTGGGCAGGACCAATGGCCACTGAATCCTCCGGGAGCACCTGTCCAAAAAAGGGTTTCTTGGGAAAAAAAATTTTTTTTTTTAAAGATTTTATTTATTTGAGAGAATGAGAGAGAGAGAGAGAGAGAGAGCACATGAGAGGGGGAAGGGTCAGAGGGAGCAGCAGACTCCCTGCCGAGCAGGGAGCCCGATGCGGGACTCGATCCCGGGACTCCAGGATCATGACCTGAGCCGAAGGCAGTCACTCAACCGAGCCACCCAGGCGCCCAAAAAAACCATTTTTATATTAAAATAAAATCGGTATATTTTAGAGCAGAAAGCATTTCATGAAAAGGAGGGAATGTGGGACTTCAACCGAATTCTGCCTGCACCAGTCTCTTGGGGCTTTGCCTCCAGTCCCTCCGGGAAGATGCAGTGAGAACTGAGTGGACGATTCTCAGACCCCCGAGAGGGAACCTGCCTTCCTGTGACTCTGAGAAAGGAAAAGTGTCATCCTCCCGGCTTTAAGACAAGGGTGACCCCTTGCTGAGTGTCTGCTCGGTGCCGTTCCTCAGTCACTGCGCTTACTGCCTGTGAGCTCAGCTGCTGCTCCAGCTCCTTTCTGTGTCCAAGGGCACTGAGGCCCAGAGAAGTAACGGGCCCAGGTCATGCAGTGACAGCAGGTCGTGCAGCCCGCCTGCTGGAGTCCAGCGCCCGCGTCCCTACCCACTGGGCTCAGCTCTGCCCGCCACCGGAACCACAGCCGGTGCAGGTGAACAAGCTTGCGATTTTTCTGTGTTGCTGGCGCACATACCCTCCCGCTGGGTTTCGGGGCGCGGCAGGGGGTTTGCAAAAGCCTCAAAACTGGCCTCTACTCACCGTATTGATTTTCCTGGGCAGCGGTACAGGCGTCTCTGGCAGGGTGGGTGTGAGGTCATTGGAGTCTTCGGACGCTTGCTTTTGGATGGTGTCTCGGGACTGCACATTTGGGGAGAGATCCGTTGGGTGCGACTTCTGGGTGACGTCGGGGGGCTGCTGGGCCTTGGGGGAGACCTCTCCGGTCTGGGACTTGGCCAACAGGTCTCCCAGCTGTGGTTTGGGAGGCAGGTCCTTCATCTGCGGCTTGGGAGGTAAGTCTGCCAGCTGGGGTTTGGGGGGCAGGTCGCCCAGCTGGGGCTTGGGGGGCAGTTCTCCTGGCTTCGGTGGCAAATCTCCGATCTGGGGTTTGGGAGCCAGTTCTGCGGGCTTCGGGGGCAGGTCTCCAGGTGGTGGCTTCTGCGGTAGCTCTGCCAACTGCGAGGACTTCTGGAAGATCTCGGGCGGGCTGCTGGCTTTGTCTAGGGAGAGGTGATGGCTGGTTTCTGTCTTCCTTAGTGCCACTGTGGGAAGCAAGCACAGGGACGGAGGTCACCGGAGGGGGCCCTGGGGTGGGGGAGCGCTGCCCCCTCCTTCAGTCACCGGAAGGACCAGTGGAGAGTGAGTGCCTGCTCCGGGGCCAGACCCAGGGGCACAGGTGTGCACTGCCTGTTCTTACAGGATAGAAGCTGGAAGCCTGGAAGGCGTCCACATGACCATATGTGATTTCATGCCTCAGTCATGTAAGAATGGGATGTCCACACTATCCCAGAATTAAAAACAAAACAAAACAACACAACATGACTGGAATACAAACAGGTTACAGAAAATCAGAAGTATAGAGTTAGGTTTTCCACAAGCCTATCCCCTAAATGTACCATACTTCCTTCCGGACTCTTCCACATGCTTTCCATACATAAAACTTTGATCTGCTTTTATCTAAATACTGCTTTTGCAAGAGTATTTGCCAGGTCAATAAAATTCCTCTAGCGGCAGTACATAATTTTTTTCTTTAAAGATTTTATTTATTCATTTGAGAGAGAGAGAGAGAGAGAGAGAGCACGAGCGGGGGAGTGGGCAGAGGGCAGAGGGAGAAGCAGGCTTCCCACTGAGCAAGGGAGCCCAATGCGGGGCTCGATCCCAGGACCTCAGGATCACGACCTGAGCTGAAGGCAGACGCTTAACCGACTGAGCCACCCAGGCGCCCAGCAGTACATAATATTTAATGTTGCGTTCTGTCCCGTTCTGGAGCTGTATGAGAATCCATTATGAATTCCCTGTGTCCCTAGGATTCCTATACTACGTAAGAGGTCAAAGGTCTCTCCTCTGCCACCTCCCCCACCCCTGAGGGAACCTCTGCTACATTTTGGTGATACACCACATGTACTTAATCCCATACGTGGATTACAACACATACTTTGTCTGCAACTTCGTTTCTTGCCCACTTAGTATGTTCGGGAGAATGTGCTAGGCAGGTCCTCCCTATTCTCTGTATGGCCATGGCTGCGTCAGTCTGCACCGTGTGGGGATGCTCGTCTGTGGAACCATCCCCACAGCTCTTTGCACAGCTCTTTGCACAGCTCTTTCGGTGGGACCTAGGACACTAAGGACACGTCTCCAAGACCAGCTCCACCATGTACTTAACTTGCTGTGTGCTCTTGGGTAAATGATACAACCTCCCTGTGCCTCACCTTCATTATCTCTAAAATGTGAGTTAATACAGGTAAAGAATTTCCTAACAGGGCCTTGGCTCTAAGTATCTTATAAGAGTATTACCACTACTGCCGGGCAGGGTTCTTTGAGGCCAGGATTTGTACTTTTACTTATTCTTGGAACTATGGCTCCTGGTATAGAGGCCAAGCACGGAGTATGCATTCAGCAAGGAAACAGCTGACTAAGGCACACCAAGAATTTTATTCTAGAAGGACAATATATTCAGAAAGATAGTCTTACAGTCCATTAAAAAAAAAAAAAAAAACAAAACAAAAAAGAAAGAAAGACAAGATGAACCCCGGTGCAGCAAACTGTCACAGCTGTACTGTGGCGGCTTCTGCTTGTGCCCTGCCTGGCCGCGTCCCAGCTCACAGGCTGGCCCCTGACCTTCAGCTGACGTGGCTCAGCTCACAGAGTCCTCTCCTACAAGCCACAAACTGGGAAAAGTGAAGTCTAAGGCAGGCAGTGAACGGGGAGCTGGGGGAACTCCCCGGGGCAGCGGGGCTGGCCAGCCTTGCTGTGCGCCGCCGACGGGGGAACAGAAACTGCAAGTGCCGGGTGGACAGAACCCCGAAGCACTCAAGTCCGGTTCAAGGAACTGATCCCTTAAGAAGGATCGGAGCCAGGCATGATGCTTGCGCCTGAAAGCTCAGCCTGGCGCCGCTCACGGTGGAAAGGCTGCACCCCGTGTTACTGCGCAATGAAGGGGCCTCCGTCACACTTCACCGCACCAGACGGAGGAACACTACGCGGCCAGTAAAAGCCATCTGTGATGGAAAATGTTTCTGATGTATCATGTGAAAAAAGCACCCCAGCTTAAATCGAAACCTAAAACAAAAAAAGTACAGTAGAAAGGATATACCAAATTGTGTACGTTGGGTGATATGAGATGGCGGGTGGTTTGTGCTTTTCTTCTCTTTGATTATCTGTATTTTTAAAAATCTTCTAGAATGAATACATGTGCTTTTATAATAGGTAGAAACAAAGTAAGAAAAGAGTGTCTCCTCTAGGGAAGCTTGCCCGGCCTTTGTCTATTTGATTTCCAAGCTGGTTTTGTGTTTTCCCCTCTCCAATTAAAAGTCCTTTCTAGGGTTGCCTGGGTGGCTCAGTCGGTTAAGCATCGGTCTTCGGCTCAGGTCACGATCCTGGGATCGTGTCCCACGTCGGGCTCCCCGCTCAGCAGGGGAGCCTGCTTCTCCCTCTCCCTCTGCCTCTCCCTCTGCCTGTGCTCTCCTGCTCTCTGTCAAATAAATAAAATCTTAAAAAAAAAAAAAAAAAAAAAAAAGTCCTTTCTGAACTGCCTTTTTAACTCTGAAGGGCTGACAAGCCAACTTTCCCCCAAAGCTGGAACACAGAGAGTACGCCGCTGGAGCGAGGCCCATTAGGAACAAGAAAGGATCAGGAATTTCCAGCCCGACCCCCACTCCCTGCAAAAACCTGGGAGATGGTGTAGCTGGGGTGCGCAGGCAGGACTGGGTGGAAGGCAAGGGGACACGCTCCTTTGAAAAGCACTACCACCCAGAGTACAGCCTATTAAAATGCTCTTCCCTTGGCCATCATCATTCCACTCCTGAGAATGGCTTCTAAGAACATAATTGAAGAAGAGGAGGCAGAGGGAGAGAAACTGTGCAAAAGTCTGGCCCCGATTCCCAACCAGAGGGGATGCTGCAGACAGCGGTGTAACACAGGGCCGGACTTGAGCCCTGGCCAGTGGCCTCATGCAGTGGTTCTTTTTTTTTAAGATTTTCTTTATTGTTCATTTGAGACACAGAGATAGAGAGACAGAGCACAAGCGGGCAGAGCAGTAGGCAGAGGGAGAGGGAGAAGCAGGCTTCCCGCTGAGCCAGGAGCCTGATGCGGGGCTCGATCTCAGGACCCTGGGATCATGACTTGAGCCGAAGGCAGACGCTTAACCCACTGAGCCACCCAGGCGCCCCACTGTGCAGTGGTTCTAACAGAGGATGGGTGAATGGGTCTGGACTTTGAGTGCAAACAGCTGCACACTTCACACAAGGAGACAATCAGTCAGCATCTACCTCTTGACAGAATACCACCACCACCCAGGAAGCAGTTCTGCCAAAGCTTGAGCTTGTATCTGATGGGGTCTCAGGATCCAACTTCTGACTGACATGTGGAGGACAGAGGAACATGTTTAACAACCGCATGGGGATGCAAAATCTAAACTGGAAAAATCTACTAGGACGAATAACCCAGTTCCTCCAACATTATGTGCTACCAGAAAGGGGGAGAGATGCACGGAGACCTTCAGCCTAAGAAACCTAAGAGGCTGAATGAACTAGACCTTATTACATTCAATCTTGATTTGAACAATTTGTTAAAGAAAAAAGGTGTTTATGAGACAATCAGAAATGTAAACTGGGTATTTTAAGGTATTAAGAAATTTTGGATTTTCAAAATATGATAAAGCATCTGAGACGTGGTAACAGTATGCAGTGTGTGTAAGTGGTATGAGGTCCACATCTGCTACAGACTGACTGGGGGCGGGAAACAGACAGAACAAGCTCAGGTATGACCTGATCACTGCTGGAGATGGGTGATGAGCATCTGGGGGTGAGGTGGAGAAGTCTGTATTATACTATTCTGTGTTTTACAGTATTTTTGTCTGGGGCACCTGGGTGGCTCAGTTAAGCGTCTGCCTTCGGCTCAGGTCATGATCCCAGGGTCCTGGGATCGAGCCCCGCATCGGGCTCCCTGCTCGGCGGGAAGCCTGCTTCTCCCTCTCCCACTCCACCCCCTGCTTGTGTTCCTGCTCTCGCTATTTCTGTCAAATAAATAAATAAATAAAAATATTTTTGTCTATGTTTATTATGGGCAATTTCAAATCCACTAAAAAGAGATAGCAAGAGAAAAGAATGGGAGCAGTATAATGAGGTGGTGGTTGGAGGGAGATGGCCCGGCTGGGATGCTCACAGCACGCTGGCTTCTGGTGGAATGGCTCAGGGTGAACGGCACATGCCAGGGTGCCATCCCCGAGGCGGGGAGGGGCGGGGCTGGTGCAGAAGCATGGGGCCCACCTGAGGACATGGCAGGCCACTTCCTGGGCGCCACGTGCAGGCAGGCAGGGGCATGTGGTGGGCCGTGAGGGTGAGGTGCGGGGGCGGGGGCTCACATCCTGTTCACTGAGAACACAGAAGCGAAGTCGTTTCGAGAACAGAGAAGGTGTGAAGGAGACGGGGACTAGGGAGGGCAGGGGCAAGTCATGGATCCTGCAGATGGAGGGCTCCAGGCAGCCTCAGAGGACCACGTGAGCTCAGCAGACAGGAAGCAGAGCAGAGCCGCCGCCCTCACTCTGCTTCTCCATCATGTGCAGGTGTGCGGAGCCAGCCCAGCGCGGGTCAAGCGAGCAGAACCGGCACAGGAGCGGTGCGGAAGAGGAGGAAGAGCGTTAGGAGAGATGATGCTGGCTCAGGATCCTTCCTGAGGGACAGTGAGAAAGTGGCAATGGCCACAGGGGTGGGGGTGGTGGGGCTAAGAATCGCTGTGGTTTGGGAGCAAGAAGAAGGGAGCTGGACAGGCGGGTGGAAGGAACCAGAGGTAACGTGTGGTCGATGGGGGAAGAGCACAGGGCTGAATCGGGGCAGATCGTAGACAAGTGGGAACAGTGCTCCGGAAACACCTCAAACTTCTCTGGGATCAGGACAGCCCTTTGGGCAGAGGTTAAAAGAAGAAAACAATGACTTGAGATAAAGACTCAGTAAATCCGGGGGAAGCTTCCTCTGTGTTCCATGGAGAATGAACCGGCAGCTACCTTTTATTGTAGGACACAGAAGCCCAGTCAGTGCTCCTCCAAATATGCCACTTTCCTGAAGACCTCGGGAGAGGGGTGGATCCCAGCCTCCCACCACAAATCCCTAACTTTGACTTCTGGGGTCAAAGGTCTTGCCCTCAGTATTAACTGAAACCCATGGAGCGGCCACAAGTCTTCTGAACCCCATCTGCACCTAGCGTGGGCCCTGTGGCCTTGCGGACCTAAGTGAGGATGGACAGGATGAACCAAAGGCGTCTGTGGATGTTCTCAGCTCCCAAGCTGGAGCCGGCAACAAAGAAGAGGGAGCAGATAAGACAACGGACATGCTGGTCTTATGGATGAAAAGCTCGATCAGGATCCAGGAAGATTTGGTCAAAGAACTGAGTGTCTTTGCTTGGCAGGGAAACACTGCTTTCTTGTACTTCTCAGAGCATGAGGATCTCTACTTTGCATGACGGATGCTATCCCAGGGAAGGATTTCTGTGCCACAGAAAGCGAGGGGCTTTCTGAAGCATGATCTCATTTCGCCCTCATAAAACCTCATGAAGCAGGTATTCCTGCCTACATTTACAGGTGAGGAATCTGAGGCTTCGGGAAGCTTCCGAGTCCCCTGCCCAGGCCACTTGGCAAGTGAGTGGCAGAGGTGGTACTTGGACTGTGTTTGCAAGAAGAGAAAGAATGGTATCCCCAGACCCAGGGATGATAACATCTTCTAGAAAAGGACAGTGGTTTTTTGGGAGAAGTATGGTGTTTTGCTAATCACAAAAACTGAGTTTATAAATATCTTTCTTCGTTGAACAGATACTTATTGGGCACGTACTCCATGCTAGGTGCTGCTTTAGGCATCTGGGATCAAGCCAAGAACTAGAGAGACAGAGACAACTGTCCCCTTGGAGGGTACCATGACAGTCTAATTACATGAACATGAGAAAGAGAAATCTTACCTTTCTGAGGTAGTTTAGGAAGAACTCTTGGACCAAGGGCAGTCTTTGCAGAGCTGGTGCTAATTAATAAATAAGAATAATTAAGGATCTCAAAATGCTGTAATATCATTAAGTGATCTAATATTCAAAGAAATCACAAGAGTTATGCTGAGTTCTCTAAAAACCCTTTCAAAATTTCTTTAACAGAAGATTACAGTCTGTTTTCCACTATTCAAAATCTGCCTGGCTGGGGAGGACCCAGGAAAGGGTGAACAGGCCAGCTCTGTGAATGATAAAGCCACCACCTCTTCCCCTCAAAACCTGTCCTCAGAGGTAAAATGTGTGAGCGCCCGGTGGAGCACATGGAAGTCCGTCTCCTCGTGGGATTCTATCTCTCACCCTAACTCTTGCCACCCCCACTTCCAGGGGAGGACACTGAAGTCTGGGGCGTTTCAGCCCCAAGGCTGGCCAGGGGAGGAGATGTAAATGGAGACCTCGCTCTGTTTGATGCCAGAGCTCCCGTGTCCCCCGCAGCACCAGAGCAGAAAGCTTGGGTCTCAGACCTCCAGGCTTTCCCTCCGCTTGGAGCACTTACCAAACGAGTAGGGAAAAACACCCAAGTCTCGGGAATAGGAAGTCCATCCCACGGGGTCTGAATGACCCAGTGTTCCTCCCCATTCCCCTGCCAGGGGGGACATGCCAGGGCCGCGGGCTGCCGCAGTGCTCCTTTAGCAAGAGGCTGGAGCTATTCTCAGAGGACGCCAGGGCCCTGCAGCCTCAAGGAGGAACAGCAGCCGAGCACCGGAGTCTTCCGTGCCAAGAGCCCCTCTGAATCTCTCGTTTGTCCTCTTGTGTCCTATGATGTCCCAAGAATTGGCTTTCCCCTTTCTCTCCTAACTGCATTTAAAGGAACAGGGAAAGCCAAACCAAACGAACAAAACAGAGTCAAAGAAGATGAAATGCACGTGCTGTCACCTCCTAACCACTCTCTCCTCAGCTCTTGTGAAATCCTACTGCCCCCGGGCCATGGACATAATATCCCTGCGAATCCAGAAGCGGTGAACCCCTCTGGAGCGTGTGTTTCTCACGTCCGGCCTCGGCATGTTCTCAGGGAAGCACACCTGCCAATTACTGATGTGAGCACGACGCTGGTTCCTGACCAAGGCCCAGGGTCAACACTGAACACCCGTGGGCCTGGGCTGCTTCCTCTGCAAAGGAACACGAGGTCGCTGCTGTGTGCACGTGGCTTGATTCTGCTTAAAAAGCATTTTGTGGGCACTCTCCACGTATCAGACACTCTCCCCCTCTGGAAGAAGACGCCGGAACTGCAGTCTGAGCCCAGCCCCCCAACCCCCCGGGTGGAAGTTGGGACCCAAGGGGAGGGGACGACGGGACGTGGAGTCTGGAGGACAAGTGGGTTGAGTCCAGCTCCGACATCTGCCACCACTTCACCTCTCAAGTTCTCGGGGCCGCTCTCTCGTCTATACGATGGAGGAAATAGTAATCGGCCTATCTGACAAAGTTGTAAAGACTAAATAGGACAGTGGCATTAAAATAAATGAGAACTTTGTTTTGCTCTTTGATAAACTCTGGAAAGCAACCCCCACACACCAGCTGACTCCTTCTCCCTAAGGTTTTGAGACTGTAAGTGGCTCTTTGTGTCTTTATCTCAGATCGGGCCTCTAGAGAATACTCTTTGCATTGGGATTGGATAAATGTTGCCCACAGAAGATCTTCCAAAGACCCATTTCTGTGAAAGGATGGAAGGAAGGGATGCTGCTTTTAGCCTAGCCTAAGAAAATCATACAAACGGGGCACTTGGAAAGAGTCCTATTTTTATGTCTGAAAATCTCTGGGCTGTCAGATTTCCCTGAGAACTGCTTTCATTCTCAAGTCTGCAAAAAGGAGTCAAGAGTAACAGAACAAAGCTACTTAATTAAAAAATGAAAAATACAACCTCATTCTGGTAGACTCTGACATGAGAGAAGTGAGGCCAGTCCCCACTGGGAACCGGAATGGGGGAGAACCTGGCACTGGACAGCCTGGCCTGCCAACGTGCCGGGGGACAGTGGCTTGTCATGGGGGCCTGACAGACGGGTGCATACTGACAGTCCACGTTTCGTTTCTCCTCACGATCAGGGGCGGGCCACACTTTGAGCAGACTGCCACCAACACTCCTTTCTAGAATTCCGAAGAGTGAACTATGATCCCAGCTGAGGGAGAAACATGAAGGCAGCTTACCTTGATTGCTGAGACAGTCCCTCAAACTTGTTTGTGGTCTTACTTGATGATGATGGACCCACATCGTTACCTACAGGGAAAATCAGATGTCAAGTTGCATCTTTAGGCAGGGGAATGGAATACGGGGACTCAGGACTTGGCAGACAGGCACCCCTCTGGTTCCAGAAAGGAACTGAAAAGTCTCGAACTAGAATGGTATGCATTTGTAACTTTGAAACAAAACTAGCACCATTTTGGGCTCTGACAGTATGTTTTGTTTTGTTTTTGGTGGTTTTTTTTGTATTCAAGGACGATGTCAAAAAGATGAACAGCCCACCCCCAGACAAAGCCTATAAGATCACAGGACTTTGGGGATGTCCCATTGGCTCAGGATCTTGTCCTTAGCTTGGGCGCAGGGAAAGAAGAGTAAAACCTAATTCACCCAGAGGTTGCAATGCCAGACTAGGCCTGGCAGCCAGACTCAGAATACACAACCCACAAACTGTGTCTGTATGGATGCTGTTCAGTAGGATGGTGATAACTGGCCATCTGCGGGGCGAGACTCTCAGTCACTCTTGCCATCACTCACTCAGACCTTAGCATTTACTAAGTACCAACTAGGTGCAAGGCGTGGATGGAGAGCAGAAGACCCAAAAGCAAATCAAATGTCTCTGCTCTCGCCAGGTTTCTGATCTGGCCTGGGCAATGTACGTGTACAAACTAGACTGATAATGTGGAATGAGGTCAACGGTGAACAGGGTTGTGTGCTACGGAAAGGAAAGGGTGTCAAAACCTCACTGGTTAGAGGAGCAGGGAACGTCCTCATTGGGGGACGAGGCACCTGAACAGTGAAGAACTTTCTAATTGGGGGTGGCGGGGGGCCGCAAAACCACATATGTGCTCTTTGTCCGGGAGAAGGCAGAGAGACGGGTGAGAATAACTCCTTTGGGACCCATCCCACGGTGGGAGGAGCACAGAGCCCCACGCTGCCAGGCGCCCAGGAGGAACCCCTGGACCCTGCAGGGGCACAGCTGTCTCTGGGGCTCCAGCTCATGTCCTGCCCACCCTTCCAAAGACTGCTGTGCAAAGTCCAGCCCCCTCCTCCCCTGCCTGGACACCCACAGGATCCCCCGGGTGCCTTGGGGAAGGGGCTGGCTGAGGAGAATCAGGAACAGGAGGGCAGGGGCAGAGGACAGGACTGGCCAAAGCACTGAACTCTGAGCCACAGCACCTACGGCCGCCCAAGCGCTTCTCAACTCCACACAACAGGAAGAGCTGGTGTCCTTATCCTCATTTTAAAGATGAAGAAACAAGGTTAAGTGCCTGCAGTTCACACGGCTACCTGGTCTACCCAGAAGTCCTGACCGGAAGTCCTGACCACGGGTCTACAGCCTTGTCACTACCCGTCCCGATGCCCCGATGATAACGTCAATAACAGCGACCGCCGTTCATTGAGCATCTACTAGGAGTGAGGTAGGGGGTAAGTACGTCACTGGGATGAGGTCCATGACGTACGTAATACAAGTACCCTCCATGTTGTATATGAAGAAACACACAAAGTGGTACAGCTAAGCCCGAGGTCAAGTAGCTGGTAGGGGTGCGTGCTGGGATACAGAGCCGAGCAGCCAGCCTCCAGGATCTGTACTAACCAGCCCCCCATCACCGCTCGTCCCACCGAACCTCCCGGATGGGGGAGGATGGCCGAGGGCTGACAGGGGGCCTCCTGGACAGAACTTTCTGTAACTCTAGGACACTGCTGCAGGAAGAAACGAGCTAAACTGGTGTTACCAGGGCCGATGATTTTCAAATATAGCTTTATTTTAGTAAGACACTCCTTCCAACCACCGGTACATTTCCATGAGCCATCACTGGTACTGAAGGATGCCTCCGGCAGCCTCTCAGGGAATCCTCCGAGCTGTGAATGCCGTTCAGGTAGGCGTTTCTTTTCAGCACGGTGTTTAGCGTGAGTCCTTAGGATTGGCTCTCAGATCTCACACTCTCAGACTTCATTGAGCCATAACAATCAAAATATCAAAGGAAGTTCTATGCTAGGGTAAACCACTGCATCTGTTAATTCCCTTTCCAGGTAGAAAACATTCCAAACCAGTGATTCTTAACCCTCTTGCGTGTGGGACCGACTATGAGACCATTTGGGCTGCAGAAGGCCCCTCGCTCTGCTTCTGGCCACCCACTCTGCTGTCACACAGATGAGCCATCACCCCAGGGGCTGCGGCCTGACCCTAGAGCCCAAATGTCCGTGTCCTCCTTTAACCCTGCTCTCTGGCCACTCAAGGTGACTCTCCATCTCCAAACACACTGTCTTTCTCTGCCTCCATAACTTTGGCCCTCTGTCCCTTCTCTCTGCAACACCAAACCCCTCCCACTCGTGGTGAACGTCTATGCAACCTGCAAAGAGTCTCTCCAGTGTCAACTTCTGGGAATTCTTCCCTACCCAGACTTAACCACTCCCTCCTTCCTGTCAGCCTACCACCATTCATCATTGGGCAGTGGTTAAGGGTGCAGATTTCGGAGCCAGACAAGCCTGGGTTTGACCTTCAGCCCCACCATCGCCCAGTGGGTATGAGCTTGGGCTACAATGCTTTTTCTGCTAAGCCTCAGTCCCCTCATCTATAAAATGGAAACAAAATAGTATCTACTTCACCAGATAGGTACGAGCATCACAAAAGATAAACTATGGAGTGCACAGTGTATGTGCTGGGCCACAGGGAGCATGACACAAATGGAAACTACTATTCACAGCTCTCTGATGGAATGCAACAGAAATGATGACGACCTACTCACTGAGCGAGCACCTCAAAGGCAGGGCCTGTGCCTTGGACATCGTTGTCACCTCACCTGCTAGCCCAGCCTCTGGCACACAGTAGCCACTAGGCTCCTGAGGAATGACGTCAGGGCCCGCAGCACTGACTCATCTGCCTCTCTGCCCACGGCTTCATTTCCCCCGCACCTAGGGGAAAGTCTCTGTGGTTGGCAGACAGGAACCCCAGCAATCTCATGGCTAGGCAAAGGCCACGTGCCATGCCTAGGAAGAAAAGCATGACTTAGACACATTTCTGAAAAAAGGATAGCATTCAAGGGAGGAGTAGAAACACGGAAGCAGTTCAATTTCTTCTTTCTTTGTGCAACTTGGAAAAGGACTCGCGTGTACAAGAGATGTGTGTGAGACAGAGCCAGGGACAGATGCTGGGCCAGCAGGTGAAGGAGTTGTGGCCAAGACTCGGGGTCAGAAATGTCGGGCTAAGAGGCTGTGGACAGAGAGGAGGACACTGGCCCAGCAGCGAATGACACACAGGCTCCAGGAGTCTTCTGGAATAGTGGATAAATAGATGAGACTTGGAGTCTGAAGTGAGTTCATACACCAGCTCTGAAGTGACTGGATTTGTGATTCTATACAAGCATTTGACTGCTCTGTGCTTCAATTTCCCCAGTGATAGAATTCAGACAGTGACCACCTCTATCATACACAATGGCTGTGACGGCTGAATGATGGATGAACAAGCGCACGGCACCTGGTACACGGGAAATACTCTACAAATGGTCGTAGCCGTTATTAATTTCTAGATAAGCATGCACAATGGAAGCAGGGGGTGGGGGGCAGGGAGCGGACATGAAAATGTACTGGGAAACTCAAGAAAAGGGAAGAACAAGGAATTTCTGTCTAGAGGCTCTTTTATAAACCAATACTGTTCCAATGAGCGGACGTGCATGCCTTGGATCAGACATTTCAAATGCTGAGTCTTTCACCTGAAGTTCTGGCCTTGAAATAGAAGGGAACCAATCTGTGGTATAGTTTTCCACTTATTATCTGTTCTACAATTAAAAGAAAAAAAAAAAAAGCTTATACAATTTTAAATCCCAGTGACCAAAGATAAGGAATGTGATTTCTAGAGGTCATGTAGCCTGGGACTGGTAGAACCCAGATCAGAACCTGGGCTTCCAGAATGTTCTTTTAATGCATGTTATGGTTGCCCGTGATGTGTGCTGTCGAGACTCCTCTGAATACCGCCAAAGGACGGAGGTCCTGCGGTGAGCTGCTCTTAGGTATTAATTATACGACTCTCAAGCGTGACAAGAGGGTTAATCTTATGGCCACCACAAACTGGATAATTAGTTGTATTTTTTCTTTGCTCTTGCCTGTAAAAACCTCAGTGTCAAATCTGTGGTCTATTTCCAGCCACTGTATGTGATCTTATATTACACATTTTGCGAAGAGATCACACTCTTGGACTTTTACCTTGTTACCTTTATTCTCTCTTTGTCCTCATTTCTTAATTAATTTTACTTAAATTGTGTTAAAATATGTGTTGGCCTATTATAAAAGTAGGTTATAAACAAATTATGTATTTCCAGAGGTGAGGTTTAATGACATGCCCCTTGAAACATCAAAGTCCCCAAACAACCCAAATCTGCCCATAAGCCTACTTGTTTTCTCATCAAAAGCCTGCCTTAGCAGTCTCCTGAGACAGATGGCTGAATTCATCACAATAGTGGGACTTGAGTAATGTGATGCCCGGGCTATTTTGGGTGCCGTGGACACTGGTGCTGGCAGGGAGAAAGCCTGGAGCGGCCTTCCCTGCACACCAGGGCTCCATGCTGCAGATGGACGAGGTGGCACAGCCTGGCGGAGGGTACCTTCCTGCCCGGCTACCTTTTCCCGTCTTTGCTTCATGGGCAAAGAAACAGCTGCTGACATGGGGAATGGCCAAGGAATCACGGAGCGATCACATGTAGAACACAGCAGAACATGGAGAGGGGGAGGAGTGCAGGCTCTCCCAGCCACACAGGCTGGTGACAGATCTTGGCTCCCTGAGTACCAGCTGTGGGAACTTGGGCAAGTGATTGAATCTTTCCGCGTCTCAGTGTCCTGAAAGTTGAGGTCCCAGCATTTCCTACTTTGTGGAACTGTGGTTAAGAATTAGATTAAGTACCGGGGTGCCCGGCTGGCTCGGTCGGGGGGAGGGGTGCGTGCGGCTCTTGATCTCGGGGGTTGTGAGTTCAAGCCCCACGTTGGGTGTAGAGGATTACTTAAATAAAACTTTAAAAAAATTAGGTAAGTACTATTAACTAGCCTAGCCCCATTTTACAGCTGGAGAAACTGAGGTATGGAACAATTCAAAAATAATCACTGAAAGCCACCAGGCTACCAAGTGGTAAGGATGGGTCAGAATCCGGGTATGGCACAGGGTCCACACTGTGTTCTGAGATGGAAACAGCACGTGCCCTTGTAAGGAGTTCAGAATGCCCTGGGAAACACAGGTGCACACAGAACCACCGTGGTAACCCTGTGCCAGAGGGGCCAGACTGGGAGTGTGGGGGTGGCTAGACTGGGAAGGCCCCTTGAACAGGGCCCTGGAGAGCAGATCTCGAAGGAGGACTAAGCATTAACACAAATGAGTAGAATATTCCAGGCTGAGGCACATTGTAAGCAAAGGCTCAGATCTTAGAGCAAAGAATGTGGTTCGGGAACCTGGTGTATCTATATGGCAGGCATGTTGCGGGAAGGTGAGGCCTTGGGAGAGCCAGAGGCTTACACCTGTACCGTCCCCTCATGCTGGGATCCATTTCTTGGGCCCAGATCCTAACGATGGGTCACAGAGGGAAGCTGTAGGCATCATAAATGCTGCCGAGGAGACTGATCTCCCCATGTGTTTTATTAATAGTCTGGATCCCACTTCTGGCTTCTGGAACACCATGTCAGCGGGAAATAGGCAGGGACAGACCAGGCCTTTAGGTAGCTCTCACATACGTGCGCCCACACTAACTCAGAAAGAATGGCCCTGACAGTCTCAGAATTACTATTTAGGGCTGTTTGTGAGTGACCACCAAAGTCTGTGGCGTGGAGAATTGTCACTAGGCCACAGACAGATTCTGGTTTTTGTCCCTCATGGCTGGTGGTAGGTGGGAGGCTCTTGCTGCGGAGAGCCACCAGCAGATGGCTCGGGGCCCCTGTCTTCGAAAGGCTCCCTGTTGGGGGCACCAACTCTCACAGAGCGGTGACTCTGTTTCTTAATGAAAAATGCCCCTTGCCCACAAAAACAAAAAACAAACAAAAGACCAGCAGCTACGAGTCCTGCTACTGAGTGACGGGAAAGAAATCTAAGAAAGTGATTCCTAAGCCAGAAAAAAGAAATTTCGTAAAATTAATTGTAGACCGACTGAGCCTGTAGGACGAATACAGGCACCATCAACTTTACACGGAAATAAAAACCGATGAACAACAGGATCAACGTTTAGTGAAATTGGGAAAAGGTGAGTTTATGATTTGTGGTATGAAAATCTGCACAGGTCTGACCTTCAGGAGAATGTTATTTGGGTTTGGAAAGTCCTCTTGGATGAAACCTGGGGATGTCTGGAAGGTGGGGATAGCAACCCGTGGACACGTCAAGGACACATGTAACACGCCGCTGCGTGCGGGAGCCTCCGCTGCTCTTCCCTGGCTTGTCTCACTGGGGAGCTGACCTGTCACCGCCCTCCACAAATGTCTCCTCTGCACAGCCTTCCCCTGCAGTCTGACGCCGTTTCTCAGCATTTCCACAGCAGTCCGTTAACATGTCAGCCCCAACGGTCAAGAACACTCACTCCCTGGCTTGCCGGTCTGTCTCCCTCACGAGGCCGTGGGCTCCCTGAGCGGATGGGTCGAGAAGGCCCACACGACAGGCAGACACACATGCGCAGGGAATGGCCGACCACATAGACACGTTTGCACGCTCACTGTGGCGCCGTGGCCGGATGACAGATGGGTGCCAACCTGCATATGGGTGAGTATGGGTTTTTGCAAAAACTCCAAAGAATCACAACACCTTCGTATAGGCTTTTGAAGAAGCCCTCTAATGCATTCAGCTGAATTACCTATCAGTTACGATCAGAAACCCAAGGGAAAAGAAGTCACAGTGGAATTCATGGGCAGAAGGAGGTGCCCGTGGGAACGAGCACGCTCCTCTAACAAAGGTTCTCTTTCTCTCCATGCCTGTCAGGGGCCTGACCCCCCGGGGCGCCGGGGAGACTCTTGGTGCTTGACTGCAATTGCTGGTGGGCTAGCGAGGAGTTCTGGGGAACTAAAAAGGTAGGAAAGATGGAAATTATGTACCTTGTGGATATAAATTTGTCTGCAGTCAATGTCGCTAACTGACTCTGTGCACATTTATTCACCGTCAGGTGATTACGGAGGACCTACTACATGCGGGCTCGATGCTAGGCCCTGCAGACACAAAAGACAAGACAGACAGAGTCCCTGCTCTCGTGGAGCTTACATTCTAGAGAGACCAAGAAGCCAAACACAGAGTACTACTCCACAGTGACAGGTGGTCTGAAGGAAATGGCGGGGGAAGGAAGCTCCTTTACAGGGGGGGGTCAGGAGACAAACGTTGAAGCCGGGAGGGACAAAAGGGAGCCAGGCTCTCGAAGCGCAGGACACAGCTGCAGGAGTGGAGTGGCCTCAGGAGGGAGAGCCCGGTGTGCTTGAGCAGTGAGGAGGCCGTGTGGCATGAGCGGAGGGTGGGTGCTGGACGGTCAGCCCCTACACCCTGCAGGGCCCCCTAGGTCCTGGGCCGAGGAGCTGGCGTTCACCCTGAAGCACACCAGGAACGCTTTAAAGGTGAGAAGTGACTGTGTTTGATTTACATGTTGAGAAAACCTTCTGACTTATATTCTGGCTGTTGTGAGAATGGATGACTTTGCTTTTCTGAGTCTCTGATTCCTCATCTGTAAGTGAGGTTGACAATACCCACTGCACAGAGTTGCTACTGTGATTGAAAGAGATTTATGAGCATGGTATCTGGTGCCCAGGAAATGCTCAGCACTTTAGTACTGCTCTGGTCTTTAAATGATCCTAAATATCTTCTAGGATGTTTCTTGGCCTTGAGTACAGTCTCACGCATATGTATCCAAGCCCTCGCCCGGCGTGTGTGCAGGCTGGCCCGTTTGCTGAATGTGCAGGTGCCCGCTGCCCGCTGCACCCCACGCACTGCCTGGCCCGGGCAGCGCTGGCCCTGACTTTAGGATGACTTACCCCAAGGAACTGCGCCTTTGTTTGGGGGCCCGTGAGGTAGTGGGCTGGGAGGGTCGGATAGGGTTCTCTTGTGTCCGGGTGGTGGGGGAGGAGGCCTCTTCTTGGACAGGGTGGAGCTGCCACTAGAGGTCTGGGTGCTTAGAGGGAGTGTTGAAGGTGGGCCAGTTGGACCTAGAAAGGAATCGAACGGGGCAGGAAGGTTAATCCCAGTCTCAGAGACAGAACAACCAGTATGCAGTTACTTCCACACACCACATGTGGTACGGAACACAGACAAAGCGCAAAGCTGGATATGGCCAATTCCATCAACTCAGCAGCTCACAAAGAGCAGTTTCAAAATTGCTGGTAAAATTAAAAAAAAAGGAAAATCACAAGAAAAGAAAGGGAAGTGTGTGCTTTTAAGGGAATGCCCATCCCATGGAATGCTAATGGGTTTAAGATCCTCATTTAGGTACCAGGGGAAAAATAAAACATACATTTTAAATGAATAACTTGGTGGGACCATCACGACATCCATGGAGGAAGAAGGCACACAGCACTGCTAGCAAAATCAACGGAGAAAGAACAGAGTAGAGACTAACCCTTCAGGGGGCCACAGGGTGGGACATGGAAACGTTCACAGGATTTTTCTCTCCACTACAACTTTTTCCTTTGGTCTGTAATCTTTGCCTGAAGTTTTTTTTTTTTTTTTAATAGCTTTTATCAAGAATGAAGAATCCAATGTAAAGAATTCCTTCAAAAAAGAGAAATTCAAAAACTCTTTTTTTCCTTCAGTTCTGAGTTGTTCTAGAAATCATAAACCACCTATTGGAAGCCTGAGTAAGTTACACAGATTAGACATTGATGCCTGTAGATTTAAAAAAAGACTCCGCTTTCTCCAGAGGGAAAGATGGGATGGCAGTAACGATTACTATTCCACACACACACACAACCACTATTGCAAAACCTGACTTTTCCGACCTAATGCTTTAAGGAAAAAATGGAGTTTGTTTTCAAGAGCGGTTACAGGATTAGTATTTATGGTATTAGTTTTGTTTATTCAAAGCGATGCTGAGTGGCCGGTGGGTGCCAAGCACTGGATACTGGGCACCGTGGCAAGCATCTCCTTATGGAGCATTCCCAGGTACACCGTTTAACTGTGTTCATGGACAACTGTTTCTGCAAGCAGTTAACGAAAAAAAAAAGGGAAGGAGGGAGAAAAAAAAAAACAAAAAACACTGCCACAGCAAATTTTTAACACAGGATAGTAGATACCTGGTGATCCAGAAAGGCTCCAAAAGAGCTTTTTATATTCTGTGTATTAAAAGAAAAGCTTAATTACTGCTGGCTTCCTTCCTTGGTAAAATAAGCCTTTTATTTCCCATTACTGACTCCTGGTCAGCACCAGCACTGACTTACACCAGTGATTCTCAGAGACAGTCTTGTTTTGGAAATAAATACTGACAACCTCAGTAAGATCATCATGTTTTCGGATACAATGGCCTGAGCTCTACAGGTTACCCTCTCTGTCCTACTGATGTGATACCTCACGAAAGCCTTACTCTTACTACAAATTCCAAATTAGCACCTGGTTATGGTACCAGTCCTGCAGTTTCAGAAGTGATTTCATAACAATAAAGTGACTGTTACTATAGCCTTGCATTTGTATAATGATTTGTACTTTTCAAAATGTGTTTGTGGGTTTCCTGGGTGGCTCATGTCGATTGAGCATCTGACTCCTGGTTTTGGCTCAGGTTGTGATCTTGGGATTGTGGGCTCGAGCCCTGCAATGGGCTCTGCACTCAGCATGGGGTCTGCTGTAGATTACCCCCCCACCCCGCTCCTCCCCCTGCTCATGCACGTGCATGCACGCTCTCTCTAAAATAAATGAATAAAATCTTAAAAAAAAAAAAAATAACGTATTCATATTCCCCTTGATTTTTCATTATTGCCCCCTTCTGCAGTCAGGAAAGCAGGAATTTGGAGTGTGTAAGGTTTCCCTGCCATGGGGCGTGAAGCCGACAGTGCAGCTCTCTGGGAGCGGCGCGGTGCTCGCTCGTCTCACGCTGCTGTTCCTGAAAGCCAGGACTGGGCTCTGTGTGCTGGGCACAATAGGAAAACAACCCTGATGACAACAGCCAATGCTCAGTATTAGGAAGTGTAACTTTCCTCTTGGAAATACACGGAGAACAGAGACTAGACAATGATGAAATTCTCCAGCACTTTCATCTTTATCGCCACCTAGGGATCTTCTGAGGCAGTGCATCTAAAAGTGATTGCCTAGAAACAAAAATGGCCAAAGACAAGGCACTAACAGGCCTGTGTCTCTGAGCAAAGTTGAATGTGCACCTGATTTCAGGAGTGATCCGACCACAGAGTTGTCCTGTAACCACAAACTGAGCAAAATCCAGCCTCCTGAGCTAGCATTTCAGAAATGAAGGCATCAGTGTTCTTTGCAGGATTATGGCCCTTTCTTTCACTTTCTTCATCTGTAATCAGATATTGATTATTGTTTCCTTGTTTACTGCCTGTCTCCCCCACCAGACTGTAATTCTACCAGGGCCAGGATTTTTTCTAGTCTGGTGTATAGTAAGCTGCATTTAGTAATATAGTATTGGATAAATGGACGAATGAACTGTTACTTCTATCTTTTTAAGGAAAACAGAAGGGTTTCACTTAGGGTGACCAACCAAATACTAGAAAGAGGGGAAAATAGCAGGGTCATGTTAAGTTTGAAAAGAAATATTCAATACTGTAATTTCACAGCCAGAAAACACACACACAGACCCACCTATTGTTTTGTAATAGCAGCTACAGAAAGGGAGGTATAAAATTTGGCTGGTAGGGCACGAGTTAAAAAAAGGCTGAAAAACACCATATAAGGTCCCAGAAAAGCAGACCTAAACTTTAAAGATCTCAGGGGTGCCTGGGTGGCTCAGTCGGTTAAGCGTCTGCCTTCGGCTCAGGTCATGATCCCGGGGTCCTGGGACTGAGCCCCGCATCAGTTTCCTTGCTCAGTAGGGAGCCTGCTTCTCCCTCTCCCTCTGCCATCCCCTCTGCTTGTGCTCTGTGTCAAATAAAAGATTTAAAGATCTCAGAAGACTTTTAAAATTAGTAACTAGTCTCAAATGCTAAAAGGAATGTTTTATGCACAATAATCTAAGTCCTGGCTTAGGAAGGAAGCAACTCTGACAGGATAAAGAAAGCTAAAACAAAACAAAAGAGAATAAACACAGCATGAAACAAACACAAGAACTGGTGGGAGGCAAGATTAACAGGGTGGGGAGGATTGGAGGTGAAGTGGACAGCCTGCAGGGGCCTGTGGAAATAAGAGAAAATGCCCCACTCCTCATTTGCCACTAACACTGTTATGTCCAATTATCTTCTTTCTTAAAAACATGGCTCTAAAAAGCTTCCAGAGCTGCTATAAATAAGTCTGAGGTGAGTGAAATCATTAGAAGGTCTTCCCAGAGGAGACAGCCTCGGCTCTTCCCAAGACGGTGCGCCTCGTTCCACAATCCCGTGAGCCCTCCCGATCACTCTGTTTGGATGTTCTCCTGTGTCTTCAGCTCCAGAGATGCCCACTGGACTCCTGGGGGCTTCCTTGCCACGAGTACCTCTGGGTCATCAGTTCGGGGAGGCCCTAACTGAGGTCTATACCTCAGATGTGTGCCCAGCACGTGGCCAGGGCTCAGGAAGCTCGCACGCGAGGTCACTGTCCATCTCAAAGCCACTATGCTCACTCTGGGCAGTTTGCAAGGCTCTTGTTCTACATCCTTGGGCCCAACCATTGGGACTCACAAAAGGCTGTGGCTATTTCCTGAGACCTGCGTTCCCTCTGTTCACTAAAGCCCCCTTACGGGACAATAATAATATACTCACAGACTACAGAGGTGGTTTAAATGAAACCTCATCAGATAGGACTCGATTGTCAACAACAAAGAAATGAATCTACTTAGCCTGGAAAAACTGTCCTTCTGCAAAGCCATGCATGTACACTGAAATACATATTTTTAAAAAATCCATTCCTAAAATATGTATTTTTAAAAAATCCATTCCTAAAATCAGCATGCTTTTCAAATCTCCCTCTACATTCCCTAAGTTCTGTAGAGTCACCATTTACGGAGTATCGTGTGCCTGACCTAACACTGAGGAGAGGTTTATACACGTGATCCAGAACTGCCCTTGTAAAGCAGCACTGCCGTCATGATCATCTGCTTGCAGGGTGGTGAGACGTAAGGCTCAGAGAGTTTAGGAGACTAGCCACTCACACACAGGAATCCGGCTCTGTGTGACTCAAGGCTGGACGCTGATCCTTGATGGTACCCTGCTCTCCTCCTGGGAATGGCCCTACGTCCTCCCTGGCCAGAACACTCAGGCCCAACTGTGTTCCCTCCTCAGCTCTGCACCTCATCAGTGAAGGGTCAGCCCAATCAGAACCTCATCCAGAGTCTTCTCTAACCCATCCCCTTTGCCCTGGGGCAACTGCTGTTACCTGTGACCTTCCACAAGGCTAAATGGCACTCAATGTTCTCTACGTTGCATTATAGCTGAATTTTCTCTTCTTTCCCAGACTGAAAGCTCCCTCGGGGTAAGATTCATGTCGTCTTCATGTCTCTCAGTGCCTGGCACATTCTGAACACAATACAAGTCTATGGAAATCATTCATGGCATAACTCAGGAGGATGCTTTTTCACTGTCCTTGTACATTTGGCTTTTAGTAAAACAGAACACCCAAAGGTCTGCCATGCTGGGAGGTCAAATAAAAGTACACCTTTGAAATTTTAAGTAAAAAAAACAAGACTCAGAGGATGGCTTTAAAAACTGTCTTGACAATTTTTGAAAACATTATTTGTAGAAACACAATGTACATATTCTAAACACGCCATGCCATCTATAATAAGTGATAATAGCAGAAATTCTATCTACACACAACCCTGGACAAGACAAATGCTTTTCATGGTGTAGAGCTGACAAGTCTGTTACTTGAGAAAGTTATAGATGGGACACCTGGCTGCTCTGTCAGTGGAGCTTGAGACTCTTGATCTTGGGGTTGAGTGTGAGCCCCGCGTTGGGTGTACAGATTACTTAAAAATAGGTAAAATCTTAAAAAGGCAGACAAAGACACAGTGTACTTATGGTGAGAAAGGCCCTGCGTGCAGCAGGAAAGCACTACCATCACCGCTCTCGGGTGGGGAAACAGAGGCACGGCAGGGTGCGTGGAGCGCTGGGAGGGCGCGTGCTCAGCGCGGGGCTGGGCTCCAGCATGGCAGGTAACGCAGGACTGACCGCGTGCTGCACACCTGAGCATGGGCTACTCCCCAGCCTTCAGACTCCTTCCAGGACTCCAGTAAGTAACAGCACAGTGCCCGCATTCAAGGGCCTGAGGGTGGTTCTTACACGGCTCCCCAGACGTCTCCGTACACAAGAGGCACAACACGATTCCCTCTGCTTTCCACACCTGGCAGTCGGGTGGCTTGTTAGCAAGCCTGTGCCTGTGGCCACACCTGAGGGCAAAAATCCCAGACACACTTTCAGCCCGCAACGTGGCCACTGCAAGAGGACAGATGTGCCATGCTTTAAAAAGGATCAGGGGAGACTGATAAAAATAGGCAAAAAAAAAAAAATCGACATGGGTCAGGGATGACAGCCCATGGGATGTTTCAATATAGAGCCACTCAAATGGCTATCCTCCTATGAGGTTAAGAAAACATCCAGGAAAACTGTAAAGTCTCCAGTATAGGAATAACACTGATACTAGGAAAATATTTCCTAGGCCAGCCGCCATCATTCCGCAATGCACCTTGACGGCGGCAGCCTCATGTCCTGAGGACACCTTCTCTCCCTTCCTGCCCCTCCCCACCCTCTCTAATGACTGCCATGGGCCTCGAATGAAAGCCGCAGAAATGCTGTCTAACGCGTTCACACATCTCAGACTCTGTAGAAAGACTTCCGGCAAGTCAACAAGTCAACCATCACACCCCCAGGATATCTGGAGTAGTTTTAAGAGTGTCCCCTCCTGACTCTGGCCACACATTTCACAGACCCCGCTGTTGTTTATTCACTCAGCAAGCACGGACACAGTGCACTTGCTCCACACAGGGATGCAAGGCCAGCTCACTCTGTGGCACCCGGGGCCGCCCCGCACGGCACATCTTGCAGCTTTCTCTCCCTCCTTCACTGTATGCCCAGGGCCCAGCCCATTTGTTAAACCGAATGCATGCAGTAGGATCAAACAAATTCCCATCCGTGGGATGCTCGCTATGTGCTAGTCACTACAGACATTATTCATGGTCTCTAAGCAGCGAGCCAGCAAGGTACGCACCCAATCCTGTTTTTCACACGAAGACCCTGAAGCTCAACACCATCAGCTCAGTATTAAGAAGAGCCCAGGGCAGGGAGAGGATGAGCATGTTCGCAGAAGGAGCCCCATCTCTCGGGGAGGGCCAGGGAAAGATGCTTCCTGGAGGAGGGGGAAGGGAGGCTGGCCCCACAGCGGCTCACGGCTGCCCAGGGCCCCGCAGCGTGGCTCACAGACGGATGTGCCTCAGACGGCGTGGTGCTCTCCCGCATTGCTCTGGGAGTCTAACCTAAGTGGGGGGGGGGGGCACCTGGTTTGCACTCTCTGTGACATGAGCACCCACGAGCAAGCACTGCCCGGGGCCGTCGGCCGGCCAGCACCGTGCTGCCATTGTGCAGACCGCCTGCTGGTGGCTCAGACCAAGGTTTGCAGCCTGTCGGAAGCAGGAATCCACAATAGAGTCTGAAGCGCAGCCTCAAGCCACACGGGTGTTCGCTCGATATTCACAGGTGCTGCTTCATGCCAGATTCTACGGTCCCGACTCCACCAAGAGACGGGAGGAAACTGTTACTGACATGGCAGCGGTTCGGGTCTCAAGGCTTGAGAAGTTAGTTCTTTTAGGTAAGTCAAGTAAGCTTCCTGAGGCCAGATTTATCCCTCGTTTCTCATTCGTTCACCTAACAAATGCTTTCCTTGAGCACATGATGCCTGCGTCACACCAGCTCACTTCAGAGCACCTGCTCATTTATGAGACTGGGGGGACATCACCGTGGCACCTTTTCTCCCCAAAGGAGCCGTTTTTAGAGCCGAGGAGCTACGGTGGGTGCAGTGTCAGCAGCGGGCCCTCCCGGGGTGCCGACTCTGTGCCAGGCGCTCGGCTAGATGCTCCCTTTATGCCTCATTCACCTGTATAACATCCCGTGTCAGGCCGGTCTGTGTCGCTGTTAAAGATGTGCAACCGTACGAGAGGAGAAAACTGTAGCTCTCCAGCTTAACGTCACTTGCCAACAGAGTTAAATCAAACCAGCCAACCACAAGCAGGCAGCGTCTGTCTCCAGCCCCTGCTCTGGGGGATGGGTCGCACGGCACCATGCTGCTGCCCGTGTTCCTCCGTGTTCTAGAGACATCTGTGGCCACAGCCCGACAGTCCCAAGGGTGCCTCTCCCAGGACTTCAGGGCTCTGCCTGTTACAAAATGCTTTCTCCACATACTGTCTTACTGGATTCTGAGGACAAGACCATGAAGAAGGCAAGACAGTGATCAAGCACCTTCCTCAACGTGGGAGAAGAATAAACCAGAAGGTCTGGTTTGGCGAGTCTTAAGGGCCATTTTTCCACCCTCTAACAGCCACTGTGTGGCCCGAGATCAGTTCCTCACCCTTTCCCAGGCTCAGTTTCCCCAGCTGTACAATGGGCAGCAAATAACCTTTCAGCATCCTTCCAGCTCTCTAAAATCCAGGTTCTGGGACATTAATTTTTCGCTCAAAGGTGAAAAACAAACCAGTTTTGGCAAGCTTGAAGAATTTCAAGTCTTAACAAATATACGTAAAGTGCGTGGCGGGGGGCAGGTGCTGATCATGAGGAAGAAACGTCTGTATACTTAAATTAATCTTACAGCTTTCACTGACTCTCACCGGACTTCACATCTGAAGAGGTTAGGCAGCAAAATGTGTCTAAGGCCCAAGGGTGGTGAGTTTGGGGTGCTGAACTGCCGAGTCTCCCCACTCCGACTGGAGCCCTGCTCAAGCACAACGGGGCTTTGCTTGACGGCAACTTAGGTCAAACTTCCCTGCATTCTGATGAGGCAGCTGGAGATTCTTGAAAATATTCCTGTACTGACTCAGAGTAATTCCTTCCTCTTTTCCCCTCTGTACTCCTCTTATTAGCGGGGACTTTATCCTGAGTGTCTGCTATCCTAGGATGCCTCGCCGGAAGCTGCCATCCATCCAAGCCCTAAATTCACAGTGTGGAAATGACCACTGCTGCAAGCAGAGACCTGGACATCACTTCCACAGAAAATGAGCAAATCAAACGACAGATTCAAGACGTCCTTGTTTTCATGCAAATGGTTCTACCAGTTCAACAGAATGAAATGGAAAACGCATAAGGGCCACAAAACAGAGGAGAATTATCTCTGCACACAGTGTCAGCTGATTTTCAACAATGTCTTCTAAGATCTCCATTCTAAGCATTACCACTTTTCCAAATATAAGGGCACGCGAGCCAGGCTAGCTGCAGGGCACAGGACCCTCCTCGAGCCACTTAGAAAGTCAAGGGGAGCTTGTGCTGCCTCGTCTCTCTACATCTGATGTCCCCCTATGAGCAGCCTGGAAGAGCCCTTGGGTTCTAGTAGAGACGAATTTCTATTCTCAGTGTCAGGATTTTGGGGGGTGGGCCTCGGGGGAAGTAGCCTGTCCAGGGCTGATCACAGTTGCTGCTATGGGCCAGTCGCTGAGCACTTAGCAGCTGGATCACTTAATACATTCGGTCTTTGTTTTCTGGGCCTCTGGTAAAGCGCTAGTTGGAATTTATTCAAGGCAGGAGACAGATGCTTGGCATCAAGTCAGACAGAATATTTTATGGGTTTCTGTGGTCCCTTGAGATAAAATTACAGAAAGGGGTGGAGGGAGGTGAGGCAGCCTCTTGGTCCCCAGGACACTGGTGTCCTTCTCTCTTGTAGACCTTCTCCAAGATTCTCAATTACCTGGAGGTTCTCTGAACAGGTACAGGCCCACCCTGTCTAGACAGGTCATCACTATTATGTTGGTAACCACAATCACAGGATATGAACCCTTCCAGAGTCTTCTTCGATTATTTTATCTGGTCTAAAGGTTCTTTGTGGTCCTCTCTGGGGTACAGAAAGGGAAATCTCTGTTCTTATCCGATTGCTACCCTGATAGGGAAACAGGATTATGCAGAGGTGGGCAGCAAGGCAGTACTCCTACTGTGCTGCACGCATCTGCAACTTGAGCGGTTCGTGTTTGAGTAAGAATGTGAAACCTTATTTATGTACATTCTAGCATACTGTATGGAAGGGTAAGAGAAACACCGGCGGGTCAAACCACTGGCTCACGTGTTGTCACTCTTCCGTTACGGTCGCTAGTTATCTTTGATGAGCGCTGTTTAGGCCAAAACCTTATTTTAACATTTCTCCACTATTTTATGATCTATGAGGCCATTTGGGGTCTCTCTAAGAACACAGCTCCCATTTATAACACTATTTCAATGGAGAATAAGCTCTGAAAAAACACTGTTCTGAATAAAGCTCACATTTCTCAGAAAATAGCCCCAGTGTGATTCAAATAGGCATGGCATTGTGTACGGAGGGGCCCTCGGAACCTGTGTGAGCACGGGCTGAGCACACAGGGAGAAGCCTGCACTTGCCTTCGCTGGCTGAGAGACCAAACCCCAAGCTTCCCCCTGGCTCGGGTGACTCCTGAATGTTGCCATTTCTGCGTCTCAACTCGTCCCCGTAGAGGCGGGAACAGGCGGACTTTCAGAGCGGGGCACTCTCCGTGGATGTGGGCTACGGGACAAGCACTTTGTTGCCACAGACCAGGGCGGTGGGCCATCAGCCCTCGGCCAGCCCAGCGGAGGCACTGGACAATGCACTACACAGTGCCCCTCTTCTGCCTAAGATTCTTCCCAGGTAATGTCTCATGGAAAAACAATCCTCATCAGAAAGGCCAGGGGAGTGGGCTCAGGTCATACAGGCCCTGGGTTAGAATCACAGAGATCCGAAAACGTGAGGCCAATCACTCAACATCTCTGAACCAGTACCCTTGTCTGCATGATGCCAGCAACTGCAGGACCCACCTCATTTTGTGAGCATAAAATGAGAAGTGCTGGGCTTAGGGCCTGTCATGAATAACTACTATCTACTGCTATTACTGCCAACATCTCCAGAAGACAGAAAGCTTAGTGTAGAAAAGAGTAACTTTTTGAAGAAGAACTACAATTCCACACCACATCATACAAGAAACAACAGAGGTTTGGCACCAGGTGGACCTTGGACTGAACCTCAACTCTACCACTTATGGGCTGTGTGACCCTGGGCAAGTCACTCTACCTCCATAAGCCTTAGTTTCCTCATCTGTAAAATGGGCACAAAAGCACACAACCTCACAGAATTGTTGTGAGGTGAGCACAACACAGGAGGAGTGTCCACAACAGCATCTTACTGTTGGTGTTTAGCAAATGGCAAGGCCCCTATTTCAAGCTGTCCTTGACATCACATTCCATACTCTGCCACTCAGACACCCCTTGTGGTTTTTACCTCAAAGCTGCGTAGACTGCCAGCTTTGAGGACGGAGTCGCAGAGCCCTTCTCAAAGTCCGTACCTTTCCCGGCGTTTCTAGGAGGCAGTGGAGGTGCCTCTGTGGTTGGTGACGTGGGCGAATCTGTGCTTGTGGAGACGAAGATCTGGTTGGTGAAGGCCCCATAAGAGAGCCGCTGTTTGTCCCTCGGAGTGCTGAATCCCGGCAGCGACAGCTTGTCTTGGGGCGAGATACTGGAGGAGTGGCAGAAGCTCTGAGGCCTCGGGGAGCGCTCTTTCTTGATGGGGCTCGGCTGCGGGTGACATAACAGTGCAGTGGGTGAGGCATTCACCGAGGGCTACACTTCGGCTCCATCGGGAAGCGGGGTTCCTGTGGCTCTCTATGTGCTCTGAGGTCAGCCATGACCCAGCCCAAGAAGTGGCTGCGGGACTTGCCCTCCTGATCCTCGCTCGGTTCACCACTATCAGGGTCACATTAGGGAGGCGCTGGTGAGCAATCAGAAGTATTCAGAAGCCTAACGGCACGGTCAACGGTAACTTTCAACTGAACAGATACCTGCCCTCTGCAGGACCCTTGTACTACCACTGAACTGTTTTCTACCCTCGTGTGATCTCTACAGTGTGTTCCTTCCCTGATCAACCCTCTCCCATCAGAGTTCTCAGTCCTCGCCCCCCTTCTCATTTTACATCCCCTTAGAAAGTAGCCTCCACGTTGTGGCCCTGACGATCCATACCTGTGGGTCCAAACCTGACCTTTCAGATCCAAAACTGTCTTCAATGGCCTCTAAGGTGTCCCTCGTGTTTGCGCTCCTGGTGACAGCGGTGGCATCCATGTAACTCCCCAAGGTGGAAGCCTCAAGGTCACCCAGAGCCATCAGGCCCCGTGTGGATAGCTGGGATCTCTGCCTGGTGCAGGCACCCACCAGCCCCCATGGAAAGCCCTTGGTTGCAGCTGCTTTCAGCCCCAGCACGTTTCCCACACTGTGGCCAGAGCTGGTGGGGGAAACCTGCTCTGACAATTAATCTCTGTTGGCTTCTGCCTGCTTGGAGAAAGCCCAAAGGCCAAATTTGGCCCATAATGTGCTTCCCGATCTGGGTTGCCTGACTCTGCAGGGCAGCCTCCTGCCTCTCCCACCCACCCATTTGCAGGCACCTCACACACTGTGCTTCTAACCATTCCTCAGACTTCCAGCTCTATCAGGAACCCTTGGCCTTTGCACATGCTGTTCTCCCTCCCTGGAGGGATGCGCTCCTCCCCACTTTTTGCCTGGCAAGCTCCTCCCTACCCTCAGAAACCCAACTCCAACGGTACTTCCTTGGTAAGGTCTTTACCATTTTCCAAAGCTGAGACAATTTTTCTGTCCTCTGAACATGTCTCAGGGATTCCCCTAAGCTCTTATTATAATGGTTATCCACTGTAATTTATCTCTTCTCAAAGTGGGGAATGTCTTTAGGACACCTTGTAGGACTATTCCTTACATGCTGCCGAGGAAAGAGGAAATGCTCAATACATATCCGATGTGGGGCGCCTCAGTGGGGAAGTCCGCTGGGTGTCCGACTACTCTTGGTTTTGGCTCAGGTTATGATCTCAAGGCCCTGGGATCCAGCCCTGCATTGGGCTCCGTGCTCAACGGGGAGTCTGCTTGAGATTCTCTCTTCCTCTCCTTCTGCCCCTCCCTACTGCCTCTCCAAAATAAATAAATCTTAAAAAAAAAAACCCCACACGTATCTGATGAAAACTGCATGAATGAACTTTCAGAGTTAGTCATGAACTAGGAAAGTCAGACAAAACTAGGTTTAATCCCGAGACTGTCTTTACTAGCTCTGAGACTTCAGGTTGCAAAATCTGTATGTGTCAGTTTTCTCTTCTGTACAATGGGCAATAACAACACCACAGTGGGCTTTTGGTAAAGATAATCTGAGGTAACACAGGGAACTTGCTTCTAACTGCCTAGTCCATACTTAATTCTCAATACCTCACAACTTTTTATTTACTAAGTAGCTATTCTGATGGCTAATTTTATGTGTTCACTCGGCTGGGCTATGGTGCCCAGGTGTGTGGTCAAATACCAGTCTAGATAGATGCTGTGAAGGGTTAACGTTTAAATTAGATTTTGAATAAAAGGGATTACCCCCCATCATGTAGGCTTCATCCAATTAGTTGAAGGGCTTTTGCAAAGAGACTCAGCACCTCCAGACTCAAGACCACACCATCAATTCCTGCTGGAATCTCCAGCCTGCCAGCCTGCCCGGTACCCTGGGGACTCGCTGGCCCCCACAATCATGTGAGCCACTTCCTAAAAATACATTCCGATCTCTCTCCCTCTGTCTTCAACCACATACTATGGGGTCTGGTTTTCCAGAGAACCCTAATATAGCTGTGGTTCCCAACAAGGATCAAAGACTGAGCAAGGAAACTGGCCCCAGGTGACAAGAGCAGACACAGTCTGATGAAGAATGATCTCGTCTACAGAGTGCAGGCAACCTGGCAGCAGCATCAGGAACTCGGAGGCGCTATTTGCACTCACTTTGTCATCCAGGTCGTCATCACTCTCATCCATCTCCTCCTGTCGCAGGTTCCATTCATATTCCACGTGGACGTGTGGGTTGAACTTCCCAGATTTAGCCTGGGAAAGCTGAAAGGAACAGCAGGTATAACCGCATTCATCTAAGTGTTAAACATCCCACTATTACATAAGCACTGAGCAAATTCCACCTCAGTCCTGGTTTCAAATGAATCACCAGCAGCTGCTTGTAGGGCAGAACTCCGATTACACAGGGCTGGGCTGCTGCGGGACTGGCTTCAGAGGAGTTGCCCAGAATTACAGGCAAGAGCCTTTCTTATTTTGGGAACATGACTTCTCTTGCAAATTAAAAGCTTTCTTAAATATTATTAAAAATGAACCTCAAAAGTGCAAAATCCTGGCTGGAAGGCAAAATCAGAGTCAGTGAAGCATGAGACGTAAGCTTTTCAAGCCAGACAGTCTCAGTTCGATCTGTGGCCCACTTTTCTTCTCCACAAGATGGGGGCAGGGAGTACTATAGCTTCTTCACAGGATTCTCGTAAGAACAGAAACCTACAACTGCTGGCCTGCAGCCGGTGCTGGGCAGAAACTCAAGGGGATGGGACTTACCTTTCCTGTCTCATCCTTCCCCATGGGTGAAAGAACCATGCCGGGCTAAGGCTCAGAGTGATACTCAAGAACCAATGGGATCAAAAGGATGGGGCTGGCGGGGGAAGCCATGCATTTAACGTTTCGACAATCATTAAACTCTGAACTCTACTTGCCCAATTTTTGGAATTGGCTTCCAAATAATTCTTCTTCACTACTGAGCTGCAGAGAAAGCCTAAGGGTCTGGCATATAAGAAGCACGACCTTAATGCACAAGCCTGTCACATGCCTTTTAGCTCCTATGTCATAACTGTACCGAAAAGACACAGGAATGACAAATCTATCATTCTACCACTTTCTCAAACGTAGCCCTAGTGCTTGTCTGAATTTCTTTTGCCAATGTTCAGAAAGATGAATGTTTCCTTCACCCCAATTCCAGTTTCTGAGAATGACATTTTAAGGCGGTTGGTGCCAAATGGATGGCCCTCCTCCATTCTGCTTACCAGATCTTCACACTGGGTAGCTTTCAGTCTCTTTGCTATGTCCAGGGCAGTCTCCCCAGCCTGGTTCACTAAAACAGGGAAAAGAAATCTAAGGTATATCTTGAAAAGGCTACGGACAATAATCAAATTACAACGTAACATGCGAGTCTTGGTTTTAGCCAACCGGATGCTGACTCCTGTTATTAAGACACTTGGTCACACTCTTACCGACACCCACGGTGGGTTTGCTCCTGAGAAGCAGCTTCAAACACTCGGGTTTACTGTACATACTGCAGTAGTGTAGGGCCGTGTTGCCCAGGGCCGTCTGCTTGTCCAGGTTCCCACTGAAAAATTAAAATACTATCAGAAAAAAGTACAACTTAAAATAGAACTTAATTAGGACATAAATAATATAATTTAAAGCTACAGGTTAACCACTTATTTCTGTGCAAACAACGGAGTCAAACTTGAGACCTACTTATGAGCAGGGCAAACAAGGATGCGGCTAACATTACACCTACACTGATAAGCCACCTAATGATAGCAACAGCCAGCACTGCTTGAGTGCCTCCTGAGGGACACTCTCAGCTTTTACGTACCTTGGTTCATTAAATCTTCACAACCACCCTATGGGGTAGGTTATGACCACCTCTGTTTTACAGATGAAAACACCGAGGCACAAAGAGGATGAAGTATGGGCTTTCAAGACTATCAAGGCACGGAAGACGGAGCAGGGATTTGAAAAAAGGCAGTTTGTCCTGGAGCCAACGCTCTTAACTACTACACTGTACTACCTCTAAGGAAGAGGTGTGGACATTTATAAAACGTGGCTTGTGTCCAGGCACCATTCTTCATATGTGGGTTCAGATCCTCTTGCTGTTCTGACCACTCGTCTTTGGATGAGCTCCAGTTCCTCCTAATAATCTGTGGCTTACAGAACTACCCACTGAAGAATATAGCAAGTTCAAACTTCCTGTGTTCAATATTGTACTATTAGTATGTTCCAAATTTGAATTAGCTATTGAGTCAGCCACACACACTGTAGTTTTTTTGTTTTTATTTTTTCTTTAAGATTTTATTTATTTGAGAGAGAGAGAGAGAGAGAGAGAGAGAAAGAGCATGAGTGGGCATGGGGAGGGGTAGAGGGAGAGGGAGAAGCAGACTGCCTGCTGAGCAGGGAGCCTGACACAGGGCTTGATCCCAGGACCCCAGGATCATGACCTGAACTGAAGGCAGATGCTTAACCGACTGAGCCACTTAGCGCCCTGACACGGCAGTTTTATAATGAACTTATGAACAATGAAAATTCACAGATCCTGTTGACTTGTGCTATTAAGTCTTCCCTCTTTCAATTTTTCCTAATTCAGCAGGTTTTGACAGAGACAGGATTTTACATTCTTTCTAGGCCAAGGTTTGGCAAACTATAGCCCATAGGCCATGTCTGGCCCTCCATTTGTTTTTATAAATAAAGCTTTATTGGAATATGGCCATGCTCACTCATTTACATATGGTCTATGGCTGCTTTCACACTACAATGGTAGAGTTGACTAGTTGCGACAGAGACCTCATGGCCTGCAAAGCCTAAAATAGTACCTGGCTCTTTATAGAAAGCTTGTCGATTCCTGATCTGGGTCCCTGAGAAGACTGGTTCGTGTTAACTTATAAGGAGTATTTAGAGAAAATGAAAACCATACCAGTTTTGTACAAGGAAGTCAACCAAATGGAGAGATGTCTGGTCTGCAGTTCGGACTGCAAGATGCAGGGCTGTCTCCCCAAGCTCCTGAAAAGGACAGGATGAGTACAAGTAGGGTAATCGCATGTCCTACTTTGCCTAAGGCAGCTTTATTCACAACAGTTACCTGGAAGCAATTATTAATAGTACTCCTTTCACTCTCAAATTGTCCTGATTTAGACATGGTCACTCAATGTATTAGAATCTCATTATCTTTTAAACTCATTTTCCACATTCCTTTTTTATCCTATGATTTTAGTGGAGCCTTACCTGTCCAGATTCCAGCAGTGGTTCCATCAGCTCCACTCCCTCTGCATAGACTTGAATTAGTGCAAGTAAATCCCTGGATTTGATGGCCTCGAGCAATTCATTCAGTTTAGCTGATGAAGATGAACAGGCCTTCCTTGAAAACCTATGATCTACATACTTCGCAGTGATATATTCTTTCCGTACAGTCCTGAAACAGGACAAATCAATATAAGCAAAGATTTTTTTTTCCCTACAAGCTAAGAAAAATCTACAATTTCCTGAAGAACAGTTTTCTTTAAGTGAAGATATATTCTCCTAGACTCCTTTCAGGATTTAAACAAACCAGGTTTTAAATTTTTTTTTTTTTAAAAGATTTTATTTATTTATTTGAGACAGAGAGAATGAGAGAGAGAGCACATGAGGGGGGGGAGGTCAGAGGGAGAAGCAGACTCCCCGCAGAGCAGGGAGCCCGATGCGGGACTCGATCCTGGGACTCCGAGAGAGAGAAAATGAGAGACAGAGAGCATGAGAGGGAAGAGGGTCAGAGGGAGAAGCAGACCCCCCGCTGAGCAGGGAGCCCGATGCGGGGCTCGATCCAGGGACTCCAGGATCATGACCTGAGCCGAAGGCGGTCGCTTAACCAACTGAGCCACCCAGGCACCCATGAGAAGGGATACTGTTTCTTTCTTTCTTTTTTTTTTTTTAAAGATTTATTTATTTATTTGAGAGAGCGAGAATGAGAGAGAGTACATGAGAGGGGGGAGGGTCAGAGGGAGAAGCAGGCTCCCCGCCGAGCAGGGAGCCCGATG
>NC_138372.1:161142011-161172358 GCF_054177405.1 Leptonychotes weddellii
CACCCAGGCACCCATGAGAAGGGATACTGTTTCTTTCTTTCTTTTTTTTTTTTTTAAAGATTTATTTATTTATTTGAGAGAGCGAGAATGAGAGAGAGTACATGAGAGGGGGGAGGGTCAGAGGGAGAAGCAGGCTCCCCGCCGAGCAGGGAGCCCGATGCGGGACTCGATCCCGGGACTCCAGGATCATGACCTGAGCCGAAGGCAGCCGCTTAACCGACTGAGCCACCCAGGCGCCCTAAACAAACCAGGTTTTAGACCAAGTTATCTCATCACAGACAGGACGAAGAAACTGATACATATTCACTAGTGTATGTGTGCAAGCAGTACATGGTTACAAAATTAAGGGGCACACAGACCACAGCAGATTTTTTTTCCACCTTGAGCAATAACTTGAGAAATCTGCTATGTACTACTTCAAATTCAGATACTCGTAAATATACAAAGAAATTAAGAAATTTTAAAAGAACAATTCTAAAAGACCAATGAAGTTTCCAGAGCTTCATTGAAAAAATTTTAGTCATCTGGCACAACTCCCTATTTTAACAGGTAAGGGATCTGAGGCTCACAAAGGCTGTGTCGCTCCCACAGGCCAAGCACTGGGCTCCAGAATAAAGGGGAGTTGTCTTTCCTGCAGGTTCAGTTGGGAGCAGGAGACTGTCATGGGTAATACTCCCACAGTCTGAGTGGGTGTGTGCATTTCTCTTCTTGAGGACTCACCCTTTCTCCACTTCCAGTTCTGTCCCAAGCTCCGGGACTGAGCCCACCTCCCAGCTGCAGGTGTGAGTATCTGACCTAAGTGGCCTGATGGTTACTTTCGCCACCTTTGGCAAAAGGCTGAGACAGAAGTCCGCTCAGAGGAAAGGAAAGAAGAGTTGGGTGAGTGAGCTAGGGTCCAGATGATACTGTCGGACATCCTGGAGCCAGCCATACCTGAACTTATCCCATGATTTTCCCAGTTACATAAGCCACTTAATAAAAAAGGAGTAAATGGATTGGTTCAAATCCTAGTTCTTACAGCACATCAGCTGCAGGGCCTTGGGCAAACTACTTCATTTTCATGAGCTTTAGCTTTTTCCTCTGAAAATGGGGAGAATAACTCATCGGTGTATTTTGAATTAAAGAATGTATAGCACCTACAAGGTGCTTTCTTTCTGAGAAAGCTCTAACTCATAGGACATAAGATTTCTCGCTCAGAAAAAGCTCTTCCATCTGTGCAGGCTGCTGCTGTCCACCACCCGCCCCCAATCCCACAGCCAGGCCTCACTGTTTAAAACCGAGCTGATGTCACTTCCTTTCATTCTGGGTCAGCAGTGAAGGGGGGAAGCTGGTTGATGGTAGCACACTGCCTTTGGTGACTTGCAGATTCTGCTCAGTGACCAAGATCTTACTTTCATGGGTGTCCTTTACACTTAGGTCAAAGTCCTTTTAAGATGGCCATGGCCTGATGAGCTGGAGGGCTTCCAGAAACCTGAGAAATTGGCCTAAGCCTGGCTTCTGGTCTCCCACTGCATGTGACTTTATAAAGTTTGAAAGGCAGCTACTGTGTGATGGATGGAATATCAGATTTAAAAATGAAATGGCTTGATTCAATTCCGGTATCAAATGCTATCCATGTGACCCTGGGTAAAGCTATGCCTATTTCCTCATCTGTAAAATACTAGTAATCATACCAGTCTTACTGCCTTTCAGGGAAGCAAGAGTAGGTATGGAACAAAGAATGACACACGGCTATGGGTTCATACATAAGCTTCCTTTCTAGTATCATCCAAGATGGCAGAGCAAGGATCAACGGTGGGAAGCTACGGGAGGTAAATCTGAGACGACGGTCTCCATGGAGGCTTCCTGGCACTGGAGTGTGCAGATGCTGCATGATAATTGCAGAAACGCTGCTGAGGGCACTCAGCTATCACATGGGGAGATGCCCCAGGCCACTTTGGAGAGCACCTCCAACCTTGGGTCTCTACTTCCGTGGCTGTAGGACGTTCCTGAGCTCTCCGCAGGCATGATGTTTCACTCTTTCTGGGCACTCAGCCGCAGTCCCTGGCAGTAAAGGCTTCCTGACACGGGGCGACAGGGAGGGTGGGAAACAGACTTGTCTGAAAGTTGACACCAGAGCTCTACCAATGGCTCGCCCTGTATCCCCGCCAAACCTGGTCCTTCCCACTCACCCCGGTGCAGGTAATGGTACTGCCTATTTACCTAGACGCTCAGGCCCAAACCTTGGGCATGATCTTGACAATTTAGTTAAATGTCCTGTGTTTGAAGTGATTAGCAAATCCTGTTGGCTCTCCCTTCAAAACATCCTGAGAATTCAACTACTTTCCAGCACCTTCACTCCTACCATCTTAGTCCACACCATCTCTGTTTCTCAGTGGACCCGGTGTAAGTTTCTCCTCGGTCTCTGTTTCCACCCACTCCTCCCATCTGTCCTTCACCTACGAGCCACAGCTGGCTTCCTTAACCTCGGCCCTTGTGACACTGTGGCTGGATGATTCTTTGTCACGGTCACCGTCCTACACATTGCAGGGTGGTTAGCAGCATTCTGGTCACTCCCTCTGTTTAAAGCCTTCTACTCACACAGAGAATAAAATCCCCAAACATTCCATGACCTCTAAGGCTCTCGCTGAACTGGTCCCTGGTCCCATCTCCATTTTGCCCGGCCTCTGCTACCACTGTCCGAGCTCAGTCCTCTGCAGCTATACCTGCCTTCTTGTTACTGTGTGCACGTGCCCAGCCTGCCCCTGCCTCTGGGCATCTACAACCACCATTCCCCCTGCCAGTCCCCCTCCCCACACCCTCTACCCCACGCGTGTCCTTCGCATCCTTTAGAGCTTCATCATATGTCAAGTCCTCAGAGATACTCCCTGACCAACCTGAGGACAATGCCTTCTACGCTTCACCCCCTTATCCTGTTAGATTTTCTTCAGAGAACCCACTACCATTCTCCGTGTCTTCCTCTGCACAGTCAGAACGTAGGACAGGAGCTACACTGTTCCCTACTGCGTCATCAGCACTTAATGAGTGCCAGGAACATAGAAGCTGCTTAATAAGAGTGGGTGAGTGAACTGCGTGTCACAGGGAACCTGCTTTGTCCCTCAAGGCTCCTGGCCAAATAAGAGGATGGTGATGAAGACTGCGGTCGTGGTGGTGGGGACAGTAATGGTGAATCCTTTCGTGGTGCTCACTGTAGGTTGGGTGCCGCTCGAAGCTCCTTTTACTTAACCCCTTCTGTCTTCACCCTACCCTAGGAGGTTGGCACAGACAGGTGGGGTCACTTGCCCCAGATCACAGTTCAGAATTGGCAGAGCCAGGATCTAAGCTCCCGTAGTCTGGAACCTTAATCACTCCGTTAGAGATTCTGGAGAATCACAAGCATTTTGAAGGGAAGATCTGACAGAGGCCAGACGACCATCCGAGGTCAGAGAGCAGATGGGCAAGAGTGGGCCATCTCCCATGTGAGCAACTGGAAATAGAAATCCATACTGTCATGAAGTTTATCCTAAAGTGATGCCTCCGAGATGTGGGCCACATAAATATTTAAAACTGCTGGTGGGGGCAAGACTGCACTGCGTATCTGAGTGCTGCTACCTAGTCTGTGGCATAACTTCAGATCGTGTTTGTGTGTGGCTGTTTTGTGATCAAAGTCACTTCTAAAAAGCCTTACTTCTCAGTGTAATTTGTGCCCATGAGTGTGAAAAGAATCCAAGCTGTTTCTGTGCTCAGACGGAGCTTGAACACTGTTGTTAAGCCCGATGCCCCAGGATTAGGGTTAGAATATTAAATATGCACCCAACCTCCCTGACTTTTCTTCGGTGACCCTTTCACAGCTATGAATAAGGAACGGACTGTCTAACCTCTTGGTTAACAGCCACCTTCCTCTCCAAACGGCAGGTATCATGAGGACAGGGTTTACATCTAGTTCATGTTTTGCCCTTTCCCCAGCACCTGATCTACCATGAAGCATGCAGTGAGCAGACAGCACACATTTGCTGAATTCAAGAAAGACCACTGCCAAGAGGCCTGCTGGGAGATGGTATCTCATGATTTCAGAGTAAAAACACCACGTTTGTTGAATGTGCCCTGTAACAGTTTCAGTGCTCAGCAGATCTGGTGCCTGAGGAACCACCAAGAAGGGCTTGGCGGACATTCAGGTGGGCGTCTGTGTCCCAGAGGCCCCCCTGCTCAGTCAAGCTGGAATTAATAGGAGCTGCCATCCTATTCATGCACAGTACTTAAAAATTTTAAGTGTAAATTCAGTGTGAAAAAATTTTTGATAGGTTTAAGGATTCACATGACTCCAAAATAAAAATGATACCAGAAACTGTTTACTGAGGAGGTCTCATGCCCGCAACCACCCCAGAGTAAGCACTTTTCTAGATTCCTGTGTATCTGCCCGTGTTTCTTCACGCAAACACAAATATATACATTTATGTGTTCTTGACCACCCTTCCCCTAACCTGAAGGTAGGAGATTCGGTGCAGTGCTCCATACCTCGCTTTTTTACCTAGTGGTAATTCCTAATGGAGATTGTCCCAAGTCGGGATGTAAGCAGCTTCCTTCTTCTTTTTACATCTGTGTAGCATTCTGCTGTGTGGCCGTACCCCATAAACTATTTAATCAGAGGCCTACAGACGTTTGTTTTGTTCCTCATCTTTTCCTTTTACAGATCAGGAGTCAATTTCCGAAAGTGGCTCAGCAAAGTCAGAAAGAACTACATCAAGGACTGTGATAGATAGATATTGCTACTCTGCTCCTCCCCGGCAAGGCACCATTGGCATGCCCCCCAGCAACGCCTGAGACACAGCGTTTCCCCACAGCCTCACTGGTAAGCGTTTGGACTTTTGCCCATCCAATTGGAGCGGGCCATCACTTTTGTCTGTGTCCTGCTTATCACAACATGCCATGATTTAGAGCTAACCACCCTTATGAAGACGTACCCTCCACGGAGCAGCCGCAACTACCTAGGGGACCGGGTCAGTGAACATAATTTGTGCACTCCAGAAATGCATCCCAAAATACTTTTCTTTGCTCTGGGTTTTCCTCCTACTGGGGTCTCCTCTGGGGGAAAAATACTATAACCATTAAGACATTGCTTGTGAGGGCAGAAAAACAATTATAGAATGATAAAGAATTCAGTATAAGTACTTACATATCACTTGAAGGGGTGGGTTTTGTCGAGGGGCTGGGTAAATTTGCTTCCATAATATCATTAAAACTATTGTTTCCTACATTCTTGGCCAGCTGTAACATAAACAAAACACAATACAGCCACTCTTTACTATGAGTTTAAAGGTTTCCTATTATTTGCTTTTGAGATTTCTGAATACGTATCTTCCCCTCATTTGACTCAGGATACAAACCATCCATCCATCCGGTCAACAAATATTTACTGAGCACCTACTATGTGCCAGGCACGGAACTTTAGGGTGCTGGATATAAACAGAGGGGTAAACCACATTCCTTCCTGTAGGAGCCAACAGACTAGCAGGGCGATTGATAAGAAAACCAATGATTTTTACAAATACAATGTGATAAATGCTAGAATAGAAGAGGATATGCCCTCCCCCAACCAACATATACTCTTGAGATTAGACAGCAGGTTAAGGTTACACACATGAACCCAGGTTAAATGCTTAATGGCAGCACCTGTTTTTCAATCTCTATCATACCTCGTTTTTAGACTGAGCAGATTTACTGGACAGAGAAGGAGGTGGGATTCCTTTATATTTGGGATACATGTAAAAATGCTGCAGGAAGCATTCTGCTTCTGGGTTCAAGACCCTCCCAGGAAAATTTGTCCTGAAGGGCCTCTGGTCGTTCAGATGATCTGGGGAGCAATGCAAGGCTTAAGAAGCATTCATGCTATCAGGTCTCTGGGGTAAAATCTTGGGTTTATTACCTAGCAAGTGTTTAGGATTTGGACTGTCCCTATTTCTAGTTGCCAACTGGGTTTCACTAGCTTAAGTCAAGGAGATGGAGTGACACCACTTCCACACTCAAGAAGAATGTGTTAGGTATAAGATCAGAGCCTTTTTTTTCCTCTAATCCTGGTATGAATCAGGGAGGTAAGCATTAGTATGATACTTCCTGAATTTGCTACCTCCTAGATCAGGGGCTCATACAAACACAGACCATCGTTGCTTAGAAGAAGTTACGGGTTAAGGACTGATGGGCTTTATGGACACTCTCGGTTCATGGGGGCTTCTACAAACTTACAAATGGGAAAAACAGAGACAGACTCTTTAGTCACTATTTTTAGTAACACAGACCATTAAGTAAAGTGATCATGTGAGTTTAACACCTAATTCCCTTTACTGTAATGAGTGAATCATATAAAAACTAATTCTGAAAGGAAAAGACAGCTTTGAAAAAGCCCATCCCAGAAGAAAAGAGCCAGTGTAGGTGAACTAATTATAGAAATGTATGATTCACCAGTTCTTTAGAAAGGAAATAGAGACAGTCAACTTTATATACCACAAAATTTACATTTTAAATATCCATGCAAATTCACGAAATTCAAGAACTGCAATTCTTTGTACTCAGCAGAAACAGGACACTCCAAAGCCACGTATTACATATATTTATGACAATATACATTTCTAAGTACAGGTCACTACTCACCAAGAGTTCAGAAGTTCCTAATTTGTCTAGTTCCAAAGACTGAATGCGAGAAATGTGAACCCCCATTTCCCTATGAATGCCGGAACATTCTATACAGGTCAAAATACCCAAGTTGGTTGAAAGCCAGGTGGGTTCTGTGTGGAAAGAACATTTTGAAGACAATGAAACAAACACGACCTAATTTTCGTGTGCCAACTACAAAGGAAGCTAAAACAAGAGTAGTAAAACTTGTTAAGAATTAAAAGGGAAAGATTTAAATGGAAGACATGGAAGCTTGTGGTTTAGCCTAAGGGCTCATACGAAGCTTACCAGCTTCTCAGAGGATGATGTGGGTGCTAAAAGAAATTTAAAAGTTTTCTTTCAATATTGAATTGAAAACAAAATTAAGTGCTTTATTCTTGTGAAAATGTGAGAATGACTTTTCCTGGGAGGCCCAATGAAACATCCTTGGGAGAGATGTCATCCTTGGCAGTGACTGACGTGTGGCTCAGGGGACTCGGTTCATAAGCTGTCATTAACCTCCCAGTTACAACCTGCACTGACCCACCATCCTGGTCACGGCTTTTCCACAAGCACCTCCTGGTAATAAGACAGCTGTAAATACTGAACGTCAAAGGCTTCTTTCACAGACCTAAGCTATTTCTACAACCCCCCAAGGGCTCCACAACAGAGGGAATGAGTATTCCCATGTTACCAAAACCTTCAGGGTTCACTCCCTGTGGCAAGCTTCTTTTGGAGTGGTCGGTACCTGAGGACTTCCGACCCCTCTGCCACATCCTCACTATGTGAGGGTGTGAGTCACTTATCCCACAGGGACACGAACACAGCAGAAACTAGGAGACGTGTCTCTGAGGTGCTCAAGGCATGGTGTATGGAGAAGTCCATTTTCACAAGGAAAACAATTAGAAGGTGTATTATGATGCTTAACAATCACAGGTTTGCATCGGTGTTCTGATCCCTACTAGATGTGTGACCTTGGGAGGTCACTTAACTTCTCAGAGTCCCCTAGTTTTCTCATCTGTAAAATGGTGAGGCTATTAGTATCTTGCTCACAGAGCATCTGTGAGGATTCAATAAGAGAACAGAAACTAAAACAACTACCAGAATCCTTATTAAAATGTAAACACTGAATGCACATTACCTACTGTCAATACCTACTTAATACAGATGCTACTTGAAATCAGAAGTTTGGGGGAAGGTGACCATGTGACGTAGACACTGGGGCTAGTTCACCGAGCAGAAAGGAAGGAAAGTAATGTATAACACGTTGGGACGATTTCAGATATAGCATTTCATTAAGTCCTCATAACAACCGAGGTTTATTATCCCTGAAGATGAGACTAGTGTCGGCACTTGGCAGGAGGTCATCCAGGCTGTGAGTGCCAGGCTGGTGGTTCAAAACCAGCATGAGGGGCTCTGCATCCAGGGCTCTCTCTGTATGTCCACAGTGCTCATTTAACTGGTAGCATTTGGGCAGGTGGCCATTTGGGGCATTTGAGGAGAGCAGGTGGGAGTTTTCCAGGCTGAACAAACAGCATGTGTTAAAGCAGCCCAGAAGTGGGACCGTTCAAGATGGAAGTTTGTGGTGGGTGTGTGTCTGTGTCCCTAAGGAGGTAAGGATTTAAATAACTAGCTCATGTTTATTCTATGGGAGGAGAAAGGCTGTTTAAGAAGCCAGATCAAGTTTGGGGGCAAATACCTGACGAGCCACAATCGCAACAGACGTCATTCCCAGGGAGCCGCTGGACGTCCTCAATGATGGCTTTTGTCAGGTCTTCCAGACTGTTCTCCCCTGTGCTCTGCTCTCCACGGAAGGCCATAGTGAGGGCCTCTTCTTTGCTATTTGTCAATACTGATATCCATCTGTTGTCGAAAACAAGAGGAAGGAGACGTAAGTGCAAGGCCACTGATTTCTCCTGCCACTGCAAAAAATCTGTTTTCGTCAAGAACTTCCAAAAGAGACACGCCCCCCACCCCAGCAATAAAGTGAGAAAAAAAATGAAAGAAATTAAATTCAGAGGAAAGAGAAAGTTAAAAGAATGTCAAGCAACATGTTGGAGAAAACGAGAGAGGGGAGAGGAACAGACGAGAGGTAGTCCACACCACTGAGGGCCTGCAGGTGTGACAAGGTGCGTTCCTGTCCATTTGGACAGAAGAAAGCAAATGTCAGAAAGGAGAGGACTTGGCGCAGGACCAACCCAATGCAAGGATGAGAAAGAACTGGTGACAAATGGACAGAAGGCAAGAAACAGTTTAGCACAAGGCATCTGTTCTCTGGAAGTCCACTGTGGTATGGGGTGGGGGTGGGGGCTTGGAAGCGAAAACGGAGGGCTGTTTCACGAGCAGCTGTGAGAATTGATGCTTGTGGCAGAGGTATAGTTAACAGAAACATGCTGTTAATAATATGAAATAAAAAGTACAGACTACGAAATCTCGTATGCAGCATGATCACAGTATGAACCGAACAACACAACCGTCCGCTACTCGTCTGGGCATAAAACCACCTGAATCCACAACAAGGGCTCATTATTAAAGCACGAAATAACCACAGAGTGGAACAGTTAATCAGGTATTAAATTTAAATTTTCAACTCATTTTTCTAGATTGAGCTTTTAGAATTGAAGTACAGCTGACAAAGTTTTCAACTAAGTTTTGGATGACACTAGGGAAATGCTCACAATATGTTTTGTGAAATAAACAAGAAAAAACTGTTTATGTGCTATAATCCCAAATTTAAAGATATATAGGGTTTTAGGTACTTCTGTTTGGGGAAAAAAAGGCTAGGAGGAAATTCACCAAAACGTTAACACTAGCTTTTTCTGAGTAATTTTCTGTAGGAATAATGGATAGATGGATTGCTTGATTCTGCCTTTCTGTAATTTCCCAAACCTATAATGGGCTTGTATTACTTTCATGAAGGAGAAAAAAACCTAATTAAAAAAAAAAAAAGATTTTATTTATTTATTTGACAGAGAGAGAGGGAGCACAAGTAGGGAAGGGCGGCAGGCAGAGGGAGAAGCAGGCTCCCCACGGAGCAGAGCCCGATGGGGGCTCGATCCCAGGACCCTGGGATCATGACCTGAGCTGAAGGCAGACGCCTCACTGACTGACCCAGGAGCCCTAGTTAATTTTTTTAAAGAAGAAAATGAAAAACATTTCCAAACCATAGTTTGTTTTCATCTACTATTCAGACAGCTAATAACTGCCCCCAAGAGAGAGCACAGAGGTTCAGGACGGAGTCTCGGTTTTTGGGGTGTATTGCAGGATGACATACGACACACAGGGCTAGGGCGAAGGTTTAGAGTAAGTCAGGGTCACAGCAATGAGAACTACAAACCAAACCAAATCCAAATTACATGGCGCATGTGAACTGCAAGGCACACCTGTGACTGTAGGGGGCGCAAAGCTTCCGTGTGTTGTAACAAATACATGTGCACAGCTCAGCGGTTCCCGTGCTCCCCAAAACTGAACACCTCAAAACCTAGGAATGCGGCAGGTGTGTGTGTGTGTGTATGTGTGTGATTCAATACCTTCTAAATTAAAGAATATTTTTTCTATCATTTAGTCTCATGTTAAAAACCAGAAATGGTTTCTTAAAAACAATTCAAAACACTGGGCTCAACAGTGTATTTAATCAGTGGCATTGTGTTACTGGAGTTTTCACTTTGTCTGCAGAGTCTCTGCTTTGTTTTCCTTAAGCATTACGATATTCTGGCAATCCAACATAGCACGATCTACTGCATGCCAAGGACTTATAATTTTTTTTTTTTTAGAGCGAGTGCATGAGCGGTGTGGGGTGGGCAGAGGGAGAGGGAGAGAGAATCCCAAGCTGGCTCCACGCCCAGCACAGAGCCCAACAGGGGGCTCAATCTCACAACCCTGAGACCACGACCTGAGCTGAAATCAAGAGTTGGATGCTTAATCGACTGCGCCGCCCAGGTGCCCCCCTTATAATTTTGGGGATGTAATCCTCCAGCAAGCCTCTGAGTTGGGGCTGACAGTCCTTACAGATGAGGCAGCACAAGCCTAGAGAGGTTTATGACTCCAGTAGGATGGGTGTCACACTGGACGGAAACATGCTGCTGACACCCCCTCCCCCGGTCCCTTTCTGGGGTCCCTTCATTATGCCACATCCACCTCCTCACTCAAGAGATCAGGACAAATAAATAAATAAAGGAGTTGGTACTGATAATTAGAAAATACATATTTTAAGGACAATTAACTTTCTGGAGGGATAATTCAGATTTGGTGCAATGGACTGGCTACATTTCAAAGGGTCAAGAATCAAAGCACCTACTTCTGACAACCAAAAAATAAACTTTTAAGTTATTTTAAAGTAACAGGCATACCAAGCAGTATAAGAAAGAAAATAACGCATCGTTGTATTTTAAGACTCTAAAGTTGCTTTGAGTTTACAGGATTAACAACCTTGGCACTGTACTAGGAACTTTATACATTTTATCTTCAGTCCCAAAGCCCTGCAGGCAAGGTCTGTAACCTCCTTCTTACTGACAAAACACACAGCTACCCTTTGTTAGAATGTCTTCTACATTTAATTCCACTGGACACCTTCACATGAGAAAGAAACTCAGCGATGCTGTAAAACTGTCTCTATGTAGCTTGGAAGTAAATGAGGAACTGAAGCCTCCCCTGGGGCGGGGGGTGGTGTGTGTGGGTGTGTGCGCACACCCGTGCTTCCTCTGCAGAATGCATTCCTTCCAACATCACTCAAAACAAAGCCCCCCGTTGCCACCACCAGCCCCACAGAAAGTCAAGTGCAGATGTGTCGCAGCTGCTGGATGGGCCAAGCAAGCCTTCTACTAAAGGATGTTAAGTCCCACGGGCAAGAAACCTATATACCTCTTTGACCAAACTGGGACTGAGTTCTCTGTAAGTCAGAGTAAATACAATACTAACGGCTTGGGTTTGAGATGCGAACAAAGAAGAAGCGGATGCATTCCCTGCCTCAGCACAGATCTCGTACCTGTTCTCCCACGTAAGGGTTTAGGGGAGAGGAAAGAAAAAGAGGAGGAAAGAGTGAAATATGAGAAGGGGAAGCAATATTCCAAGGTGATTCTGGAATTCTGTCCAGGAAATTTTTTTTTTTAAATAAAATATTTATTTATTTGACAGAGAGAGAGACAGAGAGAGACAGAGAGCACAAGCAGGGGGAGGGACAGAGTGAGAAGCAGACTCCCCGCCGAGCAGGGAGCCCGATGCGGGGCTCGATCACAGGACCCCAGGATCATGACCTGAGCCGAGGGCAGACGCTTAACTGACTGAGCCACCCAGGCGCCCTGAGTCCAGGAAATTCTTACGGGACACATGTCTGGAGCGCCCACACACATGACTACCTGCTGCACCCTCTCCAGCAGGACCCAGTAAGCCCCATCACCACCAGGGATGCTCATCTGCTCGCATCACCTTTCAGCGCTACCTTCCAAAAGGGGCCTTAATCAAGCACCTACTGTTGTTCCCGTGTCTTACAAAGGAGGGCCTGAAGTTTCTAAAAGTAAACCAAGTGATACGAACCAAGTCAAGGCAAACGTAATGGTCTGGACTCTTCAACCATCCCCTCCGAGTTCCTGTCCTGCAACACATGGACTCTCATCACACAACTGAATATTTTATGGCATCAGTGTGATGAACTGGAAATGGCATAACTGCGTGGGCATCAGGGCCAGTGTTCCAATCACATATCTACGATTTCGTGTTGAGGTCAAAACAAGTCCCTTAACCTCACTTAGTTTGTTTAATCATCTGCAAAATGGGCATAAGTACGCCAACCTTGTGATTGACATGATTGGAGAGATGGTAAGTGAGCCCCTGCTGGCTCACAGCGAGCACCAATACTGAGGGCAATGAGACCCACTGTACTCTGAAGGATGTCCTTCCCTAACTTGACCATAAGACCCTGAGGCTCCCGGGACTGTGACCATGGGCACACTGCCTCTCAGCGTCCTCGTTGGGATAACAGCCTCTGCTGACATGCATTAAGCATCGTATGATCTCACTAAGTACTACCTCTCTGAGTCTGAGGGTGGAAGGCCAGCCCTCCTGACCTCTCCTGTTCTTCTTTCTTCTCCAGCCACTCTCAAGGTGGCCAACCCCAGATCAGTAACATCTAGCCATCAGTTGCTTCCCTTTTATTCCTCCCTGCTGCTTCTAGGCACCCAGAGTACAGAATATTTATAACCTTCCTGCACCTTCCTGAGCCGGCTCGGGCTGCTTCCTCTTGGAAGTCATCTCTGAGCACCACTCCCGAGAACCAGCCAAGAGGGTGTGTGCCCCCGTGGGTTCCCACAGCACACTGCCTCCTCTCTCTGTCCCTGCCCTCTGCTCCCTGCCTTCTCCTCCAGCACAGACCCAGTTTCTTCAGAGCAGGGGCTCTGTCTAACTTAGCCTTGTATTCTCCATGCTTTGCACAGTTCTCAGCCCGGAATCGGCATTCACTAAACCTTCAGATGAATGAATGGGTCAAAGACTTTTCTCCTCCTTTTCCTTCACCTCTCTTATCTTCTCTCTCAGCACCCCCCCCCCCCTTTTTGCTTTGTGTCTCCCAACTGTGCATCTTTCGACCCATTCCTTATTCTCTTTTTGACCCTTTAGGGGAAAGAGTGGAATTCTCCAGAGGAGGAGGAGAGAGGGGAAAGAAGAGGGAGAGAGAAAAGGGGTGAGTATAAGGTGAAAGGGGGGTGAACGGAATTCGGTGGCTCTCCAGAAATCAGTAAGGAAGGAAAATAACATTTATTGTGTGTCACTGACGGGACAGGGGTTTGAAAATGCGAATGCTACAAAAAGGTTTAACTACCAGCTTTAACACTAACATCCTCCCTCCCAAGCAGCTGAGGATGTAATGGTCCCACACTGCCTGGCAGGCTACAGGAAGGAAGAGGCAATGAGGACGGCCCAGGACCAGGGATAACATGAAGAAAGGGGGTGGGGAGCCATCTAAGGTCATATACCTGGTCAGGTGAGGTAGGCGTGTCCCACCCAGGAGTGTGGGACACCAAAGCCAGTTCTCCCCGCTACTCTGAGCTCCTGAGCCACGCTCACCCACAGGAGGCACCTGCCCATACTGTTCTTCAGGGCCAGGCTCTCCTCTCCCCTTGCAGTTAACAGCCAAGCATCCAGGCAGATGGGCTCGACACCGGGTAAGCCCCTCCTCAGTGCAGGGGATGCGATTAAAGGTGAGTAAGGCACAGTCCTTGCCCTCAAGAGCTCTCAGTCTTTAGAGGGCTCAGACCGAACTAGAGGATCATCGAGGACTGTGAGGAGGCCCGGGGGTGACAGGAAGGAGCAGAGCCCCTGGATGGTGAGGCTTGAGCTGAATCTTGAAGGAGATATCAGGGTTTACCGAGCATCTGGACAGAGAGGGGAGCAACATGTGAGGTCCAGAGGTGAGGCAGAAGCACGTGGAACCCACAGGAGAGGTTCTCAGTAACAAAAAGGAAATTTTAAGGTCTGTTGTACAGGAGAGAATGCCTTTTTAGTTCCAGACATTGTGCCATCAAAAACAACTTACGCTACATAATCCTGCTCATCTTCTGCCTGAAAGTGATACGTCCTGTTATCTGAAATACAAAGAAGAAAACAAGGGAAACTTTAGAAAGCAGAATACCTTCAGCTATAAAGTAAATTATGAAAGTTTCTGGGAAAAAAAAAAAACAACACAGCAAAAGTTTAGATTTTTAATATTATCTTATTTTTATACCATTTTGATTTAGCAGTTATACAATTCACTTTGTCAACATTATTTTTCTGAAGTGCAAGAGAAGTACAATAAAATACAGGCAAATACCAAACATCTGGCATTTCTTTTGAAAAAAAGGTGGAAAGGGGGATAGAGCCTATGGGATCAAAGTGGATGTCTCCACCAACTGGAGACTACCAGCTGGCAGTTCGGTATGTTATTTTTTCATTTTCAATGTGCCTTTTATTGTGTTACCTTTAAAAAAAATTACTTTTCTGAAATGATTCGTAGCTCACAGGGCAGCTCCGCCAAGTAGGCATACGCTGCCCCAGGCTGCTCATTGGCTGAATCAGGCTTCAGGGAGGAAGGACTTCGAACATGCTCAAGGTTCACCTTCAAGCTGCCCCCAGGTCAGGAGGGAACAGCCTAACGTGGATAGTTTGAGCAGCTGTACATAATAAGGCAGGCTCTTTCTTAAAATTCAGGATTTGCTAGAATGTTTCAACATATTCAGGTCAAACTAACCAGTCAATCACTACATGATTACTCCAGGTCAGGTACTCACACCCCTCATCTCCTTGAGAGAGAAAAAGAATGTTTGTCCAAGAACAGGCCATGCATAGTAGAGCCCAAGAGCCTTGGCTGAATCCAGTCCTTGGTTTACTGCTGTGTGACCTTGGGTAAGTCACTGAATGTCTCTGAGCCTCAGTTTTCTCTTCCATAAAATAGGAAACTGATAGGGCTTTTGTGAGGAGTGGCCATAATGTATATAAAGCACCTAGTACATATTAGTTGCTCAATGAGTGATGACAGTTATTAATAACCTACGGGCTCTCACTTCTTGGAGTTTTAGCTTTTTGGAGTCACAACTCCCAACTTTTTGTACTTCTTTCTCATCAATAACCTAGGAAATTTCTTGGTCATAAAAATCATGGGGACTCTGAACTTTAACAGATGCTGTGTAATCCAGGTTGGACTCCACCTAAAGGGTCTCATGACAGATTCAGTCCTTTGGGTTGAAACTGTTTTGGGGCTTCCATTCACACAACTACATCAGAAGGACTGCAAGGGGCAGGAGAGTACTTCTATGATCTGCACAGAGATCATGCACTTAAGCTGTTGGACAGCCCCACGGGGCTCTAGAGAGAAGGACGAATACTGAAGGTTAACGTGCAGGATTTCAGAATATAGGTGAGTCATTTTATTGGCATTACCATCCTCATCCTTTATAAAGAGGTGTCCCTTCAGCTACCAGGGTCCATAAGTGCCCCCTTGGGACCAGTGTAAGCACAGAAGTCAGTCTAGAGAACAGTCTTTCCCCACTCTCCGAAGACCATGAGGATACAGGCCATAGGTTGGGGGATGGGAGGGTCATTATGTGTCCTCATCACAAAAGAAAAGCACACGAGGACCCATGGATAAGAGAGTGATGGGATGCAGTTCTTCCCTTCATGAAGCAAGATGAGTTTTAAGGCCCTGTTTTGCAAGGATGAAACTCAGGGCATGGTTATAACTCCTGTATGCTTACGTGGCCCAGCTGCATTCTCAAGTCCATGCCAGAGATTCTTAACCACAGGTACACATCAGAATCACCTGGGGCTTCTTAAAAAATACTTGTCTGGGCTTCACAGCAAAGACTGTGATTCAGCAGATCTAAGAGAGAAATAGGGATGTATGTACAAAAATCTCTCCAAGGGGATAAAGCTGTGGGCTCATGGTCAAGAATTGGTCTAGTTTAATGTATGCATCTCAATTCGATTCTACTGCGGGTGGGATCTGACCCTGTCCTGCCTTCCCCCTGTGGGTGGGGCTCACTGTAAACGAAGAGGTCTGCTGCTTCCACGCCCAGAGATGGAGATGCACAGGGTCAGAAGCCACAGCAACCGACCGGGAGAGGAAGAGGACTCACGTGATATCAGGTCAAAAGACTTCTTGTCCTCGGCATTGGGTTTCACCTGGCAGGTGAGAAGGTTCAACTTAGCGGGTTGCCTGTTAGACTAAAAGAGAAAATGAGGGAGTTTATAAGTTGCACTGTCCCCTCACTCGCAGGGTCAACGCCCCGTGGGTCTGGCGCGCAGTTTCATGAGGTACCTGTGATGGAGTCTCATCTACCCCAGTAGAATTCTGCAGCTCGTTAAACAAGGACAAAAATCTTATACATGCTTTTTAACTGTACATAAACATCCCGGTGATTAATCAGAATAGAACCAAGATAATCCACCTCACTGGCACTGAAGAGTGGGCATGCTCGATGGAAACACACCTCTCTCAGCTTCCACACACCCAAGCATGAACAGTTGGTGCTCTCCATTCTGTATCTTACGGTGAAATGTAGCTGACTCAAAATGACCCCAGTAATCAATCGACCCAAACGTGATGTCTCAGCGATCCACAGATTTTAGTTGTAATGCAAAATTTAGTTCTTCTCTCAAATGTGCAAAGACAATTGACCTGTGAGACACTGCTTAATGAGACACTGCTTAATGAGCCCCAAAATCTGGAGAGAGGGAAAATATAATAAGGATTTCATATCATTTATCATCAGCAAATCTCTTGGTCACACATAGAATTCATTCAGGCCCTGCAGAATTTAGATAGGCATGCTAATTTAGGCTTTGCCCACATGGAGTCTTGCCACAGAATCACTCTGGTCAAAACTCTTTCTTGTCTCCTGCCTGTATTTGTCCAAGGTCACATGTTGGCTGGTGGCTGATGCCAGCATGCCTGCTTCGTGCAGGAACTGGCCAAGGCGTGAAATGTCTACGTGCCCAGGCTGGGCTTCACTTGAACACAAGCCTGCTGAAGGAAGCAACGGAACGCTCCAGTCCTGTATTCTTGCCTCAACCGATAGGTGATTCTGAAAATCCCCACGCCAGGACCATTTACACCCAAGGAACTTATGTTTTAGGGGAAAACAAGAGGGGGAGAGGGAAGGAAAAGGTCACACGTCAATGACCCAATCTCAAACCCCGAACAACAGGGATGGCACGTGACCAAGACAATTTCAATGACATGTTGCTCCTCTTACTCTCCATAACGGACACTAGGCAATTAAATTACCTTCCTGTGCTTGCTAAACCGTTTTTGAGATCCTCCTCCCTCTGGGATTTCAATGAGATTAGACCCAGAAAACAATGCCTCTTGTCCTGAATCTGTTCCAAAGCAAGCTGTCTGGGGGAGGAAGTGAGAGACCCCAAGGGACTTCATGTTTACGGCATGGATGTTTGACTCAGGCATGGACACCTGCCTTGAAGTCTCTTGCAGGACAGTTCTGCCTAAGAGGAACAAGCCCCTGGGAGAGGAGTCCTACACTACAGAACTGGCTGCCAAGCCCAGAAGGGGGAGGCGGAAGTTTGTAGGCCTTGCAAGTTGTTCTCAGAATGGACCTGGAGTTTAGTTTGCTACGGGCCTCAGGCTCCAAAACCCAGAGTTGCGGCCACAACTAGGATCCACCCCCGCCCCTCTCCCCCCCCCCCCCCACTGGAAAGGAAACTGTCTTACAGCTTATCCTTCTGAATGCTGGTTAAACTGGCTGCATTACCATACGAAAGACAATCACCTCGGACAGCCTGAACAGGTAGCAATCCCAGATCCCAGTTCACTGTGAGACTCTCCACAGAATACTGTATTCCAGTTCGGCATCCACATTTAAAGAAGAATGGAGAAAAGCTTAGGAAAGATCAAGAGATGATTAAAGGAGTGGAAAATGGGCACTTTGAAGACCGGCTGAAGGCACTATTTAGTTCCGAGGAAAGAAGACTAGGGAGTGATTTAATAACCATCCTTGAGAACATGAAAGGTGGTTATGGGGGAAAGCGGGACAGCTGTTTTCCATCTGCACAGATGAAGAAGAAATGCGCTCAAATCGTAGAAGATCTGAGCCAGACAGAAGGAAGAACTTCCCGCGCTTCAGATGATTACACATAATAAGAGGTTTCAGGTTTCTTACCCTAAGTCCAGGAATCTCTTGGAAAAACTTAAGAATTCTTTTTTAAAATTTATTTATATGACACAGAGAGAGCACAAGCAGGGGGAGCAGCAGAGGGAGAGGGAGAGGGAGAAGCAGGCTCTCCGCTGAGCTGGGAGCCAGATGCGGGGGCTCGATCCCAGGACCCTGGGATCATGACCTGAGCCGAAGGCAGACGCTTAACCGACTGAGCCACCCAGGTGCCCCAAAACTTAAGAATTTTTTAGACACTGTTCACGTTTGAATGTAGCAGAAGATTAACTAGATGATTTTTTCTCTCCAAATCCACGTTACTCCAGCGTTTCTGAATAACCTCACCAACAGATACAATCAAGGAACAGATACAACATTTTCAGAAAGAAAAAAAATACTTAGTATTAACTGTATTCAGAAAAGTTAAACAGCACCATTCACCTCTCATTTCTAAGCATGGACTACCTCAGAGTATACATTACCAGAAAGCTTCTGATGATAAGGGTCCTAAACAGTTGGCCCACAACTCCAATCATGATGACATAGAATACTTATTCCCTTGGTATTTTGTCAAGCCTACTGGTCTGACATTTGCCACATCAACACGCACTGCATTTGATACAGGTGCATCTTGCCTACATACAGTGTTCTTCCCCCAAATGCCAGTGAGACACCTGGCAAATGACCTATCACGCCAAGTGTGAATCTGAGGAGCAAAGAACACAATTTCTGACTGCTGAAGCAGCCAACGTGGCCAGTACCAAGCCCACAAATGCCAGAACATAGAGCAGTATGCTCAACCAAAGTCCTCAGACCAAGGCCCCAGAAGGCTCAGGAATCACTGGAGTAATACTAGAAACCCAGATTTGTATAACTTACCAAAATTTCAAAGCACTTTCTCAATATTTAGTACTAATTTATAGGTATATTGATTAAAAAAGGTATAAGCTTCCTGGCATTTTGGCAGACTAAAATCAAAGTAAGACTGAGTGACTTGCCCTGGGCTACATCTCTGTGTACAGTTGAGGAAATGCTTTCATATTGTTTAAGTAAAGGAAAGAAAAAAAGCAATGAAAGCATGTATTTACTGAGTCCTTACTGCTGATGATTCCTACCAGGCTCAGGATAAAAACCCCAGTCTGTACGAAGACTCCAAGAACTGCTTCCAGGCTCCTCCGGACCAGCTCCTGCCACTGGACCTGCAGCTCCCCCTGCTGGGCGGTGACGAGCCCAGGCCTCCCTCCCTCCCGCGGTTCACACCCCTGCCGCCCTTCCTACAGCTGCAGGCTCTCTCCCTCCCTCTCTTCAGGTCTCTCAAAATCAGCACCTCCTCAGAGATGGCCTGACCAGCGACTTTCCATCCCTTTTACACCGGCTCTGTTGGTCTTCCTGGATCTTATTACTCTTATTTCCTTCACCTCTTTCTTCCCGCTAAGGGCACACACTTTTCTGTTCACTAAAATGGGCCTGGCATCATACAGCAGGCGCTCAATAAATGTTTTATGAAATGAATGAAAGCATTCCAGTTGCCTTACATACACCATCTGATGTACTAGCAACTGTGAGGGAAGTCATTTTAGTTTCTTATCCTAAGTGAGATGAAGAGGCAGAGGCGCAGGGAGGCTAACTAATGTCCCTAAAATCTCCCAGTAAGGAGATGGCAGAGCCTGGAGCAGACCCCAGGTCTGAGCGGACCAAAGTTCCACTCCTCCTCCTGCTTCCACCATGCGGCACGGTCTCAGGAAGCAGCCAGAAGCCCTAGCACACGGAAGAACATCTCCTTCTGAGAAGAGTAAGGGTTAGAAACAGAGAGCCAGGATGCCCAAGATTCACTTCTACTTTCATGTCTTCTCAGGGCATTTGATTTTCTCCCAGTTACTTTTGTAACTGACGAGAAATTTTAGAAGCCTATTTGAAATACCTGTTTACTTATTTATTTAGCTAAATAGTAAAGCCTCTGCAACATTCCAAGCACATACGGAAAGCACTCTGTGCCATCAAGCAGCTACGGGAAGCAGACCGAGGCCCGGACCTAGAATGTGTGCTGCCTGACCGGGGTGTGGCCCACAGAGGAGGGGGAGTATGAACAAGGCAGGGGGGTGGGGACAGTGAGGAGGAGCAGGTGAATGCACCTGGGGGGTAAGAGGAGACCAGCGCGGCAGTGATGCCCAGGGGGAGGAGGGGAGTGGGGGAGAACCGCCTGTCAGGCTAAGGGGCTCACATTCCCACCCCAGTGGCTCTGGCAATCTAGTGAAGGGTCCGTCTGAGGAGTGAGCACATACATGTGCATTCAGGGGGGTGCTTGGGGGAGACGGCGGAGACTGCAAGATTGATGAGCAATGATGGGGGCCTGAATCAAAGCTACAGTCATGGTACTGCGGGCTGGGGACTCAAGATACTGCCAAAAAAGTGAGACTTTTAATCAATGATTCCAAAAGTGACCTCTATATAGGAAGTGCATCACCAGTCCAGGCACCTGGGATGGTGAGTGGAGGGAAGGCTGCGCTGTGCCTGTGGGGTCTGCTTTGAAGCAGCATCTTTCAACAGCTACTGGTGCTTCTATTCCAAATACAGGTCTGACGGGTTTCAAAACTGAACGTTTTACGGCTCTGTTCCCTGAAACTCTGAGACTTGTCCTCTTACAGATTTCACTTTTCATTACAAGAACAATATTGACTGAAGAAACACTAGGGGACACAGACAGTGTGAAGAAGAAACTGAACACTACCTGGTAATTTCACTTTTATACCCAGACACTGTTGTTAATACACTGACTTCAACAAGATGTGTGTGTGTATGTTTGTGTGTGTGAGAGAGAGGGAGGGAGAGAGATGTCTGTTTTAAAAAATCACGGGTCAGTTCAAGTTGCATATATTGTTTTGCAAACTGTTTTTTTTCGATTAACAATATACACAGATGTGTTCATTTTACACACACACACAGAGACACACACACACGGCAAGACCACCCTCGAGTTTTTCATTTTTGAAAATGTTCCAACTAGGGAAGCTCCGAACACATTCCATGAGCAGAAGTGATGAAGATATTATCCCTCTGACATAATGCTCTGCCACTCAAAACAGAAAATGCTGTTCAGCTAGGAAAATCATCAGATGTGTAAGTAGAAATGCATGTAGAAACGGAATGAGTCAACTCTGATTAACGTTTCTGCGTCTCCGGGAAGAAAACAAACACCACGCATTTGTCCTCAAACAGTTCAGTGTGCACCACGGTGAAATGTTTTTGCTGGAAGTGTGAAGTTGTTAATGCAGGCTTATTTCTCTGTTAGCAGGAAACAGCTTCTAATGGAATTAGTATCCAGGAATGAAATTATTTCCCTCCATCATCCTACTGAATGGCTCTGCTTCACAAACGAGAAGTGAACATCATTTTTACTTGGGTGATAAGCCTGACCCCGCCAGGCTGAGGCCGTTTTGTGGAAAGAGGTAAAAATAATAAAGCTCCCTTCACTTTCTCTGCTAATAGTTGGTAATAAGGGTGTTCTGATCATTATGGTCATTTCAAACTTTCTGTTCTCTCAGTATTTATTTAGACACCTACTCTGCCCTAGAGGGACACATATATTTGGCATGCAGTCAATAACCACAATCACCCTCCAGCAAGATATTAGGTACATACTGAATACCTACCACCTTGCAGAGAGATCTTATCTCTAATATTTTAGTACATTAAAACTACTGCTTTTTAGAAAGTATTTGTTTATTTGGGGGCAAGGTAACAGTGTTCATTTACTGGGCACCTAATAAACTGCTAGGTATTTTTGTAAATTTTATTATGCAATTCTTGCAATAACCCCAATAGCTGGGTACTGCTATGTACCCATTTCACAGATGAGGAAACCGAGGGTCAGGAAGGCGAAAGTAAACTGACCAATATTTTATAGAAAGTAAAAAAGCAAAGCTGAGATTTGAACAAATTCCTTCCCAGAGCCTTTCCCATTTATCAAGCTGTTCCCTTGTCAAGGCAAGCCCTTGGGACATTTACATAGTAAGTGAAAACATCTTTCTTGCTTTGTTCTTCCTATCCTGGAATGGCCAGTTCTCTTACTTCCCTCCAAATCACTTAATACTTCTGTTGAGAAATCCTGCCCATTCTGGACATATTCCACGTTCCAAAATTACTATCTTGTGGCTACAATGAAAGCTCTCCTCCCCTTTAGTTGTCCTTCATATAGCTTAGGGGAGGAGGGGATCATCTAACTAGTAATTACTGAAGTACTTCATTCTAGAGTGTGCATGACTTAACCATCCCAACCATTTACACCACAGTACTCATTTCCGGTTGGCAGAATATATGTGTGAGAAAGATATATTTGAATATGCAGATATTCTTTTTTTCCACCAAGATTTTATTTATTTATTTGAGAGAAAGAGAGAGAGAATGAGCAGGCAGATGGACCAAGGGAGAGGGAGAAGCAGACTCCCCACTGAGCAGGGAGCCCAACATGGGACTCAATCCCAGGACCCTGGGATCATGACCTGAGCTGAAGGCAGACTCTTAACTGCTTATCCGACTGAGCCACCCAGGCCCCCTGTGAATATGCAGATATTCTTGAAAATCTCTTACTGCGGCAGGAACTCTTCATTTTACTTTTGAGAGCATGTGCTATAATGTAAATTAAAAAAAAGTTTAGGGGCATCTGGTGGCTCAGTCGTTAAGCGTCTGCCTTCGGCTCAGGTCATGATCCCAGCGTCCTGGGATCGAGCCCCGCATCGGGCTCCCTGCTTGGCAGGAAGCCTGCTTCTCCCTCTCCTGCTCCCCCTGCTTGTGTTCCCTCTCTCGCTGTGTCTCTCTCTGTCAAATAAATAAATAAAATCTTTAAAAAAAAAAAAAGTTTATCAGGGCTTCTGATAAGGGGGGGCTGATGTTACTGTTACTGCAATTGACGAACATGCTGGACATTACTCCATTTACTAATTTCTACAAGGGTCTCCTACTTGCCAGATATAGAATTTGGGCCAGCAAAAACCTTAAATTTTTAAATTTTTATTAGTTTTAAAAGATTTTATTTATTTTAGAGAGAGAGCGAGCGAGTGGGAGAAGGGGCAGAGGGAGAGGGAGAACCTCAAGCACACTCCCCACTAAGCACGGAGCCTGACTCGGAACTCCGTCTCACAACCCTGAGATCACGACCTGAGCTGAAATCAAGTCAGATACTCAACCGACTGAGCCACCCAGGCGCCCCATGGGCCAGCACAAGAACTTTTCAACTCTCTGATTTCCCATGTAACCATAGTAACCACTGTAATCCATGGCTTGTTAACCAACCTGAACTTGTAAACCAAATACCTTTTAAAATAATTCTACAAAATGCAGTAATTTGATGATAAAACATCTGAGCCATAGGCTATATTTTTAAAAAAGTATTCTCATTACATTTTATAAAAAAAATGGGCAGTGAGGAGCTGAGGCAAACATTTAGAACAGATTTCTACTGCCCTACATATAAACGGCTGGTAATTAAAATGAGGGCAGTATCAGCGTCTTGACAATCACACAGAACTCGTACCAGATACTGTTCTAAGTGTTTTCACATATATTTACATGTTTAATCTGCACAACCACCCTAAAATAAGTACCACTTATTATCACCCCCACTTCACAGATGGTGAAACCAAAGGCACAAAAGGGTGAAGTAACTTTGCCTTAAGGTCATGGCTAGCAGAATGTTAGGTGAAAGTAAAATGTTTATAAGGACTCCCTTATTTCTTATCCTGGGGAGGGTGGGGTGGGGAGTAACATGTAAACCAACTAATTTCAGACCATAGGTGTTTTGTTTTATACCTTCAAATTTGTAAGACCAGAACTTTCTTTAGTCCTTTTACCTTTTAAGAACCAGTCACATTCACTGCAACCAAACGGGCACACTTGCTGAATCCGTGGGCTCTAAACCAATGAGATTTTACTCCACTCACTTTTCTGCTGAAATTCCAGTCATACTGGAAGCACAGAGAATGACCCCCGAATACTGTGTAGGCTCAGCCCTCACAAGCTGCAAGACTGGTGCTTCTGATCTGTAACCTCTTTTACATTTGAATTCAATTTCACCCCCTCTTCTTCATCTAAGACACCAGTTCTTTGGAGGAGCTCCCTCCAAGCTCCTCACACGAAGCAGACTTATTTGGCAGTTCCTCAAATCCTAGACAGCATCAGCACCGCGAGGCCCTTGTGCCTCTGGAAGATTTGCCAGGAGGAACTGAGGGTCCGATGCTTGCTGGTTTTTGAAGCCACGATGAGAGACTGCCCCAAATACCTGGTTTTCAGGGGTGCCCGGGTGGCTCAGCTGGTTAAGCGTCTATTGATTTTGGCTCAGGGTGTGATCTCAGGATCGTGAGATCGAGCCCCATCTTGGGCTCCGCACTGGGTGTAGAGCCTGCTTGGGATTCTCTCTCCTTCTACACTCCTCCACCCCCCACTCCCTGCTCCTGTGAACGCTCTCTAAAAAAAAAATACCTGGCTTTCATGGAGCCACACTTTGGGGAACTGAGGCTCCTGCCCATTTGTCTGGAGTAATGCAATATTTTGTTAATTTACAAAGGCAATTTATTCATACTATGAGGTACATGGTAGAATGGAGGAACAATCCATAATTTTGGAGACAATCTGACCGGGCTTTGGGTCTAGGCCCAGCCATCCACTAACAGCCATGAGCAAGTAGCTTCGCCCTCCTGAGTTCAAGTCTTCTCATCACAAAGAAGGAAAACGATGCCGCTTTGCTGTGATAATGAACCAAGGCAATGTCTGGTGCCCCTCTTCCAAGTGGCAGGTAGTACAAGCTCTGGAATTCAACTTCTTGGGTTCGAATCTGGCTCTAGCACCTGGTGGTTAAGGGACTTCCAGACTTTTGTCCCTTTAAGTGGAGGTAACAGCAACTACCTTGGAAGGGTGTCATAAAAATTAAGTGGGAAAACCTACATAAAGCACCTAGCATGTAGTGTGTGCTCAATGTTAGTTACTATTTTTAGGCTAATGATTTCCGAGATATTTCTTCTAATGGGGTCCACATAGCTGATATATAAACCTCTATGTTGCCAACTTCTCTCTAGAGTAAAGCAGTATTCCTTGTTAAAATGGAAGCACTTCTTGGAGAGCTACCCATTAAAATCACTCAGGTTCAAGTAGAACAGCAAATCTTGTCTGACAGGAGGGTCACGCAGGGTGAACTGGGGGCTGTGGGCCCTGGTTGGGGTGGGGTGGGGATGCGGGAATAGAGAGAGCCCAGGGAAATGTGAAGACACAGAGCATGCAAACGGAGTGGGGGTGAGGGGACTCCAGGAAGACACAGAGCAACCCGAGGAGGGGGTCAGAGCTGTTTCCAGAAATGCTTGGGACTCAGGCTATGGAGACCTGCCCTCTGTTGATTTTACTGCTTCGTTCCTGAACAGGACCCTCGGCTAGGATAAAGAAGCATGTGGTGAGAATCAGACTTCACAATGGCTGAGTTATAAATGAGGTCTACAAGCCAGCTCACACACTTTGCAAAAGTCCTTGCGATTTGCTGCAGACATCTACAGACCTCTATGTAAGAACCCACCCCCTGGTCCCTCTGAATTGTAACACCAGCTAATGAGGCATGGGCTCAGTGCCTCTTCACCCAGGAAGCAATCCTTGGGCTTCACCTCTAGGCCAATGAAATTAGAGCCTTTGGGGGTAGAACCTGATGGTTCTTCTGTGCTATCAGGGCTGAGAATCACTGGGTTCATTTAGCCAATTGCAGCTTCTTCCAAGTTCATTTAGATGCAAGCCACAGGAATTTGCATCTGAGATAAACTCTATACTGTTGCTGCTAATATATCATCTTGGGATTCAAATACAGTAAAAATTCCTGTTCAATGTATTGGCATTATAAATAACCTGTTAAGACATAACCCGATATGGGCACCTGGGTGGCACAGTCGGTTAAGTGTCTGCCTTCGGCTCAGGTCATGATCCCAGGGTCCTGGGACTGAGTCCCGCATCGGGCTTCCTGCTCAGCGGGAGTCTGCTTCTCCCTCTCACTCTGTGTTCTTCCTCTCTCTCAAATAAATAAATAAAATCTTTAAAAAAAAATGTAACCAGATATATTTCTAAACATACATTTCATGGAACTTGGATTTGGGAAGTCCTCTAATAAACATCGATGTCTTTGGTTCTGCATTTGCAATGTGGCAGAGGTCCAGAGAGATATTCCACAGCGACCCCCTGAGTTTTGGAAACAGTGGTACTTATTTTATATGTCCATATAACATCACCTGCACTGGAACAACGGGGTTTCTTCTGCGAGTGACCATGACAATTAGGACTCAACACCAGCGCTGGGTGGAACCTGAGGCTGCATTTTGAACTTAATTTATAGAAGTCAGCTCTGGTCTGTAAAGAAAAGGGAATGGGATGAGGGTGCCCTCTCACAAGGACAGGAGGGTGAGGAGCTGGCTGATCAGGTGAAGAAAAATGGCACCATCTAAAGCTGATGGAGGAGACATAAAACAGAATTATCAGCCAAGCGGGGGAGAGAGCAATTCAAATAGAGAATTACAGTAATAGTGGTTCAGGATATCATTATGTCTTTTTTTTTTTTTTTTAATGGTTCTTGCTTAATTGGAACTTCTGCTATATCAACCATAAAACAGTTTTTAAGTTCCTCCTTGAATGCTCTTTTTTAAGCACCCAGAATAAATAGATTAACAATAGCTTTCAAAGAATGTGTTATTTAAGCCTCCAAACGACTCTTCAAACACAGTAAGGAAAGTGATACCATTTCCACCCACACTGACTTCTCTTGGGTTCCCTGAACGTGCTTTCTGGGCTCAGGAGTGGGGACCCTCCTCTGTCCTCTACCAGCACTGCCCCTCCCCAGCTTTACCGCTATCTGCTCACCAAAGCCTTCCCTGGCCACACAGAGGTAGCTAGCTGCCCCTTCATTTTCTACCCCAGCATCCTGCTCACTTCTCTTCAAGCACTTAGCCCTGGGTCACTCCAAGCTCCAAGAGCCTGGGGCCATTGATTCATCCCTGCTTCTCTAGCACGCGGCCCAGGGGCTGCTTGGAATCAATGAAATGTTTAATGAGTAAATTATACCCATTTTACACTGGATAAAATGGAGGCTCCAAAGGCTTATGTAATTCATCAAAAGTCCTACAGCTTGTTCAGGGGTTTGAGCTCAGGACTCATGGGCTCCCAGGTTTGTCCTTTGACAATTCAGTGTTGATTCTAATCTCTTGGAGAGAGGAAAATACTCTCTTGCAGTGACAATGGGGACAAAGACATGGAATTGGGTGGAATCCAGCATAGCCTCAGAACACCATAAAGGCTGATCACCGAAACCTGTTGTTAAACCTACGGCAAGGAAGGGGGCGCTCCCCTGTGTGCGTTGCCTTGTACATCTGCAGCAATTTGAAAATTTAATATTTTAAAAAATCAGTCTTCAGATCCAAAGACAAATTCACGGACACTTGTAATACCTTTACGATCAGGGCTCCCTGTTTCCCCCTTCCGGGAAACCGTTTCAGACTTCTTTACTCTAAGACCTTATGGTGATTCAAGGATAAGATAAGGGGTTTCTTTCTCCAAAGAACTATTATTCAAGAAACTTTCAAAGATCTAACAAGTTGGCATCGGAGGAAAGGCCTATTCATGTACTAGAAAGAGTAGAGGCTTCAGGGTTTGAAAACTGGTCCAGCTGTTTACGAATTGCAGAACCCTAGGCATGGGATTTAATCTCCCTGGCCCTTTTTCTTCTATACAAAGCAGGTTTACTCAAAAGTATTCATTGAACACTAACTGTATGTCAGGCAGTGTGCTAGGTACTAGGAGATCAAAGATAAACAGTTTCCACCTCCTCGGAACTTGCAGACTAGTGCAAAGTAAAGACAGGGACACCTGTCTTGTAGGGTTAGCTTGGCACACGGAGTGCTGGGCATGCTCTAAGTGACCCGTGAACAGTGGTCATCTTTCTCTTTTCAACCTGTTATATAGACTGTAACGTGACACTGAGGTTAATAAATTCAGCAAGTAAGGGTTTTTGAAAAACAAAACTTCTATTTTTGACATTAATTTTTCAGGATTATTACAAGTAATACTCCAACTGTAATTCTTATATATTCTTTGATAATTTATTATTTTCATTGTATACTACAATGCTGAAGGTAAAAAGGGCAAACAAACAATTCTATAAAAATTTATTTATGATAGTTTAGGGGCTTGAATAAACTACCTTTTTTTTTTTAAAAGATTTTATTTATTTATTTGACAGAGAGAGAGAGAGAGAGCACAAGCAGGGGGAGCAGCAGACAGAGGGAGAGGGAGAAGCAGGCTTCCCGCTGAGCCGGAAGCCTGATGCGGGGCTCGATCCCAGGACCGGTCCTGGGATCATGACCTGAGCCGAAGGCAGACGCTTAACTGACTGAGCCACCCAGGCGCCCTGATATAAACTACTTTGTCCTGAAGCTTTGAGGCTGGTTGAAATGTTTGCCAGAGCTTCCTTAGAATTGGTATTTTGAAACTAAAGCATTTTATACCTTGCTCAGAACACACTAGATGGCCCATAAATGGAAGCCACTACCCTAATAGCGAATTCAGAGATTCTCACGGAATCTGATCTTCATAGTGATGTATTACTTTGAATAGTAAATAAAAAAAATATAGGTCTTTCAACAGACACATGTAAAGCAATGAATTTGCAGATGAACTCTTGTAGGGCTGGCTGCCTACCTTGCAGGCGTGCAGAGAAATGCATTTCTTCCTAGAACAGTAAGCTGGGGAGATGACTGGCCCCTGGAGCAGATCAGTCATGAATGGTCAATCCAACAGACCATGCCTCATCAATCTAAATGCATGCTCAACCCTCTCCTGAGTCACTTTGATAGGTGACACCAACTAGGGCCCTTCAAGTGGGACAAATTCCCATGTGTTAAGGGGTCCCAAACAAAGGCCCTAAGTTTTGTGAAAACAAAGGTTCTTTTACTCACTTTTCCAAAGATGATTCAATCCCATGTTTTCCAGTGGAAACTGCTGGCCTTGATTTTCAACTGGATTCTGAGCAATCAATAGTGTTTGCAAAGTCAGGAAAAGTGGCTATCGAGACCTTTCTCTGGGAGCAGGGGTGGGACTATAGGTGATGTAACTGGCAGCAAAAAAGTGTGGCCCAAAGCCAGTGACAAGTGGGGAAAAGAATAACACAAATCAGTGGGAGAGAATCCCAAGTTAGGTGGAGAAACCCATTTACTCTTGGGGCTGCTCCGGGTGCAGGAGAAGTGGACCCACAATTTCCAATGTTTGTAGCAAGAGAGCCTGCCTGTTGACAGATTTCAGTCTTGCCAGGATAGCCAATGAGGTCATGCTAACAGCAATGACTCCTTTTAACTGGATGCCCACACCCAGCCCATTATCTCATTTAATCCTCACTATCATTTTTATGAGTTAAATACTTTTCTCAAGGTCACACAGTAAATGACAAAGGCAGGATTCAGGCTCAGATCTGACAGATGCCACAGTCCTTTCTCATGCCACTAAGCAAGGTAGCTGATGTGATCTTTGTTGTTGATTAGAGCCTTAATAAAGCACTGACACAGCTGACTAGGCCACAGCTATGCGTATGGCAGGAAGGAAAAAGGGAGGGTGGAAGAGAATTTATTTTTTATTTTTAGCAATGACCACCACTGACTCAACTCCTTGCCTTCCACCACAGGTTCTTAAGAAAGGCAAGTAGATGGGACATGATAAGGTCATAACTTGTCGAGATGCTTATCGAGGATGGTCAGAGCCAGACAAATCTAAGGGAAGAAGAGAGTAAAGAGAGGGAACATGTAGCAAATCTTTGACTGAAAACTCCTAATCTACATAAAGTCAAATGGTCAGAAATTTTCACTGTAGTGTATTTAACCTGAAGAATATTCCCTGGGGGTGGAGGAGCTTCCCTGGGTCTTTTCTGGTTTTTGTCTCTGCTCACATACTGGATCCAACTCAGAGTCACACCACGTAGACCTGACTCAGTTAATGAAGTCAGACAACAATCCGACACGACTCTGGCTCAGGAGAGCTGAGTGAAGACAGGCACAGTCACAGCCAGGCAACCGGTGAACTCGTGCTCTG
>NC_138372.1:161172858-161198446 GCF_054177405.1 Leptonychotes weddellii
AGAGCATCTGGTCTAGTGGGATGATGGGGTTCTGCAGGAAGAGAGGCAGAATGGAAGGGGCCTATGGAGTAAGGTCAAACCCAAGTTTGAATTTCCAACTGAGCCACCCAGGCGCCCCCAAGTTTGAATTTCCAGCTCTGCCCGCTACTAGCCAAGTCATTGTGCTTCTCTGTACTTTAGTTTCTTCATCTGCAAAACGAAGGTCAGATTACCACATGGGTTATAGAGGGATTAAGTGAAATAAATTTTATGAAGTGTCTGGCAGGAAAAAGTGCTTATTAAGTGGTACTTCTTGCTCAACAGAGAGAAATCTAATCTCAACTGTGAATCATGAAAACCTGCCAATGTAATAAATGCTCATCCTTCATTTTTACCATCCTGTTAGTAATTAACTGCTTATCATGAGCTCAAAGACATCACTTGGCACAGGATACTGAAATTTACCCGAGCTTCTCTCCACGTGGGGATTGCTGGGTTTAACTGCATGCCCCTTTGTGGAGACTCTTGGTACACTAAGCTGTTTCCAGTCCCACCTGATACATTTTCCATTCTAATCTTTGCATCTTTAAGAATAAAAAGTAATTTCTTGCTAGTGTTAAAAGGGCAAAATAGTAATTACTTATTTTATGGTGCATTCCCTGACTACCACCAAGACTGAACCTTTTCTGACAGTATATGAATTCTGCCAATACACGACTTCTAGTTGAAAATGGGTGATACAAAACATAAAAATTCTAGCTAGACTGTCAGTAGCAACTCTGAGTATGCAAGATATGTATGCGTATATACTGACAATAACCTGAAGAGAAAACAGAATATAAGTGTTAGTAACTTATTTTCCGCTTTCTATTGAATTGCCTTTATTCCTAAAGAAAGGGGAGTCATAACGGAGGCAATTTTATTATCTCACTGTTTTACTTATATACATTTTCATTTTTTAACATCATGATGGATTTTCTGAGTAATTTAAATAGTAACAAACAAAAAACACGGACATACGGTACACATATTATTTCCTAATTATTATTTCACGCAAAGAACATCCTCTGTCATCTTTATAATCAGAAAACTAGGTTTTTCAGAACCACTGATCGTTTTTCCAAAGAGACGAGATTATGAGATAAAAGAATTCCTGATTTGGTCTAAGAGAACAAACATGAGACGTTCTGGAGGGGCAACAGAATGAGACGGACACCACAGGACAAGAGGAGACCAACTCCTTCTGTAAACGAAGGTCCCACACTTTCTGACCCAAATCCACACGGTACGCATACCTGGGGGAAACTTCAGTGCTGGTTACATCACGTTTTTGCTTTCTAGTCCACGGGGCCAAAAGGCCTAACAGGTGCACCATGGTAAACGAGCAGACACACTCACCGTGGCATGTGAGATGGTCAGAATCCCGTTCTTGACGGCACACTTCCTCCTCTGCCACACCTTCCGGAGCCTGAAGAGCAAATCAAACAGAACCTGATACAGTAGCTGGTTCGCTCTGTGACATGCAATCCTATCGTGTTTTGTACGACAATCATTATAAAACAGTAACAACAAAACGACCCCAAACCAAAAAAACCCACCAAACCCAGAACATTTTATTTTATTACCCCAGGTGGAAGGTAGTTCAGACTAGTAGGCGTATACAAGGATGCTCATTATAGCACTGTTCTTGACAGTGAAGTGGGAAACAACAGAAATCTAAAAGCAGGAGAATGAATACATGCATCATAGTTACATTCATACTACAGAGTATTCTGAAGGAGGTTAAAAGAATCAAGTAACTATGTATGTGCTGACATACCCTTCTAAAGCATACTGCTGATTGAAAAAAGCAAGCTGTTTTAAAATAATTCAGGTAAGATCTAGTAATGTTAAAAAATACTCAAGGTATATCACGTATAAAATGGCGCTCTAAGTTTTCTATGGGGATATAAATATATGTACAAACACACAGAAGAAGGTCTGGAAAGAAGCATGGTACACTCACAAAAGTACTCTGCTCTGGGAAGGAGGCCCAGACCTGTGGCAGGGTGGTGCTAAAGAGTTTTTAACCATACCTGTGAATCTTCTACAAGAAGGCTGTATTAACCTATTGCTTCTGTAATTAAAATTAAACCTAAAGAAATTAAGAGAGTAACTCAAGATGTCTGCCAGGCAAGGAGGGGTGAGGGTATGGCTGCCTCAGGATACACAGAAGGGAGCTCAGGGTCACGGATCAACACGTCTGGTGACTTGTACACCTCTCCTTTGGGAAGGCTGACACTTCTCGGAAAAAGCCAAAGAGAACTCATTTCAACTTGGAGTTTTTTGGTGATGCTCGAGGCACAGGTGAGCCTGTGTGTGGTGGATTCGCACTTGTGTGGGCAGGTACAAATGTACTAGTCAAGAGCATTTCGATGGAGAAACAGACACGTACAGGGAACAGTGATTCTCTGGCTAGGAGAAGGCTTCTCGGGGCCCTCAGGTGTCATGGAAACAGACAACATCAGAGGAGGGGGCTCTGGCTTCTCCTGGGCATTTAAAATAATATCATCATGTGTTTCCTTTCCCCTCTCAATGAGTCCTGTAAGAAACCTGCCACAATACGAATTTAAAACCAACTCTGAGCACAGATAATGTTGTCTCCTTGTGTATGTAACTACTAGCAGCACAGTTCACAGTGGGAAATCAGAATCTGATACCACCTGAGCAAAATTCAATTGAACACGCCGCGCTCAAAATGCTAGTATCTTCAGGACATAACGCAGAACTACCGACTGATAAACCGCCCTCAAATTACAACTACATCACTGACTGGGAAATGGCTGACAAGAGAGAACACCTGTCCCATGATCATACCTGCATCTGGCTAATGTAACCAATGCTGTAGGAGTTTTGCAGCCCATCTTAGCCTCATAAAAGCCTGCTGAGATAGGCGAGGCACCCCCTGTACCCATTAAAGCCCAAACCAGTGTCATCTTTCTCTATCAACATGTTTCAAAATAGCCACCAACCAACCTAACAAATTAGTCAATCTTCAGGATATCGTCCCGACTCAGTTTATTCATTTTATTTAGTAAAATCGTTAGTCATCAGTTGGGTTTTTTTTTTTGGTCATTAGTTTTTTTCACGTGCGTATTAAGGAAACACAAAACCAAACACAAAACTGTATTCTTTTGTATTAGTAATAAAGACAAGGAAAGTAACACAAAAGCATTAAGCTTTTGGCGAACAGAAATTGCTCATGTGGTGCCCCCAGGTGACCAGACAAAAGGGAGCAAAATCAAGTCAATCCCAAGTACAGCCCTATCTCTGTGAACACTCTGAGAGCTTTTATTCCCGAGATTTCTATGAAACGGCCTGGACGCCTGTGCTTTCCCCTCTCTGTACTGAGAGCTTTAAGGATGCTTGCCTGAAAAGCTCCTGAATGGACATAGCAAGGACTTTTACCACCTGCTCAGACAGTGCCAGAGAGAACACCACTTACACCGTGCCCGGACCTCAGAATTCCAGAAAAGGAACTATGAGAAGGCGGCCTGATGTAACTAAACAAGTACCAGCTCTGATGCCTGATTCCTTGGGCTTCAATCCCGACACCAGCGCCCACTAGCCACGGGACTTTGTTCATGGTACCGACCTCTCGGACGCTTGCTTGCCTAATCTGCATCATGAAGAGAATGATGCCCATCCTCTAGGACTATTTTGAGAAAATACATGTAAAACAATTACTCCTTTGCCTCTCGATGAATGCCTTTGGGTCATAAAGCTTTTAAATTACTTACAAAAAATCTGAAGTGTTTTCCAAATTGTGGACATAAATTATTAATCCTGTAGTTTTAACACTTGTCCTTTAAGTGACAAAGAGTATTCCAGAACTAGGGTCAGAAACTACTAAAGCAACTGATCCTTAGGAGAAAATCATATGACACATCAGTAGTCATGATTAGCAAGTGAGGCTGTCTTCACGTATAAGCATTTCAATTCTTTCCTCTTCCACAGACAGCACTGACAGGCCCCTCTGGGTTATCATTATTCACCCTCTGCAGCCCGTGCAATTATGGGAGGCTAGCCCACTGGACTTCCAGCCTCCTTTGCAACAGTGCTTTCCTTATCTCTTCCCAACAGACTGTAGGCAAGGTGAGGGTGAGGCCCACCTCTCACGGACCTTTTACCTTCCAGCATCCAGCAGACTGCCTGAAACACTAATAATAAATAAATAAATGTGTGTGGAATGAGTGCACGAATGAAGAACAGACCAGAAGAACGGAGTCAAGTGTGTGAACGTATGCCAGCCGATGCCTTGTATCCTCCAAGGGCAACCAACAGCAGCAATGCCCCTTTGGAATATAAAGGGGAGACACCCCGGCATTAAGTCGTAAGACCCAGGTTAGAATTTGGGCTTTCTTACTTACTGGCTGTAGGATCTTAGTTGAATCACTTAATCTCTCTGGATGAGTTGCCTCATCTACCGAAGGTATCAAATGAGAAGAATGAGAGGTACCTGGCAGCGTCTGGCAGGCACACAGCATGTGCTCACAAGGTGCTTTCCCTGAACATTTTAGGGTTTGAACCAAACAATACCTACCCAAAGACTCAGCTGACTTTTCTTGAACAGTTAGGTATTAACCACTTCACTTAGAAATAGTCAATTCTAATGTCAAGAAAATCCTTGTACCTTTACGCGAGTAGTGTTAAAACTACAGGATTAATAATTTATGTCCACTAGATACCACGCCATTGGGGCTACAATCTGGTCACTGTGTCTGTTAAGAAGAGCCCAGTTTAAAACTGTGATTTGGGTAACTGGTGTGTCTTTTCTTCTTTTACTTTTTGCAAGACTTAATGGTCAACATTCACTGACTTTAAGAGCCAGGTGCTGTGCTCTGTGCTGGGATGCTTTTCTTTGCTTACGCCCATATCTGCAAATCCTGGTGGCCCTACCGGCACTATCTTGACTCTGACCCGTTCTTCCACCTCTGCAGCTGTTCCCTTGATCCCTGTTCACCTCTGACCTGGCCTCCCACTTCTAGTCTTACATGCTACACAGCCATTCTCAGCCCAGCAGCCAGAGAGCCTTTCAAATGAGTCCAACTATGGCATTCCTCTGCTTAAAACCCTCCAATGACGCCCATCTCCACTCAGGGGCTTCCAAAGCCCTCCTGGCTTGGTGTTCTGCCCCCTCTCACCTTGTCTCCTATGACCCCCAGCTCCTCACTCAGTCCCAGCTATGCCTAACTCCTGTGTGTATCACAAAGGGAAGCAGGTTCCTGGCCATCTCTGCAGATCTCTGTAGATGATCTCCTCACTTCCTGCAAGTCTTTGCTCAAACATCTCCTCACTAAAGTCTTCCCTGACCGCCCTGCATGACTGCAAGGACCACTCCTACAGGCCCCGAGGCCCCTGCCTTGCTCTATCTTCCTCTATAGCACTTGTTACCATCTGATCTCCCACATAGTCCCTTCTTTACTGTCTGTCTCCCGACTCAGAATGTAAGCCCTATGAGGCTAAGGACTTCCTTATCTTTCTTGTTCAATGTTATGTACCCAAGTGTCTCTAACAGTGCTTGACCTACACTAGAACTCCCAAAAGACATCTGTTGGATGCATGACTAGAATAAGAAAAACTGATAGTGATCAGAAATTTAGGACTGTAATTTATAGAAGCTGCAATTTTATTTTTTATTTTATTTTTTTAAAGATTTTTTTAATTTATTTGACAGAGAGAGAGACAGCGAGAAAGGGAACACAAGCAGGGGGAGTGGGAGAGGGAGAAGCAGGCTTCCCGCGGAGCAGGGAGCCCGATGCAGGGCTCGATCCCAGGACCCTGGGATCATGACCTGAGCCGAAGGCAGACGCTTAACAACTGAACCACCCAGGCACCCCTAGAAGTTGCAATTTTAACAAAGAAATCAAAAAATGTCTATGTCTTAGATAAAGTAAAGGAGTGCATATCCACAAGCCATCAGAAAACAAGAAGCTTTCTTTCAAAAAGAAGGACAGTTAGTAAAGCAAGTAATTAAGATTCTCCTTATGTGGGGCGCCTGGGTGGCTCAGTCGTTCAGCGTCTGCCTTCGGCTCAGGTCACGATCCCAGAGTCCTGGGATCGAGCCCCGCATCGGACTCCCTGCTCAGCAGGAAGCCTGCTTCTTCCTCTCCCACTCCCCCTGCTTGTATTCCCTCTCTTGCTGTCAAATAAATAAATAAAATCTTTAAAAAAAAAAAAAAAGATTCTCCTTATGTATGTAAAGCAGAATCCCTGGTGGAGCAATGGAAAGAAGCCGGTGTGGCGGGGCCAGGGGAGGACGAGCCTGGAGAAGAGGCAGGGCTGAGACCCTGTGTGCACTTCAAGCATGGGAATGACCTGGCGTGCTTTACGTTTCTTCAAGGCTACTCTGGGCGCTGTGTGGAGATGCAACAGAGGAGAGGGACAGAGAGAGGCTACTCAGATATTCCGAGGAGCAGTGGCTCCTCCCAGGGCAGGGCAGCAGAAAGGTCAAGAAAGGCATCATGTCCTGTTAGAAATGAAGAGCTTGTCGTGACAGTGGCTGTGATATAAGAGGAAGGAGAGGACTCGGGGTTGACTCCCAAAGCTGGGTTTGGGCGGCCAGGTGGGCACCCCAGCAGAGAAAAGGGCGGATGAATCAAAGCAGAGAGGTGGGTGAGCCTCAAGTCCGCAAGCCACCTGCTTGCTTCACGTTCCGCTCAGCACCTGCCTTCCTAAAATGGTAGGCTGCAAGTCCTCGGTGCCATTTAGGGACCACGGGACGGTGACTGCTTCTTGGAAAGACAGCAGGTTAAAGCAGCTGAGGGAAACCAGTGCGCTCACGGTCGGAAGCTAGCACATTAGAAAATCCTGAAGTGTGGGAAAAGTTCCGAGGCTGCTAACACCCAGGAACTGCTAAGCACACAGGGACAGCGGGCTGGCCTTACGCATACCCATCACTCTTCTTCAGCAGGTAGCCCTTCTTCTCACTGCCGTACTCCTTATTGCCCTGCAGCTGGTGCATGCTGTACCCTCCTTGCCGGCTCTGGGAATCCTAGAAAGGAGAAGCCACAGATCAGACTGATGCTGGACATACTTCTCGAGTCTTTGCCTCTATTCTGCCATTGAGCCTCTGTCCACGGGTCTGGGGCGAAGAGAATTATGGAACTTTAAGAGCCCTCAGGTCCTTGCCTGTATCAGAGGAAACTGGGCAGGGAAACAACCACCGGAGTCACAGGTAGGTCCAAAAACTCCTGTTTCTAGTTTGGAACCCCAGCTCCACTTCCAACAACACACTGGTGACAGAGCATCGTGGGACTGAACCAGGTTGCACGGGCAGTACAGGAAGGCAGGAAAATCCAAGTGGCTCACAAACAAAGTGCATGCAACCCGAATGAGCTCTTCCCTTAGGTCCACCTTTTCTCCCTCCACATATTTTGCTAAAATACTCACAATACAAAGTGTACCTTCTGAGCGAGGTACTGGGAACTGTTAGAAATTCTTGGTTTGTAACCAACAGGGGCTCCGTAAAATAAGCTGTTAAACATGCTTTTAATTAAAAGCGATGATTCTCTGGTGGTGAGAAGTGTGCTATAATATGGTAAAAGGGTGACCCGGACCCACAGAACAAGACAGATGCAAACCAGCTGGAGGCACTCTGCTGATACTTCCCCATCGTTTCTAGAGACTGCATGATCAGATTCAGCCATTACACTTTGAAAATGTACGAAACAGACCAACAACACTGAACTGTAGAATGAGAACATGGGGTTTAGACACAGAAGTAGGACAATACATTCTCACAGAAAGTGTTGACTTACTCTCCTAGACTTCGATCAGGAAGGGCAAAAGCAACAGAGAAAAAAGGCAGAACATTTGAAAACATAGTTAATTTCATTGATAGTCATCACGCATGATTTAAAAGCACTTTTTATAACACAGAGAAAACACCACTGTAAAGATAATTAAAGCCAGAACACATGCCACCTTCGGAATCACATAAACTTCAGGGGATGGGACAATAAAACATCTTCATATTTGTCAAGTTTTATTCAGGTTATTTAAATGAAACCAGAAGAAAACCTGCATGAGGTACACATTTCATCAAGATAAAAATGGGTGACAAACTTCAAAGTGTGTGTTTAGGGAATCAACACCTCAGTGAAACCCAAATTATTTTAGAAAATCTAAAAAGAACCAAAAATTGTAGGAGGATTATTTTTTAGTTTTCCAAGCAGAGAGAACATAACAAAAATATCCAGTTCAAAAGCAACGCCTGCAATGTGATGAAAAAGAACCAGAAGTGAACTTAGCCCCTAATTATGTACTGATGGCCTTTGTATGAGATCCCTTTAAGGTCAGGATGGCCTCTCTGTGGCATTCGGGATCCTTCTGGACCAGACAATAGCAAATGAATATTAATAACAGCCGAAGAAGAGCTCTAGGATGGCACACCTTTGTGAGGTTATTCCACGAATGTGATGAGTTCTGCGTTCAAAACGATGTCCTGAACACCCAAATGGTAGGTACCGGGAAGACAGCGAGGACACAGTGGGGCATGGCCCCTGTCCCTGAGGTGGGTGCTCATACACTGACCACGCATCCTTCTGCTCCCTGGTGAAGGTAACAGAGTGCTGAATGCTTGCTCTACCAGGCAACGAGGCTCACCCTGAGGAGCTTAGACTAGTCATTTCCTTAATCTGAGTCATTTGTCTGTAACTGGCCAGACTCCCTCCAGCTGGAACAGCTAATGGCACCATTTCAATCACGTGGGGAGGGGCAGGAGTGCGCTGAGGTTTAGGCATCTCTTTAGAAATACTTCTACAGATTTACTTTTAATCAGGGCCCATAGCCTTGCTCATAGTAACTTGAATCCCAAGTCCTCCCTCATGGATGCTTTCAGGCTTTCTGGACAGAGCTATGACCGCAGGACCGTACTACAGATCAGATGGGCAAGGAGGGCAGCCCTCCACCACCCACGCTGCCATGAGAGCCCCCAACAACAGCAGTGACACACAGGGTTTTCTTGAAGGAGGCGGCAATGTGTCCATAATACTAATACAGAACAATCAGGATGGAAAATTAGGTCGGGTGGTGGAGAGCTGAGGCATGGGATGGAACAAGGGGCCGGGATAAATGAAATCCACGGAGCTTTCTGCGTCCACCCGATGACATCACACGAAAACCACTCAACTCTGGATATGGAGTCAGGGATCGCTGCCATTTCTATACCTCCCCAGAACATTAAAAACAAAATCTGCAATCTCCCTGGATAAAAATTCTTATTAAAAGCATAACTCTGTTCCTTGGAATGACTTCCATTGAACGAAACTGCTCTTTGTCTGCCCATGTAATTTCTAGGTTGGTCTGAATGCTTTAGAACTATGCATTAGCCTGTTTGCTAATCCTTCAAATAAAACCCAAGTTTTAAAAATAAGAGTACTTTTATCTTTTGTAATGCAAGGATTTTGATGTTAATAACTTATGAAAAATATTACATTCTGCAACTATGCCTCTGAGACACTCTTTTCATATATTTATTACTAGCCCACATAAACTTTAAATTCTCAATAACAACCTGAGTGGACCTTGTTTTCCATCAGGCAAATATGCTTTTTAAGGTGAATGAAGTGGCTGATCTCCAGGCTCTGACCTCAGAAGCCTACTCCATTAAGCTGAGCAGGAAGGAAGCAGCACGTTTCAGAAATATAGTATTGACAACCCTACATTAACTACCGATGAGTTCTATGGCGTTAAAGTAGTCCTACAAATAATTATTTCTGCACTTTGAGAAATGATGGCCATTCAGCTTGCTTTGCAGGGAACTCTAGACAAACGAAAAGAGGGTTTTCTTTTTTGAGAAAATAAATCATGGAGAATTAACACTCATGATAATTAACAAAACACGATGGAAGGAATGAAACAGGTTCTGAATCCTTTGATAGCATAATAAAAATTAAACATGTATTCAGGAAAGAGAAATGCAAGTTGAGAAATTCATTCAGGCAAAAAATGTAAAAGTAAACTTACACAATGAACTTAAAATAAAACCTTGGAGAAATTCCATAATGTGAGCCAAGAATGTAAACTACAGAATGAAACTATGGTGTCATTTTTTTAGTTCAGTTCCTTATTCTCTATTAGCAGTATGGACAAATTACCTTCTTTCTTCTTAGAAAACTCTATTAACATATAAAATGCATTATTAAGGAGTAAAATCTTAAATCTTTTTAAATTGCACGCAAATACTCACTGATTTACAGGATTATAAGTACTTGTGGTATCCAACCTAAAACTAACCTCTACGACAGAAGCTTCAAATCTCTCATGTAAGGGATACATGGTGTGGGCAAAGGATTTCTTCTTTTTTATCTAACTAAATATTTATTGAGTAGCTTTTGGGTGCCAGACAGTGTGTCAGATACTGCAGAGAGAGAGATGAGCAAACACAGAATCTGTCAAACACCTTGCAAACCACACTATGATGGGAAATTGAGAGAGACTCAAACAAAACGCTGGAATTTGGGGACAGATTTATGGGCATCATTATTCAAAATATTTTCAACCCTAAATATAGTTATGTAGCAAACAGTTCTCTTGGGACGTTAGACTATTATAAAAGCTTAAGATAATTAATTTCGTAGAACATCTGCCAGAAGTCAAGGAAGAATTTTGACAAGAAAAAACAAGTCCATCAAAAATCTGGGGATCCTACTGACAGCTCAAATTCTTGGAGCTTCCTTTAAAAGAGTCAAGTTAGAACCTGGTGGGGGTGAAGAGGTTAATTATTAGCTGGGTGCTTTTAATTTCTCAGGTCATTTATCAGGTTAGTTTACACTCTTCTCGAATAGTAGTGCTATGGTAAGAACTCTATGGTGGACAGTCTCCTTTCTTATTTAAGTCATTAGAAATCATTACCTACTAACCTTATTTTGCAATGAGAGATGATAAACAGCATGGGAATGGAATAAGCGTGCTGTGAAAGATCAGTTTTACTTGTAAAATACTCTGGACATGGTGCTAATGAACATGCATCGTTTATTAATTTGGGGTGGCTTTAAATCAAATCATGCGCATTTTATCGCGTATGTACTCTTTTGGCTTATATGCAACTTTGTTCTTTAGCTCCTGGGAGCAGATTACATCAGTCTTTATGCAAAACAGAAAGGGACTGCAACAGTCTCCCCCCACTCCCCCCCAAGAAAGCTTCCATATACAGGAAGGAGGTGTTACTGTACGACAAAGCAAAGGTAGGAAGTGGTTAAGTACATTTCGGTAAGTACAAAACCTCGCAATTTTCTGCCTAAACAGCAATCTACTTCTTACCCTCCATTTGAGTCTTTCTATTGCTCTTACACAGAGAAATCATTCAAGGGGACCACCTCCCCTTGTATGCCAGTAATAAGCACCTTCAAAAGAGGCCTCCAAACACACAGGTGCCTATTTCCCGTCCACAGGTGCCCAGGATAAAAGGGCTGTAGACTTCTCCCACTCGATGAAACCCAGAGGGCTATCTTCACTCAGTGAAGAGAACCTTCTGGGTTGCTTTAAAGGGTGAGGGTTGCTGGTGCAGGGCTTCCACGTTTGAGGAGGGTTGCCTTGTTTTTGTTTTGGACTCATGAACCCCTTCAGAAATTGTAGGAATGTACAGTTTGCCATTGTGAGGTGATATCATGAGGAAATGACAATATAAAAAAAGGCTCTATTTTATGTGGTTATTATTAAATACTGCATTGAGATACTGCACTTAAATTCAATGCATGTTAACTTCCTAATATAAACAGGCAAATTTTAACCCTCCCCTACTAACAAACAGAGCTCACTGTTTAGTTTACCCTTGGCATGAAGTCCATACCCTGTTGTGTGTGTTCAAGGTCATGTATCACTAGGCCTGAGTTTCCACCTCAGAAACCCCATCTCTCAATCTTCTGCCCTTTTTGCCCCCAAAGTGCGGGGGGCAACTGCTGACTATTTCAGACAGCTTCCATCTCAGAGTCCTCTCAGCGTCCCCCCTCTGCGGGCACGCCCCTTCCCAGATCTCTTATGGCACCAATACCGCTTAGGGTATGACTGCTGGTTTGTATGGCTGGCCTGCTCTCTACTAGATGATGATTCTAGAGGATCAACCCCCCTCTGGCTGCCCAGAAAGACAGAGATGACCTAAAGAGGACATGGGTGTGCACCCTACCCTGAGAGGACGCAGCACTTTGGAAGTACAGGTCTTCAAAGCCGGAATGGCAAACCTAGGGTCCTGGAATTGTAGCTCTGGTGTTAAGAACATCTTTTGTACAAGGATGGCAAGGGAAATAAAGGACAGTCGCTACATGGGGCGATGCAATAGGTATCTTCTATCTCGTTTGTCCCCACAACCACGGTGGCAGGAAGCTGGTGACACGCCTATTCTGCAGACCAGGAAACACAAAGGCCCTCCCAGGCTGCCTCACTTCTGCTGGAAACATACAGATCACCTACTTCTTTCTGATCAAGTTGAAGAGAGGATTTTATTAAGTCTCGGAGCGCGGTTAGCTGTTTCTTTTCTTCATCCTGGGTCTGTTTTATCTGTGACGGAAAAACAGGACTTTCATCACGTATCTTTTATACATGAGCAGAGTTTAATTCACCCAAATATACCAGTCATCAAACAATTCAATTATATAGTTGATTTCTTTATTAAAGTCTTTTACATGGTCTCATTTTCTTACATGAAAGGCAGAATTTTCTCATCTTATGAAAGTACCAGTGAGTTTTGAAATCAGTGTCTTAATGCAACAGGCCTTCTTATTAAATAATACATCTAGGCAAGACAATTAGCTCTGAAGTACCATTTTAAACACAGTTTAGAAATAACACTGGGTCACTTGCTTCTGGTTTTTCAAAGGGCGGTAACAGGAATCCCATAATGTGGTTAAATGGGCCAGAAGAAAGTGTGAAAAAGGACCAGAACCCAATGGGCTAAGGTATATATGAATGTTTACACGGTGGCACCCGGGGGTTTGGCCCTGGTGCTGCTTTTTTTAATCAGCTGAAACTTATTACAACCTGAATCATGTTAACTATTAAAAGACAACGGCAGTGGTGGGGGGCGGTCACCTGGGTGGCTCAGTCAGATGAGTGTCTGCCTTCAGCTCAGGTCATGATCCCAGGGTCCTGGGATCGAGCCCCGCATCGGGCTCCCTGTTCGGCAGGGAGCCTGCTTCTCCCTCTGCCTCTGCCCCCCACCCGTCCCCACTAGCGCACTCTTTCCCTCTCTCAAATAAATAAAATCTTAAAAAAAAAAAAGACAATCGGAAAAAATATACAGCTATGTGTTTTTAAAGATATATACGCAAAATCCAGATATCTGACAAAACCAAAAAAAAAAAAAAATCATAAACCTGCCTACCCCGAGACAATCAAGTTTTGTCCTTCAGGGTCAAACATTCTTTCTACAAGTGCCAGACTGCAAGGCACTCACAGGTGATGCTACTGGACCCCAATGGACAGCCATCTAGAATTGATGGTTACATACCCTCATTCCTCCTATGTCCCAAAAATGTACTCTAGGATATCTGACCATCAAGGCCTTCTGAGTTAAACTGAAAGCTTACCTGCACAGGTTTATACTGACAGATCACGTACCCCTGCTTTTCTTTAAAGCTCTTCTAATCCAGATTTCAAATTTACTGATGTTTATCTATAAAAGCAACTTAAAATGCATGCGTTTTATAAAATACTTACATTATATAAATCAGCAGCCAGTTTTTCGATGTACTGTTTCAATTTATCAGCCGTTTTCAAGCCATCTTGAAAAAAACTATGATGGAGAACATCAGAGATTTACCAGAAGCATAAAAAAGAAATGAACCCTAGTCACCTATAAAATCTGAAAATACTAATATATTTACTCTCTACCCACATAGCTACACAAAACACTTATAAACGAATTTCAGTATTTTATAAAGATGCACCAACAAACAGATTACGGGCACCATCTGACACGTGCTAGCAGCTCTCACGTAGACAGTGCAAATTACAGCTGTGGTCCCAACACAGCGATTTCATGTGCGTACCCATCTATTCATAGAAACAGTCCTCCTGGTTGTGCCGTATTTGAATTCGAAAGAGAGAGACACACAGCATAACTGGTGTAGTATCATGAGGATGAATTAGACGCTTTAAGGAGAGAGGAGACTTTTCTAGAAACAAAGGCTGCAGGAAAGTTAGCCACCTTTCAGTTCCCCAAAGACCCCTGGGGAACATGCTTGAAACACAGGAAGTCAGATCGATGGTATCCTGCCGTGTGCACAGCCAGATCGCGCCATTTCACCCTAAGAATCAGTACTGACAAGAGCCGAGCATGCACAACAAGCTAAGCATGCTTGCATTTTGTGAGTTATTTCATTCACCCCCAACAACAACCCGAATGAGTTCCCAAGCACTTCAATCTCATCTCCTTTTCAGAGGATAAACTGAGGCACAGGGTGAGTACATCACTTGCTCACATGACTAGTAAGTGGCAAAACTGGGATTCAGGGCCAGGCTTTGATTCGGACACCCCTGCTTGTGATGACCAAGCAAAGAGATTTCCTGTCTGACCCCTCCACCCAGGAGTTTCACTTGTTTCAGTGTTTGTAATGTTCTCTATCCTCTTGGAGGCTTCTCTAGCCCTGCCCCACATCTACTGCTCTTTCCCCACAAAAGAATGAGATCCTTGAGGATAAGGACTGTCTCATCTCAGGATTGCAGTGGGTCCAGCACCAGGCAGATGTCAGTGAATGATAAGGATGCAGCACTATCAAGAAGTTTTAGGGCACATCTTAGGATTCATATCTACATATATAATTAAGCTTAACGTGGACAATCAATGTGGACAATACATTCTTATCAGAACTGGCCCTCCAAGAGTGAATACTGAAATCCCCCACATGTTCGAGAATTTTTTTTTTTTAAAGATTTATTTATTTATTTATTTTGAGAGAGAGAATGAGAGACAGAGAGCATGAGAGGGAGGAGGGTCAGAGGGAGAAGCAGACTCCCTGCCGAGCAGGGAGCCCGATGCGGGACTCGATCCCGGGACTCCAGGATCATGACCCGAGCCGAAGGCAGTCGCCCAACCAACTGAGCCACCCAGGCGCCCTGTTCGAGAATTTTTTAAGGTTGACATCTTCAGCTGAGAACCCTTACTAAAATCAGAAAGTCTTTCACCAGAGGAATGGGAGAAAGGAGGGCTTTTTGGTTAACCATTTAACTTGAGAGCTACATTTAAACTCTTCTAACATTCAGCTGTTCACCACTGCCCATCGGAATGAAGGTTAAACTTCTCAGTTTAGAACTGAATACAATTTATGTTCCGGACCCTGAAGAGCTTTCTGGTTTTATCTCCTACCATCTTCTTTGAAAAAATGTGGGTTCCGGCCATGCTACATTTTTTTTTTCCAGTTCTCCCTGGCCTTTGCTTCTGCTGTTCCCTCTTGCTGAAATGCCTTTCCCCACTACGCTTCTACTGTAACTCCGTTCGTTGCTGCCTCCCACAGCAGCTTGCCCTGGCCTGCCAATCCAGGGGATGGCATATTCTAGCACGGGCTTGTGCCCAGGCCTAATGCCAGCCCTCGAGCAGCGGGCCGCGCTCTGTCCAGAGTAGGCCATTCATGAACATCAACCTGAACCAGCCTCATCTACATGAGGGAAAATGTCTGTGGAAGAGGCAGAAGTATGGCTACAAAGTCAATCACAGCAAAACCACTTCTGATCTCTGATACTCAAGTAATTTCTGGAGAAAGGGTCTGAAGGTAGAACACATCAGTGTAAGGTAGATGCTATCAGGACTCCTTACAACAGAAAAAGGGCTTTAGGGTCAGAGGCTTCTGGCTTAGAATCTGTGCTGCAGGATTTCTAGCAGTGGTTCTCTGGTCAGTCACTTCTTGTGATAACTGTATTCTGTGGGGCGGGTAACACGGATAACACGTATGAACTCGCTCCGCAAGGTGCTGAGTCGTTAGGACATGCTCAGCACACGTTAGCTCCCTTCCTGGACTGCTGGATTTATCACAGAAGGAGTCATGTCCTTCCCCGAGGGATAGAGATTCGCTGCAGATTAAGTTTGTTTCAGTTTCACTTTCAACATGAAGGAAATTTAATCTTTTTTTTTTTTTTTTTTAAAAGGTGAGCTTAAATGACAATGCTTTAGATTTGTGTTTTCCAAGGGGGTAGCCACCAGCAGCTAATTTAATTAAAATTAATATAAAATTCATTTCCTAAAGTCTCACTAGCCACAGCAACTACATGTGGCCAGTGGGTACTGTGTTAGACAGTAGAGAATACCACCGTTTCCATCATGGAAGGAAGTTCTACTGGGCAAACTGAATAAGCGAACTCAAGAGTTGAATAGCACACAGGAATGGTATAAAACACATTTTAAGGAGAAGGAAGGCACTGATAAAAATGACAAGTTATTTATCCGGAGGTGAAAGCAAGCTGGAAGGGGGACAAATTCCTACCGATTGAAAGGCTGAAGAAAGACCCCAACAAGTCTGTTTTCCTACATCTGAATTCTCCAGAACATTACACAGACTAAGAAAAATTAATAGAATGAGAAATCATTTTAATCTACAATATGACTCAATTGTTACAAACAAATCATATACATAAATCCAGTAATCTTCTGAGTGCGATTATAGGTTTTCTTTGTTAACTTCATTTTCTAAAACACATCATATATTCAGACATTAGGCAAAACAAAATTATAGAAAAGAACCAACATTTCGTCTAGAAGGAGAAGGTTGAGCTGAGGCCCTCTCAGAAAGTTACGCTAGGGCTCACTTCTGGGTTTTGGTGAGAAACAGGAATAGGAGGCAGAGGGGACCGGATGCAGGGAGAACAAAACCGTCTTGACATTAGTAACACAGTCATCAGTAAGCAAAGGCCGACGTGCTGTTGACCGCACCGTCGGTCTGGTGACTCCTCCCCTCTGTGCCCGACTGTCCCCTCCTTGAGGGGTCAGTCTCAGCCACGAGCTGGGTGGGACTCAGAGTCACGGTCACACATCACCTGCCACAACATTTCACTGAGGGTGGCGGGCTTGCCTCTCTGTTCCCTGTCTCCTCCCTCCAGTTCACTGGCTCTGGTTCACTGGAAATGCATGAACTTCGGAGTCAAAAGCATATGACGTTTTGGCTCTCAATCTCACCGTACATACAACCTTGGGCAGGCTACTGACCCTGTCTGAAAATGAGCATGATCATCCCCAAAGGTGGATGTTTTCTGGCTTCCAGGAGAGGCAGATGAACTACTACAGATAAAAGTGTTCTGTAATTGGAAAGGGAAGCACAAATGTCAGTTGTGATTACCTGCCACTCAACCTGAACGTGGGAGCCTTCCCCGCGGAAGGCAACATTATGTCTCTGACACCCACTTGTCCCTTGGCCGCCTTCTCTGTACATTACTGAAATATAATGAGATCTTTGGAAAATAGATGATGATTAACAGTAATAATAAGGACAACTGGCACGTAACTATTTATTCTGTGCCAGTCACTCACTATTATGCACAATTAAGTATCCCTTTTCTTAAGTCTCCATTAGAAGCCAACAAAATAGATAGTTATTATTAACCTGTACCAGACAAGGTAACTGAGGGCCAGTGAGGTCCAGTCGTTTACTGGGGGTCATCCAGTCATTCAGTGCAGAGATGGGATTTGAGTGTAAGCATTCCCAGCTCTGGAGCACAGGTAGTTAAACACATCAGGCTGATCTGGGTCCAAATCCTGGCTCTCCTGCTGAGTAAGAGCATAATCTCCGAATCCCTGCGCCTCCGTGTCCTTATGCAGGAAACGGAGATGATCCCATGTACTGTGGGGAGTTCTTGTGAGCACTTCGAGAATGTTCTTAAATGCCACGCACAGAGAAGCAGTTCAATACACAATGGTCACAGGCCAGCGAAATGAGCCTCATTATTTCTAACCTTAGAGACACAGCTGCATTGACTTCGCTTTCTAAAAAAGCAGCTTGAAAGAAAAACGACCATATTTTTTTTTTTTTAAAGATTTTATTTATTTATTTGAGACAGAGAGAATGACAGACAGAGAGCATGAGAGGGAGGAGGGTCAGAGGGAGAAGCAGACTCCCTGCCGAGCAGGGAGCCCGATGTGGGACTCGATCCCGGGACTCCAGGATCATGACCTGAGCCGAAGGCAGTCGCTTAACCAACTGAGCCACCCAGGCGCCCCAGAAAAATGACCATATTTTAATGACCCAGAGTGCCAGAAAAATGTAAGCTGCCAAATGATAGGCAGAAGGCCCTCCATGTTTATCCTGACAGTCTGTGACACATCCACAGCTGCCGAGTGCAGGCTCGTGAGTGTGAGCACAGTCACCCGTCCACCAGGGAGAACACACACACCCTCCTCAGAGGGAGGCACAGTCTTCTCTAACCTGAGAAAGTTGCTATGTACTTCCCCCTTACTCCGTCCAAACAATGATGGGAAAGGGATACTATGTTCTCTCTGCTTTCAATTTAATTTCAAAGAAAGAGAGACAGCAGGATCTCCCTGCTACCCCAATCACGTATTCTGCTTGGCTTAGAAAGAGGGGCTATTTGGCCAAAGGCTGAAATGCTCTGGGAGCATAGTATTATCTTCAAAAGTTAGGATGCCCTTGCAGTATCACAGAGAGTACGGTTCTTTAAAACAAATCAAAGTATAAAACAAATTAAGAAAAATGAAGTGATTTCTTAACACATCAACCACCAACCCCTCTTGAAAGCTTACTTCCAAGCTTCAGGTGCTGATTTCCAGCTAACCAGGGTGACATCTTCTCCTAGAAAATTTTCTCTACGTGTGTCCTGTGGTAGTTAAGAAACTTAAAGGGACAGGGGTTAATTAGTGTAAGTATTAATTAACCGCAAATCCATTTCAACAGTTCAGGTCAAAGAGCCAGCTGAGAGTGATATAGAGAGAGTCTTAAAAACAGGGATGTCCAGGCCCAAGTCCAGGCTCAACCAAATTCAGATTTCTGACATATTAAGAGCATGCACTCTGGAGTTACAGAGACCTGCGTTCAAGACTTAGTTCTGTCACCTTCTACATATAAATTTTATGAGGGCATAGATCTTTGTTTTTGTTTTGTTGCTGTTTTCAGCATGAAAAAAAATTGAGATATAATTCATGTAACGTGGAGGCGCCTGGGTGGCTCAGATGGTTAAGTGTCTGCCTTCAGCTCAGGTCATGATCCCGGGGTCCTGGGATCGAGCCCTGCATAGGGCTCCCTGCTGAGCAGGGAGCTTGCTTCTCCCTCTCCCTCTCCCTGCCGCTCCCCGTTTGTACTCTCTGTCAAATAAAAAATAAAAAATCTTAAAAAAAATTCATGCAATGTGAAATTCACCATTTCAAAGTGTACAATTCAGTGGTGTTTAGTATACCCACTATCTAATTCCAGAACATGGCTGTCACCCCAAGAAGAAAGCCTGCACCTGTTAGCAATGGTTCCCAGTTCCTCCCTTGCCCTAGCAAACAATGCTTTCTGTCTCAGTGGACTTGCCTTTTTGGGCATTTCATTTAAACGGAATCATACAATATGGGGCCTTCCACGTCAGGCTTCTTTCACTTAGAATAATGTTTTAGATGCTGATCCCGTTGCAGCATGTATAAGGATTTGTAACCCTCCTGGGAGCTTCCTGGGTGTGATCTGAAACTGGCCGCTGTAAACAGAGGGCAGGAAAAGACCTGAGAAAGTGGCAGGCCCCTCCAGGTGGGCAGGTGGCAGTTTTCATAACAGCAAAGGGAGCTGACACTGAGTGTTGTCTTGGGCGGCAGCTATATGACTGGATCCCTGCACCTGCCCTCCAAATCTCTGAAGTTTATAAAGAAGCCCCAACTGTGCTTGGTCATGTATACACCTGCAGGTGTTCTCAACGCCACATCACCATCTCAAGGCCACGTCCTTGGAGCAGCCTCTGGGAGTGGGAAAGGAAAGCAGAACCCACATTCCAAGGACAGGGGAGGGAGTTAAGGAGCCTCTGAGCGACATGGTCCAGCTCATGGGGTCATCAGCAGTCCTGCAGCCCAACATTATTCCACTGCACTGCGCTACCATATTTTGTTCATCACATGATGGACATTTGGGTGTTTCTACACTCTGGCTCTTATGAATAATGAGGCTATAAATATGTATGAACACATTTTTGCTTAAATACCTGTTTTCAATCCTCAGTCCTCTTGGGTATATACCTAGGAGTGGGATTGCAAGGCCATGTAATTCTAGGCTTAACTTTTTCAGGCACTGCCAAGAGGTCTTCCAAAATAGTTGCACCAACTTATATTTCTCTCAGCAATGTGTTGCGGGCTCCAATTTCTCTACATTCTCGCCAAGAATTAGTTTCCATTTTGTTGTTGCTGTTGTTTTTTTAAATTCTGCCATCCTAGTGGGGGCAAAGTGGTATCTCATTGTGGTTTTGGTTTGTACTTTCCTCAATGACTAATGACGTTGAGGCTTGTTTCTTGTGTTTTCGGCCATTGTGTTATCTTTTCCGGAGAAATGGCTATTCAAATTCTTTGCTCACTTTTAAATTGGATTATCTTTTTGTTGTTGAGTTGTAGGAGTTCTTTACATATTCTGGATACCAGACCCTTATCAGATAAATGATTTGCAAATATTTCCCTCCCATTCTGTGGGTTGTCTTTTCGCTTTCTTAGTAACGTCCTTTCACTCACAAAGCCTTTTTGAAATCTGAAGTCCAACTTACCTATTTTTCTCCTTTGGTTTCTTTTGCTTTGTTCATTTGACATGTTTATCGAGCATCTACTGAATGAGTGAATGTGCCTTTGGGCAGGTTACTCATCCTTCCGGAGCTACAATTTCCTGACTGCTCTTGATAGATGTTAGCTATAATTACTTTAAAATTAAGGACAACATAGTAACGTTTGTAAGTGCTCGTGATCCTGCAGATCATAATGACATTTGCTAGGTGGAAAAGGAGTGGGTGAGCAGTAGGATATTATATTTGTTCTGAAAGCAGCATGTTCCCCACAATGTTCAAGTCTGAAAGTGACAAGCATTTGGTGTGGGTGAGTTGGAAAGGGTAACAGAAAGTCAAAAGCTCTTCTTTTCTGCTCCCTGTATTGTTCCACTGTAGTAGCTGTATCCCTGCTGAGATGCTGGGACTATACATGGTATTACTGGAGCAAACGGACTCTTGGGCCCCCTGACTTTGTACTGAAAATCATTTGGAGAACTGGAGTAAGTACTTAGGATACGAAATCTCTCTCTCTGTTTTAGAAGATTTTATTTATTTATTTGACAGAGAGAGAGCACGAGTGCACAAGCAGAGGAAGCGGCAGGCGGCGGGAAGGGGAGAAGCAGGCTCCCCGCTGAGCAGGGTGCCCGACACGGGACTCCATCCCAAGACCCTGGGATCATGACCTGAGCTGAAGGCAGGCACTTAACCGACTGAGCCACCCAGGCGTCCCCTTCTCTTTCTGAATTAGGTACAGAGACTTTACAAGTTTATTAAGGGTTTTTGAGGGATTGCCTGAAGTAAGAAATGAGTCTCCCTGAAAGAATACTACCCCGGCTTCTTGCTAGGTGGGAATTCTTGAGGTTCAACCAGGGGCAGAACCCCATTATAACCATGTTTGTGAATACCTCTCCCCACAAGGAGGTTTTTACTGTGTGGGGTTTCCTTCTGCTGCTCTCTGCTCCCTGGAGAGACTCTTCTACCAGATTCCAATGGCCAGATGCTAGCCATCCCCCAAGTCTAATGCCGACTGCCACCACCTCTGTCAAGGAGCCCTCCTCAGTCTGCTTGGGTGAAAGTCTCTCCTTCTCCTGATGCCCATATTAGCAATTACTTCCTAGGCCCACTGTGATGACTAATGACCCAACTTACTTCCAGTACCAGAGAATTAGCTCCTGAGGGCAGAGTCTTGTTTCATCTTCCTACCCCGGAGCTACCGGCCTTTGTCAGGAGATTAATATTTTTGGAAAGTGAAAAAGCAGGGAATGAAAGAATGGAGGATGCATTAGCTATCCAGGTCAGAGTTGCTCTCCTTTTCACCTTTAGGAGCAAAGGTTAAGATCTGTATAGTTTATAAGACATCGGACATTTTGGAAAACTAATGTTTGTGGAAGTTAAAACCTTCTTTGTAGGCTAAGGGAATGTGAGATCAGAAGATTTCTAGGGGTGCCTGGCTGGCTCAGTTGGTGGAGCATTCAACTCCTCTTGGTCTCAGGGTTGTGAGTTTGAGCCCCACACTGGGCGTAGAGCTTACTCAAAAGGTGGGGGGGTGGGGGGTGGGGAGAGATTTCTAAAATCAGGTAAAATCAAATTTGCTGCCAAAGTTTTGTAATGGAGAAGACTGAAAAGTTTCACTTATTTCTGTAGAGGTTTCAAAGCAATGATGTTTCTAGGAAAACTGAAATTGATGAAAGATGAAAAATTCCACCCGAAACTAAAATTAGGGACTACCAGGACACATTTCAAAGTTTCCTATGTACCCCACTAAGCTATGAAGCCAAAGGTTAGACCAGGTCTTCAGTATGAGGCTTTCACAGGCAAACTTTATCTTATAAATGTCCAACTGTTTCCACTTCAATGTATTATTTTTTGTATGTGAAACATATTTATACAAGGTGGAATTTACTTGGAAAAGAAGGAAAAAGTTAACAAATCAGATCTATGTAAATAACAATTTGATCATTAAAAGCTTCTCCTGGAACAATTCTGTACAATACATGTATGAATGAATGATTTCAAGTGCCACTTGGAATCCTCAGAGCTGCAAATACACACAATGTAGCCGGCATGGGGCTAGGCTCCATATGCATTATCTCATTTAATTCTCACATCTACTAACCTTAACCCCACTTGACAGATGAGGGTACTGAGGTTTAAAGAGGAACCTGATGAAGATCACATAGTCACCTGGCTGCACAGCAAAGGTCTGAACCCCTCTTTCTGTCTGACTCGTGCCTTCTGTGTGTCCCACAATATTAATGCTGACCTCCTCAAATGTCTCAATTACAAAGATCTTCTTAGATAGAACACTAAAAATTTTAACAATGGGTACGTTTTCACATAAAAACTCTACCAGGGCGCCTGGGTGGCTCAGTCGGTTAAGCGACTGCCTTCGGCTCAGGTCATGATCCTGGAGTCCCTGGATCGAGTCCCGCATGGGGCTCCCTGCTCGGCAGGGAGCCTGCTTCTCCCTCTGACCCTCCCCCCTCTCATGTGCTCTCTCTCTCTCATTCTCTCTGTCTCAAATAAATAAATAAAATCTTTAAAAAAAAAAAAAAAAAAAAAAACTCTACCAGAAAACCCATGAAAGCTAATCCAGTAATTAAGCAAGAAGTAAATAAGCAAATGTAATGCCACAGAATCTCAAGCATAATAAAAATGCAAAGTTAATAAGCAAAAATGGTGCTGGTATAAATAGTGGACGTACCACCAGTTACGTAGAAATCGACGTATAAAGTCAAAGTATTCTTAGTGCCCCAAGTATATAATTTCACCTAATTTAGGTGACAAAGAAAAACAATTCCAAGTAGGTATACATGGAACAAATGACCTGATAATAGGTAAATGCCAAGTAAGGGAGGAGGGCGTGAGAGTCACTTGGGAAGGCCTCTGTCGTGACAGGGTTGCATTATTTGTAACGAGAGCTTCACAGACTGTCAAGGCCACCTTTAGGATTCATAAGTAAGATGGCATTTTTGAGTAGCCACATACTTGCACTGATTTGAGTTACTTATTTACAGAAAACAACAAAGATGGAAGATAATACCATTTCTTATCATGTGGCTTTGGAAGGTTCTAGTATCACACTATATAGAGTGACGAAATGAAAACCAGAAAGAAAGAATTAAGAAAACCAAAGAAGTGAAGGGGGTCTTTCTTGGGCTAATAATCATGATCACGATATTCTACTTACTTGCACTGTGCGTGATAATACTTTATAAGATTCTGCAGCAGATCCACACCCTTTTTGGTCTTGATTTCATTAACTTTAATGAGATACTGTGGAAATAAAACAAAATCGTATGTTGCTCAGTACAGATAGGGTTTTCCCGTCATGGGTTTTGGGGGGTAGAACACCAATCATGAATCTGCACAAGTTACTGAACCTTGGTTGCCTTCAGACAGTGTGAGTTTAATTCAGGAAATGCTGATTTGGCAGTCACAAGTGTACAAACGAAATGATTAGAGTGTTAGCGTTTTATAAATGCTCAAGATTAGTTTACAAGACAAACAGAAATCAAACATAGCAAAACATTCTAGAATAACTGATTATTTCCCCCTGGTGCAGTGGATCTCAAACTTAAGAGTTCACATGGTCAAAACCTGAAAGACGGTTGACTGTTCTTTGCAGAAAACAAGTAAAATAGCATTCTCTTGAGGCATATGCCATCAGATAGCAAAACTTTTAGAAAGAATTTTTGGTACTCAAGAATGAAAGGATTAAAAAAACCACGAAAGAATAAAAATTAAAATAACCCAATATTAATTTATGCAGTTAACTAACACTACCAGGTCTGGTTTTTACTAGTGGTCAAGATTTTCTGTTGATACTGTTTGCTTCCTTTTCACTTGTTTTATTATGAAGAAGTGTTTATGAGCAGATAGGTTTGAGAAGAAGCTAAAAGTATGAGGAGGGGGAAAAAAGAACATTTAAAAAAGAAAAAATTTAGGGGCGCCTGGGTGGCTCAGTTGGTTAGGCGACTGCCTTCGGCTCAGGTCATGATCCTGGAGTCCCGGGATCGAGTCCCACATCGGGCTCCCTGCTTGGCAGGGAGTCTGCTTCTCCCTCTGACCCTCCTCCCTCTCATGCTCTCTGTCTCTCATTCTCTCTGTCTCAAATAAATAAATAAAATCTTTAAAAAAAAAAAAAAAGAAAAAATTTAAAATTAAGAAAATTCTATCCACTTTAATATTTTTGGAGAACTGTAAAAGGAACTCTATGACACAATTAGCATCAGAATGAGCAGAACGCCAGGTCAGGGAGTGCCAGTGTTCACTGGGAACCCAGTTTGAGAACCACTGCTTTAAGTCCAAGGGAGCATGCTTTCACTACATTTCTTTCATGAACTCAGGCTTTCTTAATGACTACTTTATTTAAGCTTTCATTCAAATTGGACACGTGGTTAAAAAAACAAAAAACATGCTCTAAACCTGTACCAGGAAGACTTCATATTCACCAGTGTTACTTCCTTACCAAACATTTTTTTTCACACTCACTCACAAGCAACATTAAAGTTCTCACCAAAGAATCCTGTTTTGGCATAAAGAGCCCCACAGGACCAAGGCTCAAAATATGAGACAACAGTGAAATGGCGGATCCCAAAAGGCTTGGAGAAAAATGGAGATGAGAACCCTTAAGCAACAGTCCCCTCCTCTAATAATCAAACAGCCTGCATTTAAGCATAAAAACTCCTGACTAGCAGGAAAGATCACAGTTAAGGAAACTCTGGGCAAATGCTTGTAAAAGCTGTTCTTACTTCGCACATTTGCAGCTGAAAGAGGCGCCGTTCCTTCTCCATCTCCTCTGCGATCTCAGCTCCTGTGATCTCTGTGCGGATCATCCCGTGCTGCTTTGCATGCTCTCTTTTCTCCTTCTCAATTTTTGTACTGTAATTAAAGCAGATGCCATCATTAAAAAAAAAAA
>NC_138372.1:161198946-161249378 GCF_054177405.1 Leptonychotes weddellii
AGTGGGAGACGGAGAAGCAAGCTTCCCGCTGAGCAGAGAGCCCGATGCGGGGCTCGATCCCAGGACGCTGAGATCATGACTTGAGCTGAAGGCAGACGCTTAACGATTGAGCCACCCAGGCACCCCTAGAAGGTATGCTTCTTTTTTTTTTTTTTTAAAGATTTTATTTATTTATTTGACAGAGAGAGAGATAGCGAGAGCAGTAACCCAAGCAGGGGGAATGGGAGAGAGAGAAGCAGGCTTCTTGCCGAGCAGGGAGCCCGATGTGGGACTCGATCCCAGGACCCTGGGATCATGACCTGAGCCGAAGGCAGACGCTTAACGACTGAGCCACCCAGGCGCCCAAGGTATGCTTCTTAATTAGGGGGAGGCATGTCATCTGTGTTGTCCCCTAACTGACCAGGTCCCAGAGCAGGAGCCAGGAAGCAGCTGAAGGTCACCACGGGGCCCTTGGCTTCTGGCTGGCCCGGGGGGCTCCCCACCGCCCCCCAGGAGCACAGGCAGAGGGGACATGACTCAGGAGCGCCTAGTCCCTGTGCCCGTGTGAGGGCAACACAGCTCTACACATGGTGCCCCCACGACGCCCACATGCACGTGGCACTTTATCAATTAATGAGGACAGAATTTGCTTGCTTTGCCATCCCACATTAATTCTGACATTCCTTCTCCGCTGCCCACTGGTTCTCTCTCCTTCCTCTCTACAGACCGAAACAGTTTCACTGAAAGTAAGGCTAATGCAAATCTGCTGACTTGCTCAACACATTGGAAAATCCAATTAAAATAATGAGCCAGCTCCCAGCAGTTAAGTCGACGATTCCCGGGAATAAATGAGCTGTCTAGTGTGTTAACTCCTTCATGGCCTACTCGTGCACCTTCATGGCGTCCTGTTGTCAGGCCATTTCCAGGGAGTCATGATACATAGGAAAGAGTTCTCAGCAGGAGCTGAGAAGCTCAGAGGCATGTACCCACTCATTACTCCTGGGTGACTCTGGGCAAACCGTTAACCCTACTGACTCGGTTTTCTGATTTTAAAGTGGGTGTCCCAGCACCTTCCTCAACTAGCCCCAGCTGGTGTGACAGGATCAGGAAGAACAGATACCATGAAGCTCCCACTTTGCAGCAGGCCACAGGGTTGCCTGCCTCCACCCCACTGCTCCATCGGCTGCTCCTGATAACCCTCAAAGTGTTGTTAAGTCACGTGCTCAAACACACTCAGAGAGTTAAGTGGAGGGGTCAAACCACAACCCAGGGCTAACTCCAAAGTCAGTAAACGGTCTACAGCACATCTTCTTGCGGATTATCAGAACGTTTTGAAGACTATGATACACTACACACATGAATGGACAATTGTTATCAGCTACGACTGACCTACTGAACAACTACTGAACTAAGCTTTATTGTATTTGGTTGAGTATGCATTAAGGGGAAACAAAGAATACTGCTCACAGGTTGAGGGCACTTACAAATGCAACACAGATGAGAGTTTATGTTCCTACACCTTACCCACTGCTCACACACTGATAACTAGGTTTATGTTTCACAGCTGCTGGGGTGCCCAGGGCTCACATGGTCAAGTAGGTGACACATACTTAGCGAGGTGTGTCCTTGGACAAGTCATTCAGCCTCTTAGAGACTCGGTCTCCTTGCTTGTAGTGGGAATGATAAGCCACCTGCTAAGGGTGTTGCGGAAGATACTGGGTGCTATGCATGCGAAATGCCTCACAACACAGACTCTTAATAAAATGTAACTAGGTTTACTTTCTCACACTTGAAAAGCTCAGTGGTAGTGGTGGAAAAAATACAATGATAGCATTTCGGATACTAGAATAGGTCTTTTGAGGCTGGGGTGGAGGGTGGGAGGACTCCCAAATGTCCTTCATATGGCACCACATTCTCTCCAATGGTAGGTTTTATGGTTGTTTCCCTGCCTCATTCTGCAAGAGGGTCTCTACAAACTGTAGGATAATGCATCCTATTTTACAACATGCTCTAATCCAGGCAGAGCAGCCTGAATTAGATTTATTAACATGACAGATGGTACTGTGTTTAACATATGTTATCTAAAGTTAATGCTCACAACAACTCAGTAAGATGATTCTTGATCTCACCCAATGAATGAGGAAACAGGCTCAGAGAGGTTAAGTAACTGGCTCAAGGTCAAACAGTGAGTAAGCAGATGGATAGGTTTTTAATTAAACGTTTTTACTGACTCCATTCTCATTTCCTGAGTCCTACTATTTGAGTGATCTTTTAAAGTGACTATCAGATCATATCACTCTCCTGCTCAAAACCCATCAATGGCTTCCCATGGACCTGGATTCAAATCCAACCTCCCAGTTTAAGTCTGGCCCAAGCAACCTGTCTGAAGCCCCTCTACCCGTTCCCACTGTCCATCAACCATGCCAGCCCTTCCTCCAGTTCTCAATCCATCAAGCTCCCCCGCACCCCCTACGCACATGCTTTACCTTGAGCCTGGACCACTCTTCCTTTGGCTACTGGCAAAGAACCTCCTATTCTAGTCTCCATGCCTCCTCCACAGTGAGGTCTTGAGCCCACTCTACATAGGTCTCTCCTGCCTGATTTCCCTTTAGTCTTAACGAGGCAGAAGAGGCTCACTGTCAGAGCACAGTGCATTTTACCAGCACTTGATTGTTTCTTTACTGTCTAGAGCAAAGCTTCTTGAAGGCAGGAGCTATGGCTGTTTTCCCACCACTGTGTTACATCAAACCCCTAGGACAGCATAGACCTGTCATATAAAACACCTATGGATGGAATAAATGGCTGAACAAATGAATTCCTCTCCATGCCCAGGAAAGCTGTTCTGAGGCTCAGAAGTGTTACAGAATCTGAGCCAGTTTTGGTCTTCCTGGAGCACTCTGCACTTCCAGATTAGAAGGCAGGGAGGTGGGGGCGGATTTAGGAGAAGGAGAGGAGATTAGAACTGCTCCCAGGATATGGCTGGGGGTGACAGACCAAGGGTCTGTCTGCCAGACTTTGACAACTGGGGAAGAAGAGTGTTCTAGATTTGAACCTGCCTCCACCTGGCAGTGTGGATATAGGCTGGTCACTTCTCACTGAAAAAACAAGGTCTCTAATATACCTTCCAGGTACAGTACTCTTATAGCTTAAAATGAGCTACTGAGATACGACTGAACGCACCAGGAAAAAGTCCAGATCAACTGGGTGAGAAGAGCGCAAGGGAGATGCTCACACTGTCCCACAAGCAGGATGGGGCCCTGCCCCCCCAACTCCAACAAAGTAACAAAAACATAACTAAACAATTCTGTAATGATGCTGAAGAGTTAGAAGGGTCAGTTCATAGTTCCTATCAAAAGGCTTGATTGTTTTATATTGTCTGTATTGTCTATTATCTATAAAACTTCTGCCACAATATAAACAGAACCTTTTGAAAAAGTCTGAAGTATCTCAAGAAAGTGAGCTTCTTAATTTGACCAGAGCAAGAACAGACGGGACTACCAGGGTCTTGGGCTCCAAGCAGTTTCTCTCCATTTTCTAACTGACTCAAACAATAGTGAAGGAAGGGGAAATAAAAATATGCAAACTGAATTCATACAGTAATGAGGGCCAACATCGAAATAATCTATTGTCAGGGCACATGCAAAATTTCAAATGATGCCCTCGACTCTTGTTCTCAAAGGAGAGAACATGGCAACAACGGAAATGTTCAACACAGGAGACTTGGTAAATAAATCCCTGTGCGAATAAACGATGGGCATTCTATAGAGCTGTCAGAAATGAAGTCATGGACACTGCCAAGGGGTTCTGCAGACCCTGCTGTGGGGGACAGTTGCTGACTGCGGGGGAGGCTTGAGGCTCCTCACTCCATCTCCACCACAGTAGCTCTGCGTTAAGAGGCCGTATGCTTTCAGTTAAGCAAAGGTCTGAAGCTACAGCGCTTTACAAAACCAGAAAACGTTTTCAAAATATATGTGAAAAATCAGGTTATCAAATAGCATTATAGTATGAAACCAATGTGGCTAAAAAGTTATGGCAATAAATACACCTACGATAAAAAGATTTATAAACAGAAGAAAAAATTAGAAGATACAGATCTATCTCAACCCACAAACAGCAGATTGTAAGGCTACTGGTGGTTTTTATTTCAGTGTTTATCCCCTGTGTTTTCTAAGTTTTCAACAATGAACTGGTATTATTTTTGTATTCAGAATATTAAAAAGAAATAAGACACAGAAACACAAGAGGGCGATATAATCACCAGCAGCCTATTTCTCATTCAGCTTGTTATCTGACTTACTAAAACAACATAGAAACCAGAGAGCAGGTATAAAAGTAAAAATAATGAATTAGGGAGTGAATTTGGCAGGAAACATTACAACTTCTCCGTAACACTAGGGAATTCTGTATCTCTGTCCAGAATGACCATCCTTCCCTTACCAAGTATGGTCCTTGGACCATTCGTGTTTGCATCACCCAGAACTTGTTAGAAATGAAATCTCAATCCTAATTAATCAGACACTCTGAGGGGCACCCAACCACCCACGCTGAAACAAGCTCTCTAGGTGTGATGGCACCACATTACACGAAGGGCTGTCCAAAGTAGAAGGAAAACCAAAGTTCCTTTAGAGAAGGGAAAGCCTACAGTCAAAATGCGGAAGGCACTTGTCTAAGGTCTAGGGCATAATCACCATGAGAAAAGCACAGGAGTGACTGTTCTGGGTGATGTGGGGAAGACGTGAGGTAAAGGGTGACCCAAATCACACCATTATGCTACAGGAATCAGGAAATGACAAGAATGAATTTAAGCAGAAAATACAGTTCTCCTGGAAGTTTCACAGAGAAAAATGGATAGGTGTATCAGAGAATATGAGAATTCCTTAATGTAAAATAATGCAATTATATTTTGTCTAATTCAATTTAAGCAAATGAGGGGTTAGATTTACACCATCTCCTACACTGAGAGTGAAAATGAAAGCACTATTATCTCTTGCATTATGTGCCGTATCTGATTTCAATTGAGGATAATTGTAAGAAAAGGGGGGTAAGCTACGACTTACAAGCCCGGAAAGCAAAAGGAAGAAAAGCTGAGGCAGCTGGGCCTTTGTTTAAAAAAAGACATCTCGACCCTAAGGATTTCTCTACTGTGCTTGAAAGGATCGATCGACTGGTTCACGATCGACTTTAAGACCCTCAATTTCATTTCCATGCATGTCATCTACAATTTGCTATGTTTAAATTAGAACAAAACCATACTGGAGGTGACATCAAATTCCATTTTCCTTGCCTTCACTGAATATCTTTATCACCCACTGTACGTTTGACAATGAAAAACTTTTACTTAGCTCCTTCCTAACAAATTAAAAAATGTAATAAAATAAATGTGTGCAAGCACTTGGGGCTCACCGTGTACCCTAACAGGAGGACACAGCAAGGCCTCCTTGTAGACACTGTCTTCATTTAACTGGGAGGAAAGCAGGGGAGAGAGAAGTGCTGCCCTAGACCTTAGACAAGTGACTTCCGCATTCTGACTGTAGGCTTTCCCTTCTCTAAAGGAACTTTGGTTTTCCTTCTACTTTGGACAGCCCTTTGCTTGGAATGCCCTACTCTGTCTGCTTGGTCCATATCTTGTGCTTCTCCTCACTTGATCCTCACGGAAAATGCTCAAATTAGCAATAACTGGACCTTGGATAAACCTCATTGGCTACGATACTGCTGTGTGTAAAGCGTGACCTTCACTGAAAATGTCAGAATCCAAATAATTTACCTAAATGGTGGCTGTAATATTCACCACCACTTGATATATTTCTAAGTTAGCCTTGCAGAAAAAGAATCTTCTTGGATATTATGCTTGTGACGCCAACTGCTGCCAGAAAACCAAAAAAAAAAAAAAAGTTTTCTCTATTTGCAGGCAGCAAAAAAACAGGAAGTCTAAAATACCTGGTCCCATCCCCATGTCCATCTTTTCCTATAAAATGAAGTAGTGCTTTAGTGTTAACTATTAAAATAGTCTGCATAAGCAGTCTCTTAAACAGAAAGTGACAGCCAAGCTCAGCAAAGAGCCCAGAACAGAGTGAATATTTAGTAAATGCTGGCTAAGTCAAGACCACAACTTAGAAAGTCTTTACTTAAGAAAAAACAAAAACAAAACAAATAAACAAAAAAAACAGGGGCACCTGGGTGGCTCACTCGGTTGAGTGTCTGACTATTTTGGCTCAGGTCATGATCTCAGAGTCATGAGATCGAACCCCATGTCGGGCTCCCCACTACTGGAGTCTGCTTGAGATTCTCTTCCTCTTCCCCCTCTGCCCCTTCCCTGACTCACACACGCTAAATAAATAAATAAGTAGATAGAATCTTTTAAAACAAACAAAACCAAAAAATAAAAACCCTGAAATACAGATTTTCACCTCTCTCTCTAAATATCAAGTGTATCAGGGGCACCTGGGTGGCTCAGTCAGTTGGGCATCTGCCCTCGGCTCAGGTCATGATCCCAGGGTCCTGGATTCAAGCCCCACGTCTGGCCCCCTGCTCAGCGGGGAGTCTGCTTCTCCCTCTGCCCTTCCCTCCCACTCAAGCCCTCTCACTTACTCTCTCTCTAAATAAATAAAATCTTTTAAAATAAGTAAGTAAATAAATATCAAGTGTGCTAACCAACGCTTAATGCTGTTTAATGCTTCTAGTTCAGGAAAAGTGCATCTACAAACCCAAGAGAACAGTTTTATAAATATCTATTGATTATTTATGGCCTAGTTCAAGGTGTCTCTTCTGATAAGCCTTTCTTGATACCCTTGCCTTCTGGGTGAATGAATGAGTGAGTAACTGAGTAAATGATTCTGCCTCTGGTGACCCAGCTTGAGAACTGCTGGAACAGAAACATGAACTCAGTTTTATCTGACTTTAGAGTCGTCCCTTCTACCAGCTCTCTGAACTTTGAATTGCTTAACATGGCTGGGCAGCAACCAGTCAACAAAATGGCCTATTTGCATTTAGTAGAAGATGTAGGCTACTAGTTCAAGGCTGGGTCAGCAGCCTCTTTCTTCATGGTTAAACCTCGATGTACCAAAAGGCACCAAAGGGCATAATCTGAAAGAGGCAAAGTGTAAAGAAGCAACCAGCTTAAATACTCAGAAATTACATAGTAAAATGTAAAGAAGAAATAAATTCCAGAAGAGCAGATATGAAATGGAATAAAATTAAACACACGAAATGGATTACCTGATCCAGAAAACATCTAAATGAGCACGTCTCAAAGTGGTTCCATGGGAAGTTATCGTTTCTTATACAAGAAAGTTTGTAGTCAAGTAAGTTAAAAAAAAAAAAATGGAACTGGACAGGTCTCTTTAATAACAGGATGTCTCCAAGCCTTTAATACACAAATGTGCACTGTAAATCCCCAAAAACAATATGGAGTACTTTTCAATCCAGAACTCTTGTCAAAGAAGGTGGCATGGAATTAGTGTTTCAGGGAAAACTCTTAGGGAAAGGCATATCAGATTCTGATGCTCATGTTCCCAGGCAGAGGGAGCCAGATGCACGGGGCCAAGCATGGCCACCGCACACGGTTGCACAGGGTGTACGTAGCTCAAACATCCACCTGGCTTGTACATGCCACCCACCACGCTCCCCTCACTAATCCGTGTTTCTGGTGCTGGCTGACAACAGCCCAGAGGAAGGTGCCCTAGCTTGGTACCTGCCCAAAAGTCTGGATCTGGAGTGGGTCACCTCCTCTGAAAACTGCAGGAAGTGGAGGTGAAGAGAGACTCAGAGGCAACATTCTGCAGAGGAATCTAAACCCAGTTCAAGAGAGGACACTGAATCTGAGGCAGGTGGGTAGAACAGCAGAATCCAGATAAGAGGTCAGGCCTGGGATGGAAAATGGGAAGTCAAGGAAGGGTAGAAGAGGCCAGAGGAGTGAGTGTGAGGCTGAGTGTGGCAGAATTCTCTGGACAGAGGAAAATAATCTGCATTTGCTTTTCACAATGGCCTCCAGATTTGGGCCTGGAAAAGGAGGTCTGGAGGCTTCCGGGACCAAGACCATGTGGACAGAGGCTCTTAGCTATATCTCAGAACAGTGTTTGCCTTCCTCCTGCCACATCTGTGCCACTGTAACCTGCCCTTTAAATCAAACCAATCCTTTTTCCTTAAATAAATTAAAAGTAAACTGTATATGAGGCCCATAAAAGGATGCTCACATCCTTGAGAGGCAGTCCGGTGTACTTCTTAAAAGCATGGGCCCTGGAGCAGACCACCTAGGTCTGAATGCTGGCTCTGATACCTACCTGAGTGCTCTGTGCCTCAGTTTACTCTACTGTTCGATAAGGATAATTATGGCTACTACCTGGTAGGGCTGGTGTCAGAAGCGATGAGGCAGAAACAGTAATGTTCACCAAATATTCTACTTGCTCCCTTCTATTTCCTGTCCCCTGCCAGTGGGGCCAAGAACGCAGTTTAAGGTGGCGAACTAATACATCAGGGGAAGCAGTGATGAGCCTTCACATGATTCTGGAGCCTCTTCTCCTCTGCCATGGCGCACCCCCGTGGGGATGGGGCGGCCTCCATCCACCTTGGCCTCTGAATGAGTTAGCGTGTGCAGTAGACCCCCTCTGTAGACGTGGGACGTGAGGAGGAAAGAACCCCTTCCTACGTGAAGCCATGGAGATCTGGGGGTGAATCTATTACTGCGGCACATGCTAGCCCCTTCTAGCGAGTACAACACATAAAGTGCTTAACACGGTGCTTGGGCTATAGGAAGCACACTCTAAATACACACTACTGTTATCATTGTTATTTACATAAGTAAAACTTAACCATAGGAATAATGAAAACTTTACCTGCCTGAAGGTCTCTGAGGGCGAGATCAGCTCAATCTTGAAGAGAGATACTGATAAGCAAACGTTAGGGACATCCCAAGCGTTCCAGCACCAACCTGAGACTTTCTCCCCCACATTCAGTCCTCTCTTATGGCTAATGAAACCTTCTCCTCCAACAAAGGGCCAGTTTCTCTCTCCTTCCTCTCTCATAGAACTGCAGCTCTAAAACCTAAGTTCTGCTAGCATGGAGATGCTGTGTTTGAGTCTGTTTCAAGTGAAGTAACACCGGACAACCACAAACACATTTTAAATGAAGAGTGCGGGGGCGCCTGGGTGGCTCAGATGGTTAAGCATCTGCCTTCGGCTCAGGTCATGATCCCAGGGTCCTGGGATCGAGTCCCACATCGGGCTCCCTGCTCCTTGGGAGCCTGCTCCTCCCTCTGCCTCTCTCTCTCTCTGTCTCTCATGAATAAATAAATAATAAAAAAAAATCTTTAAATGAAGAGTGCGCTTCACTGCATGCAAAAGTCACAAGAAGATTCAATCCTGCTTAAGAGGCATTATTTGAACTTCCTATTTACAATGTTTTTAATGTTAGTCCTTAAAAGGAAAAAAAAAAGGCCAAAAGAAAAATAAACCATTTTTAAGTTCAGCCCAGGGATACCACAGGATTTCCGTATATTGGATGTATTTAAGACAAGGTACCCCCATATTGATGAACGTAAAATTCAAATTCTATATAGGGAATCGATTATGGCTTAGTTACACCATGAAATATATGATGTAGCCTGTTAAAGTGATTCTGCAATTTTATTTGTATAGTCCTAGAGAGCTAACAGGCTTTAAATAAAGTTTGCAAAGCATATGTATAATACAAGTTTTATTTATTTAAAAACATTTTTTTAAAGATTTATTTATTTTAGAGAGAGAGCATTATGCATGAGTGGGGAGAGGGAGAGAGAGAATCTCAAGCAGTCTCCCCGCTGAGCGCGGAGCTCCCAGTGCAGGGCTCGATCTCACGACCCCAAGATCATGACCTGAGTGGAAACCAAGAGTTGGAAGCTTAACTGACTGAGCCACCCAGGTGCCCCAAGTTTGTTTTTTCTAAAACTCATTTACCAGCAAAACCCGATCTAACCTGATTCATGTGGCGGTAAGCTTTGACCTGAATTGAGGTGGGACTCTTTGGAGTCTTCATCTCACTTCAGGTAATATTCACAAGTCTCACTGCAAAAAACAGGTTGTGTCTAATTATGAGGACCTGCCTGAAAAGTCACGGGGGGTCAGAGAAGGGATGTTATATAATATATGCCATATGCACCCTGCCACCACTCTGGAATCTGTAAAATTCTGAATTTTATCAGCTTCTCTTTATATAAATCTATAAAAGTGTCTCAAAGGACATAGCATATTATTAGTATTAATGGAAGCTGGGATTATATACTGATCTTTATTTCATTTAAATTTTTCTGTATTTCTCAAATTTTTACAGTAAACATGTACAACTTTTATAAGAGAAGAGGAAAAGAAAACCTCCCTCTTACCCACGTGGATAGATCTCGTTTCATGAAAGGTCTCACAATATCAACTGCCAGTGAAGCATGCCCAGACATGAGGGGACGTCTGGCAGATCTAATGCTAAACCCTTCCAATTATGGATTACCATTGTGCAAAAAGATAAGGTTGCTAAGACGTATTCTATAATCCAGGGGCTACCAACTGACTGTTGAGCATACTCATGCTCTCTACATTTTGCAGCATTTCAAAGAAGAACTTGAGAAATAATTTGTCAGCTATAAATGGAGATCCAACCTGCATGCTTCTTGGCTATTCTCTTTTAAGGGGGAAGAAAAGAAGAAAAATTAAAAATAAATCCTTAACTGGACCACATACCTTGCAGTCAGAGACTGCAAACAGGAAATGCTATGCAGCTGGAGAAATTTTTCCTTTGCTTCAACAGCTCTGAAGCAGTAACTGTCCTCTAACTGTTACAGGGGACTGAAGCTGTTATGCAAGCTACAGAACTGCCTAAAGGCTCAGGGAAGAGAAGGCGTGGACAGTCCCGGCTGAACCAGAATCCTTCTCGGCACCTCCTTTGAAAAGAGGTTTTACATGTATTTTCTAAAACTGATCCTACGCTGGGGGTCTTGGGGGTATGGTTCAAAGAGTTTTCCTTACCCAGTGAGAACCTATTTCAATCCATCAGTTACTCCTTTCCTGTCCCATTTTGTGGTTTGGTGATTAAGTAGTGGATGCAATGCTCTGTTGACTCCTTCATTTCTCTCCCTGGATCACAGGCAATGATGGGATGCTAGCAGGAGAGCAGACCTAGCCGTGTTTAGCAAGCCACAACTTCACTGCTTTCTTTGCAATGACTTAAAAAAAGACTGAACATAATTTTGGTTCCATATATTTAACCAAATGAATAACAAAAATACTTGGAAACACTAAAACTCTAAAAGATCATCCTTTCTTTTCCTTCTTCTTTTTTCCTTTAACAAGGAAGACTGCATTGTAAAGAAAGCCTTTATCATTAATGTTAACTACTAAATGATAATAAAAATAGAAGGAACGGAAGGTACAAAGGCACAGAAGCAAGAAACAGTCTATAATCCAGAAACAAGTAATTTTTTTTTAAATTAAGATTTTTAAAATTTATTTGACAGAGAGAGGGGGGTGAGGGACAGAGGGGAAAGCAGACTCCCCGCTGAGGGGCTCGATCCAGGACTCTGGGATTGTGACCTGAGCCGAAGGCAAACGCTTAACTGAGCCACCCAGGCACCCCTCAACAAGTAATTTGTTACATCTGGAGCTGGTTTTGATTATGAAGGCATCTTTCACTAGAGGAAGGACGAATTCATAGAGACTGGTAAATCAAGTAAAGAAACATTTCTAATAATTTTTAAAAATGCTATTATCTACGAAATATATGCTGTGAACCAAACGCTATGAGAGGTACTTCGCATAAAAGCCTGTGCACTTAAAACCTGGCCATACACATACTAAAGACATCTACAAAATAGATCATGTCCACATTTCTCTGGCTTCTCGCCACTAAGAGGCAGCATTCCCTAGCCACAGGCCCACGTGACAAAGAGACTGGCTTCTGAGGGGAAAGAGCTCATCACTTCACGTTTAGGGAACAGTGGCCACAAAAAGGACTTTAGAGGGAGCAACTGAAAACATGGATAAAGACTGGTTTAGAAAACCTATCAAAGTGCAGAGGAAGTGGGATTACAGATCTGATGGCACAGCAGAAAAGTGAGGGCTTGTGTTTTGCTGGGCACATCTGTTTTACACTGAAATTTTCATATAACAATAGCTATATCATTCAAAATTTTCCGCCACTCTCCCTCCCTGACCAGAATTTGATGATTTATACTTTTATGTAAACTTTCTATTTTGGAAAAATTACACACTCACAAACAGTTGCAAAAATGGTACAGAGAGGTCCCTTGTGTCCTCAACCAGCTTCCCCCAAGAGTAACACCTTACAAAGTTAACAGCTTACACAGGACATTATCAAAACCTGGAAGCCACACTGGCCCAAGATGATCAGCTAGGCTATAGATCTTATTTGAATTTCACCAGTTTTGCATGCACTCATTTTTTGGTATGTCTGTGTATGGTTCGGTGATATTTTACCACACGTATGGATAGTACAACCACACCACAATCAAGTTAGAGAACTGTTCTATCAACACAAAGAAACTCCCTCAGGCGCCCCTGACCCCTTCTCCAATCTCTGGTAACCACTGATCCATTCTCCATCTCTGTAATTTTGGATGACTTGGACTTTAATCAGAAAAATATACAAATGGCAATGTTATCTTGATGAAAGTCACCCATTTATGGAACTTACTGTTTTCACTTGAAGGTGTCAAAAGCACATAGAAACTAAAAGACAGAAGACCTTCTTGTATGTACGTGGGTAGTCCCACTGGACAGTAAGTCCCAGGTCCTCCTCCTGCCTGAGTACCTGGGCTGCCATCAAGTGGGTGTCCCCAGCATGGGCTCTCACCACAGGGGTGGGACGAGGCTGCCATGGGGACAAGGGCTGAACTGCCAAGGATGATGAATCCACCACAGGGCATTCTTTAGAAAGTCACATCCTCTCAAGCTTCTGAATCTGTAATTTGTCCCAACTAGGGGAAGGGCAAATGCTCTAATGCCAACACTAAATGAAATCTAGTGAAATACAAAGTTGCTTAGAACATATGATTTCATCTACCTGGGGGGAGAAAAGGTGCAGAAAAGAGGACTAGAAAGATAAACCCCAAATATCAATGACGGTTATTTCTGGGAAGGGAGAATATAAAAGAGAAACTGCAATTTTCTCTTTGGATTCTAAATTTTCCCCATCAGGCATGTGTTCTTTTTATAATAAGAAAAAAAAAATACATAAAGTCTCCTGCAGTGGCTATTAATGCCACAGCAGTATTAATATTAATGGAGTCTATTAATACGGTAACAGCCCGCTGCGTGTGACTCAAGGACTCTGCAGCTTACAAAATTTCTCACGCGTGTGCTATGACGATCCTCACAAAACCATAGGGCACGGAAGGTATTCTTCCTCATTCTCCCCGTGAGGACATCCGTGCTTCTAAGTCAGGCCATGTTATCAACCCACTCAGGGCTGGGGCCGGAATCACAGCCAGTGATTTCTTACGCCAGTGGGCCTCAAGGTGTGGTCCACAGGCCCCTAGAGGTCCCGAGGTCAAAAGTACTTTCATAATAATACTGAGATTTTATCTGACTTTTCCACCATTTAGACATTAGCACGAACAGTACAAAAGTAATGGAGGTAAAGCCACTGGGGTCCTGCTCAACACCAACCTAGGTCACTGTATTCTTCATGGTCATGCTTGTGCGGGGGGGTGGGGGGGGAGGGTATTTTCATATAAAAATGCCCATGATGAAACAGTAAAAATTACTGATTTGTTTACATATCAACCCGAGTACATCTTAGCCGCTCTCAAGGCACACCAAAATATGACAGTTATCTTGAGAAAAACCACTTACGCAGTATTTTGAGTTGCAAGCTAAAAGAGCTGATTTTGTCTGTCAGCTTCCCTCCAGTTTTCTTTTCTTTTTTTTTTTTTAGAGAGAGAGAGAGTGTGTATGTGCAAGTGGGGGGGGGATGGAAGAGGGAGAGAGAGAATCCCAAGCAGGCTCCATGCTCAGTGTGGAGCCCAACGCAGGGCTTGATCTTATGACCCTGAGATCATACCCTGAGCTGAAACCAAGAGTAGGATGCTTAACTGACTGAGCCACCCAGCTGCCCCTTGTCCATCAGCTTTTTAATGGGACACCATTTTTTTTCCCTTGAAAGACTAACTGTGGTAGTGAGATGTGGGTATTTGGCAAACATTTTCTCAAAAATGAATAAAGTGAGCCTGTCACACATATGGTTTCAGATTCACATGGCTATTAACTACAAAGAAACTAACACTTGTCAAGTTTTGATACAGCATCAAAGAATACTGAGAATCACCTTAATTCTTCAAGTGCTCCTCTTCCGTTCCAATATATAGATCTGCATGAGGCTGTACTTTTTGTCCAACCAAACAGCATATTGCAACAAAATGAATTAAGAGACTTTAAAATTTCTCAATTTTAAATTATAACACAGTAAGTAGGAATAGAAATGTTCCACATTAACAAGCACAAGAACTCTTCAGTGTCCTTGATCATTTTTAAGATTGGGGTCCTAAGACCACAAGTTTGTGAGCTATTAGCTAACACGCTCTCTTTTTCCGATTTATTATAACTCACTGATGAGGGAAATGAAAGAGAAAAAGTAGACAAGAGAGAGTTTTCAAAGCTAAACACAAACAGGGGCTGATGGCGACCCGTTTAGGTTCTAGCCAAGCCAGGTGGGCCGTAAGCACCCACGATCTGTAAAGGCAATGAATGCTGTTACTTTGTAACTGTTGGGGGGCAGTGTCACTGAAACGGTGCATGGGGAACCTGGAATCAAGCCCCCAATCCACTATTTCCCAGGCACATTATTTTTTGGAGGTTTGGTGCACTTATCCGTAAAATGGAACAGGACTATTCACACCTGCCTCTACCCAGGGAGTAGCCATAAAGATCAAATGAGAAGATGTAATAATAATTACAAATTAAATATAATTATAAGTAAGAGAATCAAAACTTGTATTTGTTAAGCAAATTCCACATGTCAAATACTGTGCTTAGTGATTCAATCCTGTGATCTCAATCAAGTCCCACGCTACCAGGTGACAGATAAGGAGACCAGCGCTGAAGAAGTCCAGCCATTCGAAGTGAGGCTACTCTGCGGGGAGCTGGCCTTCCGGGTGTGACAGATACCCGGCTTCCAACCCCCAGCCTTCCCAGCCTCCCTCATCCTCCATTAGGAGGGCAAACAACTTTCTCCAAAAACTGTTTTCTAGTATGTGGAGGGCAAGAGCAGGAAGAAAGGTGAGTTACTTTAAACCTGACTTGGTCCATCAACTCTGGTACAGGCTCACAGCGTGAATGGTTACAACTACTATCCTCCCTGCAGTCCCCAGACATCGGCCAGTTAGCAGTCGTAAGCTGGGCGAGGACAGCCAGCCCCAGCCCTGCCTGATGTTAGCAGCAATGCCTGTGCAGCCGCTCCCGGCTGATCATCCAACCCTCCACAATCACTGACCGCTGGGAAATGAAAACAAACATCTACGTAGCGATGAGACAGTTACCATCACTTAGTAGGTCATATTTCTCAGGACCAACCCTTTTAGAAATACCGCAACACGATACACTCATAATACGGATGACTTATAGGTAACACGATGAAAGTTCCTCTCTTTCTAGAGTTAGTCAAAAGCAGAAAGCTAGACCTGACCCCCAAATCCACCCTTTCCTCTATTTTAAGTAATATTTCCATTATATGTACTATCTTAATTAGAAAATGACATTTTTCAGTATGTGCCACTGCAGACATTTGGTATTTGCTGGCTGGATTGAGGATACAATCTGGAAAAGCTAAAAATGCCAAAGTATCTTCTTTTATCTTACTCCCTAAATTCCACCTGTAACCATTATTGCTTAATGTTTCCAGACTCCACTAGCTTAAGAGAATAGGGTTTTTGGGGTTCTCCTGAGAAATACTCAAAGCTTCAACAAGCTCCTTATCTGGGGACTAGAGGTGCTGCGAGCTGGCCCAGAACCTTCTCCCTCCTGGGGGTGGGCCTTCCTCTGAGCTCTCGGCTCCAAGGCCTGGCCCCATCCGCCTGTCGGGTCTGCTCTATCCTTTCCTGGCAGAACATAAAAAGGGAAGCAGCAAGCTGTTGAAACTGTTGTCAGGTTGTATAAACTCCTGGGACTGGCTTTTTACTCAATCAGGAGAGTGTTTCCTTAGTAACCAACTAGAGTACAAACAGATGCGTCTACCTGCTCGCTCATCAGAACGCCACCACTCTCTTCAAAGGGAAACATGTTTGTTTTTGTTTTCTTAATTAAATGAATTGGGCCTTCTAGCAATTTCTTTTAGATCTTTCTTAGACTTCTAACCCTTAAAGGAGAGTAGACAGGGAAGAAGAAGGCCTGCAGCTTGGAGTAAGTTTAGGGGACCAGTGAGATCAGCATTTCTCGCTGGGGAAACACAACCATCAAGGTGTGTTTCCTAACACCTAGGTCTAACCCCACTATCAGCTTGAACACTGAACCACCAAGGCAGATGACAGAGGCAGTATTACAGAGTAGGGTGGTAGAGACAGTGGACTCAGTCACATGTCTACTTACTAACAATGTACCTGGACGAGTTAAATAATGTGCCTCAACTTTCTCATCTGGATTGAAGGTATAATAACCACAGGATTGTTGTAAGATGCTGAATAAGAAATCTACACATGCACATTGCCAGGTGCATCAAAGTGTTCAATAAGTATCAGTGGTTTCTGTAGGGCGGTCAGCAAATGTATTACTGGGTAAGCAAATACAGATGATGAATGATGCCCGAGTGACCGCTGCCTTGTGGGGCCGACATGCACTGTGCGCAGGGACCCACAGTGGAGGGGAGTGTAGGAATGGATTGGTCCAGGAAACGTGCAAGTGATGAATCTCAACTAAAGCCAAATACATCTGGCGTCCCGGAAACTAAAGGTTAGCAAGATATCCCTGTGAAAACACCTAGCTCGGGGGAAAACAGAACTTCCTCCCTGTGCAAGTCTGCTACCAGTTATTACCCAAGTGAATAGTCGGAGTCCTGTTTCACTTCCTTTCTTCCCACCACATAGCCTTTGAGCAATGCCATCAGCAGAAAGACAGGCAGTACCCAGAGGAAGAAGAAATGAGGGCCCTCTTCTGAATATAAGAGATTTAACGACTCCCAAGATTTATGGAGATACCATGGATTTGTCAAATAAACCCCAAAGTGTAGGAACATGTTGGTCCTAAGTTCACAATTACCCTTTCTGAAGTTTTTGAAAATAAGACATATTTCCATTCTCAACCTTTGTTTTACGATTAGCTGTCACTATGTGAGACTAATTCGATGGCATTAAACCACAAATTAGAATTAAGCTGTGAGGAAGACAGACACGTGCATGTATTTATCTAGTACGACAGGAAAAAAAAAGAGGATATTCTGACTGGTCAAATATCCAGGTTAATACACTACAGAAAGACCATCTTCATTTTTCCAATACTGTGTACCCATCTGTAAGGTAAGCATCTGTATCAAACAGATCTGTGACAAGATTCTCCTATAAGGCCAGAGAAGCCTATCTAACAGAAACTGACCCAGGTCAAGACATCTTGAGCTTGAGTTCTTAAAGGAGGCAAAGGTGTCATCCTGAGAGCCTGGGGGAGAGGAAGAACCAGCTCCTGTTCCTCAGGAAAGAGACGAGGAAAAGTATGATATAGTTTTCCTCTGGCACCATTCAACCTCCCTGTACCTCTATCTCTTGGGACTTTGGAGAAGAGAGACTTGCTTAATTCAATGCATAAGAAAGTGTGGGTGGTAGCGCTACCCAGAATGAACCTTCTCAATGCCAACAGGGTGTGAGGGCAGGAATCCAGACACCAGTGCCCACCGCAGAGACTGCCCCACCCTCAACTCTGTGTCTGCCTCCTAGGGTCAGCACCTCTCCTGTCCCAGATTTTTAGGGATTCTTCTTGTCATCACCTTCTGTAACCATGGATTCCCCCGATCTCAAAATCTTTTTCTCGGTAGGGGGTTAAAAGGATATGAGGAACTGGGAAGGTTCGTTATCTGTAAAGCAGGGTCCAAGACGCGTGCTCGTCTTCATACAAGTGAAGTGTAACACTTGCAGTGTATACTTCCAGAGTATGTTCGACACAGAAATCATCATCACTCTTTCAGCTAATTAAAAAGCAACAGTTGCTAAAAGCTATCTGAAACAAAACCCAAACTGAAGTAGCGGCAGAATGTGCAAGAGAATTCAGGTTAACCAGTTTCTCTGATTCAAGAAATCTAACCCCTGCTATGAGCTGGATCTAGGAATTTTACAATGGTATTTTTTATTTTTAATATATATATGTGACTCCATACCTGAGACTTTTAAATTTTTTTTTTTAATTTTTTCACCCCCAGGCCCGGGGGTTGGGGAGATTATTAGATTGTTCTCTTTATCTTCTTATTGCACTTCGGTCAGGCTATAAATTAAAAAAAAAAAAAATCCCTTATGCCATGGCTTACCAGATTTTTCAGCAGCGTGGACAGTTCCTTTGTAAGAGTAGAAAACTTGACAAAAGCGGTGCCAAGATCTGGGTTGTCTCGACTTAAAAAATTACTTCCAAACTTGTCAAGAACTTGTGCATAGTTTTCTTCATTTTGTACGTGATCTAAAAAAGAGAGAGGAGTCTGAGCTATCATTTGCCACAATGACGAGTTATTTTGAACCCTGATTGATCACTAGAAACTCTTAAAAGGAAAGCAAAGAGAAACTGCATCAATTATTCATTGAACATGTCCAGAGGTGGTCAACGGGGCGCTGAATGTCTTCACCCACTCTATTAAAGGAGATTTCCCGTTCTTCTATAGTGTTCAGTTCACCTACATCCCAGTTAATCCATGGACCCCACAGGTGAGGGGTCAAATTATCATCACATTTTAAAGCACACTGTGTTTCCATTAAGAAACTATGATGATCAGGGAACAAGGAGAAAATTCTCTTTAGAAAATCAACCTTGGGGCGCCTGGGTGGCTCATTCGGTTAAGTGTCTGCCTTCGGCTCAGGTCATGATCTCAGGGTCCTGGGATCGAGCCCCGAGCTGGGCTCCCTGCTCAGTGGGGAGCCTCCTTCTCCTTCTCCCTCTACCCCTCTCCCCCACTCACACACGCATTCTCTCTCTCAAATAAATAAATAAAATCTTAAAAATAAAAAATCTATCTTGAAATGCAAAAGAAGAATCCATGGGTTCTAACATGTTTCTTTCTCTGCAACTCAACTTAATTTCCTTTAATTCTAAGCCTCAGGTCTGAGGAACAGCGTTTTTTTAAAATTTTTTTTTTTTTTTTAAAGATTTTATTTATTTATTTGAGAGAGAGAGAATGAGAGACAGAGAGCCGGAAAGGGAGGAGGGTCAGAGGGAGAAGCAGACTCCCCACTGAGCAGGGAGCCTGATGTGGGACTCGATCCCGGGACTCCAGGATCATGACCTGAGCCGAAGGCAGTCGCTTAACCAACTGAGCCACCCAGGCGCCCCTTTTTAAATTTTTTTTTTCACATACAATCTCTCGGTGCAAATTGTGCAGGCATGGATCAGACGGATTTATGTTTGAAGTTTGAAGTTCACCACCTATAAGCTTGCTAACTTACCAGTTTTTTAACTTTTATGGCCCATCAGAGGCATTAATAAATTTCCTCACTCTGAGCTTTGGTTTTCCAATCTGTAAAATGAGACTAATACTATCTGACATGATTGGGGTGCTGATGAGCTGATATAAAGTATCCAAAGTTTCTCAAAAGAGTGAGTATTCCATAAATAACAGCTCCCACCTCCCTGAAACACTTTCTCTACTTGACTTCCAATGTCTTTGCTGGATCTCCATCTCCCTGACCTCCTCATGTTGGAGAGCCCAGGGCCTTTCTTCTTCTCTATGAATGCTCACTCTCTGCATCTCACCTAGTCTGTGGTTTTGGATAGCTTCTATCAGCTGACAACTCCCAAACTGATAGCCCCAGCCCAGACCCCCCCTGAAATACAGACTTCTATATCAACTGCTATTCAATATCTCCACTGGGATGCCCAATAACTCTCATCTCAACATGCTAAAAGCAAACCCTTAATGTTCTGCCCCCAACCCTCTTTTTCTGCAGACCCTTGTATCTTGGTCAGCTAATGGCAAATACATTCTTGTAGTCATTCAGGCTGAAACCCATCAAAGTCATACTGATTTTTCTTTCTCATATCCCAGATGCAGCCCATTAGCAAATCCTATTTATTGCCTTTACCTTGAAAATGCAACTAAAATCTGACATGTTCTCACTACCCCCACGGGGATCAACCCTATCTAACATCATTTCTTACCTTGACCACTGCAAAAGCTTCCTACAAAAGTCTCTTTATTGCAGTTCTTGCTCACCTACAGTCTACACTCAAGACAGCATCTAGTGTGATTCTTTTAAATTGTGCATCAGATCTGTGACTCTTCTATCAGATGTTAGCACTTATAACAGAAACCCAGGTGCCCCATCCTTGCAGGCTCTGGGAGGCAGCGCCGCACATCTCTACACCCTTAAGGGAAGCAGGCATGGAACGTGATACACACGAGCAAGGAAGTATGATTGGAGCCAAGGTACACCACTTCCTCAGGGAGGCATTTCAGATACCTGGACTCCCCACTTCTCTCTTCCTTTGTGGTGGAGGACAGGGAGGCACGGATTTGTATGCAGGCCCGCAGGAGAGGCATAATATTTACTGAACGAATAAATGAACGGTAAATACCTAACAATATCATGTCTAGCAAAATCATCTCTCTAAAGGCTTCCTTCAATACCTCTTTGGAAAGCCTTCCCTTAGTTGGCAATCATCCTTCCTTGCCTATAATTCTTTGCACCTATTTTGCAGTATTTTCCATCACATCACATCATATTTCCTTGCCACCAGACCACGAGAGGCAGGGATTACCTCTAGCTCATCTCCGCGTCCCTACCCAACTAATACCACTGTGTTTGTTGTTTTTCCATGAGCGGCGCTTAAGGAGTGAGGGCTCCATAAATATCTGTTGACTTCGATTTGTTGATTTCCTTTTCAGGAATTTCAGAAGCATTCCCTTCTTAAACCTCCTAGATTGCTGAATAATTGAGAGAAAAATCTAAAGTACTGCATTCTCAAATACACTCTCAATGACTGCCCGGCAGCCAGGGGCCCTCATGGAACCAACGGTGAGTCCGCACGGGGGCGCGGCCCAAGAAGGAAGTCAATGCACTGAAGGAAACGTGTCACAGCGCTCCAGCGAAATGAAGTGAGGCCCAGCAGCCTTCCAATCATCACCGCATCAAAAATTCATGATGCCTACAGTGGATGTCAGCATTTCAGCCTGAGATATTAAAAAAGATAAAATGTAGCTCTGGTTAGTGCCCAAGTAACGGAGGGAAGCGGCTCAGAAACACACAAAAGAAAGGCCACATCAGCTCGACAGACGGGATGCACGTGTCTGGTCTCCTCGTAAACTGGAGTTACCCCTGATACCTTTTGTCTGAGGCCAAACAGCCTCACCTCACCCCAGAGAATCCCATCAGACCCGACACCCTCTTCTGCTTTTGGAGGCCAGCAAAAAGGCAATTCAGCTGCCTGTTCAACTGCGTTCAAAGAAGTGTCTCTAGTAAAACACAAGCATAGAGGATTTTTGTTTGTTTGCTCAGAATTAGAAAATATTTCAGAAGACATATATCATAATCTTCAGATTAACAGAACACTCATGTACCCACCAACCAGTTTAAGAAATAAAGTGCCACAGAATGCTTCCTCTCTCCCCCAATTCCGATCTCTTCCCTCCCTCCCTAGACAAAACCACTCTCCTGAGTTTGGACTGGCATGCAGAGTTTAGAAAGAATTACGAGAAGCTCTTAGTCTATCAGAGATGACGGACTCCTCAAAAAACAAGACAGACTTGGCTCAGGTAGAGACAGGCCTCAGGAAGGGAGAACTGGCATTTGTCGAGAACCTTCTTGGGCCCAAATGCTTTTTACAGTATCACATTTAACCCTCACCAGAACCCTGCAAGGAAGAATGAGGCTTAACAGGAAGGTGGAACATCAAATGTGACGTGAGAGAGGTGGAAGGGGAGACTGGTAAGGAAGTACAGGTAAGGTCATGGGTCCTGTATGTTCTGCTAATTCCATAAAAGAACAACCGTACGGCCAACACATAAATTTATGTGCATACGTATGTGTGCGTATGTTAATCGAACATATGTATGTATGTGTGAAATTTCCCAGTACAGATACATCTTAAAAATCATAATCTAGTGAGGTGTACCCGGGGACAGTACTAATAATCCTGCTGAGGGCAGAGATTATGGGGATTAACTGTAAGGTGCTTTTAGAACAGTACCTGGCACGTAGCACCTGCCTCCAAAAAGATCAGTCACTATTACCGCTAGAGCCAGGATTGTTATAAATCACGGAGACGTATTTAAAATCAAACAGCACAGGAACGTATGTCTCATGTTTTAAGTTTTTTTTTTTTTTAACATATGTAACAAACCTAACAGTGACAATTCACTAGCGAAATTCTGTAAACGCATGCATCCCTTTGTATGGAGTGAAGGGCTTACCAAGCCGGTTTTCGGCAGGTGCAGAGGGAGAGGGCAGAGACAGGGTTCTGGTGGAGGACAGAACAAGGGCAGAGGCTGAGGGAGGAGTGCAGCAAGCAGATAAACAAAAGGTAAATTCAGGGGTTTAGGGAAGAAGAGAGAAATACAGGGCTTTGGTGGGGAACACTGTCACAGATACAGGTGTAACTGAATAGGAGGGCCGATGAGGCAGAAAATGGCCTGATCAGGACCTTTCAGAGAACAGAATAAGCTCTGTTTTAGGATCCTCGGTCTACCTAAGTGCTGGCAGACTTTTGGGAAGTTGGTAAAGTGGGCGCTGGGGAAAGCAGCTGAGGATGGAGACTGGATAAAAAAAAAGAACAAGGAAAGAGAGAAATCTGATCCAGCCATTATGGAGATTCATGCTTTTTGAATATCTGTAGGGAATTTCTGGCATTCATGGTATTGTTGCAGAATGTAAGACAATTCCAAGAGTTAGGTAATTCCTTTCAGTTCTGAAAAAAGGACAAAATAATATAGTTTTACCAGCCGAACGAGAAGGGCCATTTAGGATTTCAACGGCTGGCATTTCTTTGGGGTGATGACTAACGTATACTAATCACCTAAGATGTTCCATGCAGCTTGAAAGGGCCTTTATATACATTTCAACATTTAAGCCCCACAGCAATACCAAAGCAGTGATTTACTATTTCAATTAATGATAGTGATAACAGCTGGCTTGTCGAGTACCCAGGGTACACCAGTCACTGCACTAAGCACTTCACGTCCATTGCTTCATTCACTCTTATTAACAGGACTGGAAGGTAAGTACTGTTATCATCCTCATTATTTAAATTTTTTTTAAGATTATTTATTTATTTATTTGACAGAGAGAGACACAGCGAGAGAGGGAACACAAGCAGGGGGAGTGGGAGAGGGAGAAGCAGGCTTCCCGCTGAGCAGGGAGCCCAATGTGGGCTCAATCCCAGGACCCTGGGACCATGACCTGAGCCAAAGGCAGACGCTAACGACTAAGCCACCCAGGCGCCCCTCATTCTCATTATTTAGATGCAAAAACGTGTCCGAGGTCACACCGCTCCTAAATAAGGGATTTTACTCTTAGGCTTTTTTAAGATCTCAGAGCTGGGGACTCTCTCCCACATCCCAAAGTCAGAAAGATCTGGGATCAAATACCAGGCCTATCACTAAACCTGTGTGGTGTTTTGGTCAAGTAACTTACCTTCCTAAGCCTCATCTTCCCCAGCTGTAAAATGGACATAACAATGGTATTTACCTCACAGAGGTATTATGGAGATTAATTTACTGCATGCCAAGTGCATGGTGCACGATAAGCTGAGTAAATGTTTATGACGAGGACAACAGCGATGACAGCAGCAGGCTGCCCATCAGAGGCCACTGCGGTGGAGTCAGCCTGGCATCCTCACGCCAGGGGCAGAGGCTTCCAGCAATACTCCGAAGTCAGGGACAGCCCTAAGAGTATACGTTCTGAGGGGCTGGCAGTAACATGTGCCCTGAGAATACATTAAAATTCAATATATATATATTTTAAATAATATTCTTTAAAAATGGGGCACTTGGGTGGCTCAGTCAGTAAAGCGTTTACCTTCGGCTCAGGTCACGATCCCAAGGTCCTGGGATCGAGTCCACATCGGGCTCCCTGCTCCGCGAGGAGTCTGCTTCTCTCTCTCCTTTTACCCCTCCTCGCCCCTGCTCGTGCTCTCTCTCTCATGCTCTCTCTCTCTCAAATAAAAATCTTACAACAAAACAATGTTCTTTAAAAATGTCTTGCATATTCCTCCAATGATGCCCTACTCAGAATTTTCAGAACCGCAGCAAATAGTAAACAGGCCTTTCTCTGACGGATGTTTGCCCAATTCTCACCCTGTGCTAGGCCTTATCAAACTGGGAAACTTTCACAAAACTTCCCAACTGGCCTGTGAACCCAACCGTTGATTTTCTGTCGCTGTAATCACCGCTGCTCCTTATTTGGCACCGACTGTGTAGTGGGATACATCACAATGAATGTCCTAAAAGTCCTTCAGGGCAATGTTTAATAGATAAGAAGTGAAAATCGCTGGTGAATCCGCACTGGAACCCAGCCTCATGTGATTCCAAACCCATCCTTTTCCATGGACAGACCCAGCAAACACTGTAAAGGATGCCATGACACATGCCACAAACACCCATTTGGGGTTTACTATATGATAAACACTAAGAAACAAAGCAGACTAAGGCAGACCTCCTGTTCCTCAATAATGACAATGACATAATAATTATAACAGTGGTAATAAATTGTTAATAACTAATTATAAGAACAATTAATTGCAGTTACATTTTTGATTACTTAATGGGCCGGGAACTGTGCTTTTGCCCTGCACTACTTCATTTGATGCTCAGGATGGTGTGCTATTCTTCTCCCCATTTTCCAGATGCAGGGACTGGTTGAGGGGGTGGAGCAGGCCGCCCAAGGTCACCTAGCTAAGTGCTGACGACAGGCACTGTACAGCCCGTGTTCTTCACCCTTACGCTTGGTTAAGTGCAGGAACCCCTAGAAGTCTGCTATTTTTAAGCCAGACGGCAAGTGATCAAGGGACCTGAAAATCCAGGTCTTAGCTCTAGCCTCTATCATGTGACTCAGGCTCTCAGGGGCCTAAATTCATCTATAAAACAGGTCTAATAATACCTACACCCAGCCTACTCCTTGAGGTTGAATGCTAAGAGGTAAAGATGTCATAATTAATATGAAAGCTCTTTTGGGAAAACAGTAGCTGCAGGAGCAGAGAACATTATAAAACCATGAAGGATTATTTCTATTTAATGAGGAAAAGCCTTGAAAGCATTAATAATAAATCCATCCTCAAGAGCTCCTCAACCCTGACCAAGCACCACCTAATGTTTACTGAGGCATCATATGATGAAGGGACATGGGCCTAAGTGGCACGGAGACCTGGGTTTGAAACTCCCTCTGGTCCACACTGGCCATCTGTGACCTTGGAAAAGGCACTTTTCTGCGTCTTTCTTTTTTTTAAAGATTTTATTTGTCAGAGAGAGAGAGCGAGCACAAGCAGGGGGAGCGGCGGGCAAAGGGAGAAGCAGACTGCCCGCTGAGCAAGGAGCCCGATGTGGGACTTAATCCCAGGATCCCAGGATCATGATCTGAGCTGAAGGCAGATGCTTAACCGACTGAGCCACCAGGTGTCCCTGGTCTCGGTTTTCGTACGTGAAATGTGACAGATGTATAATCTATGAAGTACATGGTAAGCCTCTAAAAAGATCTTTATTACTTTCATTCACCCTGAGATGGAGAGCTGAAGTTCTGATGTTAATGGACATTCAGGTATAATCTAAACATCATGGTATTTCTTGGAGGGTTCTAGGATACATACGACTGTGGATCAAATCCCAGGTCTTCCATTTACCAGCTGTGGATCTAAGACAAACCATATCATCATCTCGGACTCTGCTTTCCTAACTGCAGTAATGCTTCTTGATAGGGTTACTATGTGAACAGGACGGGAAAAGCCTATAGTGCGCTTCCTCCAGCGTCGGGCCTACGGTGGGTGTTTATGATAGGGGAGGAACCATCCCTCACCCCGCAGTGAGTCTCACTTCCTTAACTTCCCATACTTTCCTTCCTGAGAGCCTAGCTTCTCTCTCTGTGTCTTTATGTAAGTTATCTTCTGTGTGAAGAGTCCCGCGCAACTGTGTTTATCATTTCAGCCTCTCCAGCTCAGAGAGCTCTCCTGGAGCACAGCCTGGGTACAAGGATCGCTGCACAAGGGCCACACAACCCACCTGAGGTCCTCCAGTCCGCCTGGCTCCGTCACAATTCCAGGCCTCAACCTGCCTCTTTCAAGATCTAAGGTAAGTGTAACCTCCCAGGCAAGGTTGTCATTCACTCCGTCCACAGCCTCCTGCAATGTCCGAGTTCCCAGCATTACCTAATCTGTTGTTGTTCACCTGGTCCCCAGCACTGGCCCTGGCACACAGTGCAAAGCCAAATGCTCAACGCATGTAGTAAAGTCTCCTGGAACAAGTCCTTTTTCCTTCCTTCGGAAAATACTGAGTATCGGCCATGTGCCAGGCATATAAAATACAATGAGCTATAACGTAGCAATAAAGCCATGTAATATGTGTCATAAATTATAGTGCTGGCATAGAGGGCAAAGGGATAAATTCTTTTATACTATCCTATACATACTTTGAAGCACTAATCACCCTTTACAATTTTTAATTCCATTTGTTTTTAAAATTACAAAAATAATTCATAAAAATGATAGTTTCCTTTCCCTTTCTCCAATACCCTCCTTGAAATAAGCGAAGTTAATGATGTGGGGCGTTAATAATCTCAGCAAAGCTTTCTCTATGCTTAAAAAATACATACATACATACAATAAGGGGTCTTCTCCCCTTTTCTCACTTTTAAAAAACCAAATGGGATTTTTTTAAGGATTTTATTTATTTGAGAGAGAGAGAGAGAGCGCGCGTGCGAGTGTGCATGGGGGGGCGCAATGGGGGGGAGGGGAAGAGGGAGAAGGAGAAGCAGGCTCCCCAGAGCAGAGAGCCTGATGCGGGGTTCGATCCCAGGACCCCAGAGATCATGACTGAGCTGAAGGCAGACAATTAACTGAGCCACCCAGATGCCCCACAAATGCGATATTAAATACAAGACTCCGTGGCTTGCTTTTTCCTTACTGAATAGGGATCAAGAAACTGAATGTAATTAACTCTAATTCATTATTTTAACTGTGATTATATTCCACAGTAAACTCCACCATGATTTGGAGAACTATCTCCCTGAGAGACTCCCACAGTGTTTGCTACCAAAAAACAATGCTGCAATAAGTATTTCTATCCATAAGTTCTTACATGCTGTCACTTTATCTCTGAAAAGATATATTCACAAAAGTAGAATTGTTGGGGGGTAGGGTGCATACTTCAAATTTTAATTACTACTGCTATGTTTCCAAAGAGGCTGGTGGTAGCAATGCACAGACCCAACAGCAGTACAAACAGAAGACTATATTTCCCTAAAGCCTCGCTAGCACATAGATGTTACTGTTCTTCTTAATTCTCGCCACAGGGACGTGAAAAACTGGACTGTACAGTAAGCCTGAGTTATCTTGCTGTATTTTATTGTCCATTCACATTTCCTTTCCTGCCTGTTGTTTTCCATCCTTGTCTTCTCCCTGTCAATCTGTAGGGAGACTTTCTGCAGAAGGGACAACAATCTGTTGTAATACTTGCTGCAAACATTTTCTCCCATTTGTCTCCTCACTTAGTTTATGGTGTTCTTTGCCACACAGAACTTTTTACATTTCATGTCGTCAAACATACCAATCTTTACCCAAAAGACTTTTGGGATTCCTACCTTGTTTAGGTTCCCAAATCTTCTAGTATTTAGTATTTTTTTAAAAAAAAAAAAAACACAGAAAGCTTCAATTCAACCTAATATATCTCTTTATATAGCATGAGGGAGGGTTCTAATGTTAAAGAAAGTTCCTGAGCCTTCTATTTGGTTTAGTTTTATTCTCTTTTGAGTATTTAAATACTTTATCCATCAGCAATGCATTTTATTTTCTTTCTTCTGCATGAAAATATATTGCTTATTTAATACAGGGTCTTATAGGCACCCACGTAGTATCTGGTAAGTAAAGGAATACACGGACAAAACTTGGATGCAGCCAAGAGAGGTGACCTGAGCAACACCCTGAAGAATGAAGAGTTGGGGCACCTGGGGGGCTCAGTCGGTTAAGCACCTGCCTTTGGCTCAGGTCATGATCTCAGGGTCCTGGGATCCAGCCACACTGGCTCCCTGCTCAGTGGGGAGTCTGCTTGTCCCTCGGTTATGAGCTAGTTATTTCACTTCCCTGGGCCTCTGTTTCCTCATCTGTTCCCACCACCACTCAGTACAAACTTGTTAAAGATTAAAAGAACATCCTTAAAGGCAGAAAGGCTTGTGCACATTTTTTTTAAATTGCCTTTCTCCATGCCACTCGGGATGACTCATTCCTCTGATTTTTCAAGGTCATTTTGAATTTGGATTTGTTCTTTCGAAATTCTAGCCAAGCCTCTGCAAGAATCTGCTCCAGCCCCAAGGGTGTTATCTGGAAACTCAGCATGCAGACTCCCATTTCCGCAACAACTGACAAATCCATTAACTAGCAGAACCCCAAGACAAGATGCCCGCAGAGTTCCACAAGGCTATTACTCAGCATTTAAAAAGCCCTCTCTTCTGGCTCCCTCAGGCAGGCCTCCTAACTGCCAGATAAAATCCACATCACACTTGGGTTTGCTCACAGCTCTCTGGGTAATGTTCATGCTTTGAGATCTGCCCCCGAAGAAAAGCTAGGAAGGAGACAACCATTCCTCTTCTATTCCAGCCTTCTACAGTTGACTGCCCACCATCCGAAGGGGCTGAGCTTTTTTGTAAATAGGTGTAATTTAAAAATATGGCCCCACATTTCATGATTAATTCACAAACTTTCATTAAGCACCTACCCTGGTATAGAAAGGTTAGGTAGGTCATTAGGTATGCAACCTTAGTCCTTCCGAGCTTCAGGTTCTTGGTTTAAAAATTACGTGTTAAATAGGGCGCCTGGGTGGCTCAGTTGTTAAGTGTCTGCCTTCAGCTCAGGTCGTGGTTACGTGTTAAATAATTCGAGATTAACTGAAAGTTCACTGGGTTCTTGTCCTGGTAAATGAGGTAGGCTAGGCTAGGACCGGACCGTGTAGGTATCTCTAGACTAGTGCTCTCCAGACTATTTTTGATCAACTATACCTGTTGGTAAAACATTTTAGAGCATACATTTCCAATATTTATTTTTTTAACCATTTATTTATGCATTACTACTATATATGTTATATGCATATTCTACATATAATGTACTATTTGTATCAATCAATGGTTCTGACCTCAATTTCAGAGCTTCTAAAAACTCCTAAAATTACCTGAAAAATTCTGCCCTGCAAGTTTTTTATTAATTTGGAGAAGGTCTGTTGTTCTCCAATTACAAAGGGATCGACGACCGCAGAATGTTAAGGATCAGAGAGAAATGTCAGCTGAAACTAAAGACAAAGCTTCTTGCCCTCGATAGGTGCAGAGTCCAGAGAGTCTGAGGGAGGGCAACAGCCTATGTGTGGAAAAGAGATCAAAACGTGCAAGCAGGCCTCTCTGGGTTTGGTGGCTGGAGAAATACCTTTTTTTTTTTTTTTAAAGACTCAGTTATTTGAGAGAGAGAGGGAGTGTGAGCAGGGGAAGCAGCAGAGGGAGAAGGATAAGCTGACTCCGCACTGAGCGTGGAGCCCGATGTGGGGCTCCATCTCAAGACCCTGAGATCATGACCTGAGCCAAAATCAAGAGTCGGATGCTCAACCAACTGAGCCACCCAGACGCCCCTGAGAAAGGCATTCTTTGTTGGACCCTATGAGGCCCACCTTGGGGCATACATCATGCCTTGCAGACTGCAAAAGAATCTTGGTCTCATTTCATAACCACTATTTCATCAATAGATAAGGTAGGGATCATCTTCTCTTTTTCATAGAGAAGAAAACTGAGGTCTCGAGAAATGAAAGGACTTGCTAAGGAACACTCAGCTACTCGGAGCCAGAGCCGAGATCACATCCCAGTGCTCTTTCAGAAGGCCTCCCCTGCTCCTCACTGTGCAGGCAGCACAGACCACTCCCAAACAGTACAGCAATACAGGTGTCTCCACCCCAGGGCTCCTGGAAAAGGCATCGCCCTGAGTGCAGACAAGTAAGAGAACAAGGACGGCAGAGCACACAAATGTGCCTGGTGCTCCCTCAAGTGTGCCGTGTGTGATTCAGAATCCACATGATGAAAAAGAGTTTAAGAACGAAATGTGGCTGATTAGCATTTTCTTCTTTTATCTGAATTTTCTAGTGCAAACATGTTAATATAAATTATACTTTTACAGTGAGAAAAACAAATAGAAAATGCCATTAAAAGAAAAAAAAAAAACCAGCCCCAGGTGTTCCAGAGTGCAAGCCCCCTGCACTTCTCTATAAAGAAAAAGTAGAAGTTTGACAGGTTATCAGAGACATGGAAGATCCGAGAATATCCTGTTGTCTGTGTGGGCAGGTGACAAACTGGCCACGCATAGTCATCCTCGATCAACCCCCAATCACTCTGTCTTACATCATTGATGATTTATGAAAAACACTTCAGAATCAATAACAACTTGTGTGATTTCCATACATAAGCAGGGCGTCAGAAAAATCAATAAGTAGTTATCTTCCTGGCTAAAGAGTCAGCTGGAGGGTACTTCCAGTCCTAGAGATAGACACTTTAAAATTCATGTCCTCATCCAAACCGCAAATGGAATTCAACACATGCATGACCGCTTTGTAGGTTATCCCAGAGCATGGTTGCCTTAAGACGGGGCCTTCTTTGAAAAGAGCCGTGGTGGGTTTGCCTCACAGGGGACACTCCACATGGTCAGGGGAGCATGTGTGAGAGAGGGAGAATTTAAGCAAACCTAGGGAGAATACCATACACAGAAATAAAACTGGAGACCCTGGCATTCCTCCAGACTTTTCGCTATAGTTTAACTGCCATGTCATTATACAGGAAAACACAACCCTAGTCTGATGAGACATAAACCATCCAAGAACATGGTCAAAATGTGACTTGGACTAAGAGGCAGAAAGATAGAGGCTGGCCGCAGAACCTTGGCTGTAATTGTCAAGGAGGGTATCACACATCTGTGCTTTTAATCTGTGAGACTCTAGTAAATTTGGAAGAACAAGGGAAAGAGAGAGCAAAAACAATGTAAATAGCCCTGGGCCCTCCCATCACTCAATAATGAGTATGTGTCTGGGAGCAGGAGGGATGGTACCATCTGCCCTTTCCTCACCTGTTCACAGGGGAAGCTTCTCCCTGAGCTAAGGGTGACCGCCTGAAAGACTGTGTATGTGTATGTATGTGTGTATGTGTTTTAAATACCATGGCTCCTAAAGGAATGCCAATACTTTAAAAAATACCAAATGAGTTATAATTTCAAGTGGCTTTATTAGCCATACAAGGATTTTCAATGGTTATTTTGACTCCATGGGTTACTTCCCATATGTGGAGACTTCATTTTTTATTTTTTTAAAGATTTATTTATTTATTTTAGAGAGCAAGCACTCGAGCACGTGTATGGGGGGGGGAAGGGTAGAGGGAGAAAGAGAATCTCAAGCAGACTCCCCGCTGAGCTGAGAGCCCAAAGGTTTCTGGGTTTTTTTTAAAGGAGGCTCCATGCCCAGCATGAAGCTTGAACTCACAACCTGGAGGTCAAGACCTGAGCTGAGATCAAGAGTTGGGACGCTTAACCAACTGAGCCACTCAGGCACCCCTCCCAAACATGCAGACTTTAAAACTTAACTTCAAAGTATGACTATAAGGTAAATACACTTAGTTTACAATAAACCGTAAGTTCAAGAACGCAAAGGACTGCTTATCCTATCATTTAATTACCCATGCACCTCTCCTGTACTTTGTAAATAGTTTTGACTGAACAAAGTGCCTATTTTCGGTATTCAGGTATTTGTGATCCAAAACCTGAGCTGAAGACATATCTCTCTTTAAGTCACTTTAATATACTGTCATAAAGTCCAACTATGCTAAAATACCTGTGAGTCAAGAGTGTTTTGTCAATCCCTTATATCTTAATAAACGAATTACTCATATATAATTTTTATAATTAAGGATCTGCAGTTGGTAACTTGACAGAGTAACTTATACCATACTAATGTTCCTGTTTATAACGAATACGAATGATGGACAAAACATAAAAAACAACCACTTGAAGCCACTGGAGAGCAAACAAAAGCAGGCAGAAACAGGAGGGGATATCACCTTTTAAGGAAGAGAACCATACCAGAGAAGACCATATTTAACTGGCTTTTCTCCTAAGGGCAGACTTCAGTCCATGCTGGGCAAGGAGAACAGAACACAAGCAGAAAGTGGCATTTTACTCAGCTGAGGTATCAGAGGTCAGAGTTTAGGATTGCTTCAGCAGCTGGAAATTGAGGGGGAAAATCCTAGAAAGGAAGAAGTCACAGAAAAGGAAACCCTCAATTCCAGTCCTTGGCTGACCTGAGCAGCATATACTTCAAGAAGCCCAGCAGAAAACAACATCTAAAGAGCAAAGCAGATTCCAGCAACTTCCCAACGCTGAGGAGAGTTTGGAATTCAAATCCCACAGAGTTAGCAGGGCTTGATAAATACTCTGGGCTGAAAGCCCAGGCAGATCGAGCCATACGAGTATGGATGATGTTGCAGGACTAAGGGCTATATCCTGGGACTATGAGCAAAACTAAAATAAACTTACCCTAACATCAAGGTGATGGTCATCACCAGAAATTTGACCACATACTAGAATAAAACACCACACACTTCATAGGAAGATAAAGGAATCCAGAGTCTCTATGTCATACAATTCAAATGTCTACATGCAAACAGAAATTATTAGACATACAAAGAAACAGAAAAATGTAGTCAAAAATCAAGAGAGAAGAACCCAGTCAAAAGAAACAGAACCAGAGACAACCTAGATGCTGGACATCAAAATAAATATTATAAATAAGTTCAAGAATTTATAGGAAAAGATGGATAAAATGGGTGAAGAGATGAAGAACTTCAGGAAAGACAGAAGTTTTAAAAAAGGACCAAATGGAAATTCAAAAACTAAAAACATACAGTATCTGAAATAAAAATTAATTGGATGAGACTAACAGCAGACTGGATACTGAAGAAGAAATGAGCAGTAAATCTGAAACCTGAAGGTAGAAATTATCCAAACTGAAGCACAAGGAGTTTAAAGATTAAAAATAAAATCTCAATGGCCTGTGGGAGAATTTCAAGCAGTCTAACACAAATGTAACTTGAGTCCAAGAAACAAAAAGAAGAAACAACGTAAGAATAAATAATTTGAAGACATACTGGCTAAAATTTTTCCAGTGTTGATTAAATTTTTGCAACTAGGTGTAATTATAATAACTACCACTGATGATTGCTATATCCCAGTATCATATTAAATATTTTAAGTACGTTCTTTCCAACTTTCACAACATGGGGGGGGTGGGTAAAGCGAAGCAATTTAAACACACACAATTAAGTTTGTTCCGAATTTCGCTCTGCTATTGCAGAAAGCCTCAAGTCAAGGAGGATGAAGTAATCATCACTGACACTACAGTTGGGTACCTACATGACCTGTGTTATGCTTTACCACGGTCCAGTGAGGTGGAAACTATTTTTCCATTTTCAGAAATGAAGCAACAACTGCTCAAAGTATTCTCTGACAAAGTGCTCCCAGCCACCAATCAGGGGCTAAGTCAGTATTTGATCCCAAATCTGTGTGACCTCTTCCATGATGCTACTAAGGCTGTGAGGGAAGCATTTTAGTCTCTGTCAGAGAATACACTGGTTTACGGGCTTCATTGTTCATTCATAAATTATGCCAATGACAGAGCACCTGGTAACAGGAGTGAGGGTGGAGAAATACTGTGTGGCTAGTCAGTGTCAGTTCCAGTTTGTATGCATGTATGTATTATTTATAAGATTTTATTCGTTTATTTGAGAGGGAGAGAGAGAGAGTACAAGCTGGGGGGGAGGAGCAGAGGGAGAGGGACAAGCAGACTCCTCACTGAGCTGGGAGCCCGACGCAGGGCTGGATCCCAGGATCCGGGGACCATGACCTGAGTCAAAGGCAGACATGCTTAACCAACTGAGCCACCCAGGTGCCTGCCCCATCTGGTTTGTATTTAAAGTGAGAAAGCTGCTCCTCTTTCTGAGAGACCAACCTAGCACCTTCATGCTGTAGGACTGCTGCTTATTTTACTTGTCCTTCTCCCTGAACGGTTGAGTCACCCCAGGGCACTGGGCCCACAGGCCCTGCACTCCTCTGAGTTCTCAGTGCCCCATCCTGGGCTGGCAGTCACTCTCACCTGACAGTTACTAATCTGACAATTCTGCCTCAGCAGCCTTGGGATCACGAAGACCTAACTTTCAAATCTCGTCACTGCTTACTAGCTGTGTAAATAAACCAGTTTAAATTTAAACTTAATAGCTATATAAGTGATTTAAACTAGGTTACTTCACTCCTAAAGTGGGGATAATAGTGTCTTGCATACAGGACTGCTGAGATAACTAACATGGTAAATGTATGTAAGACACCGGGCAGATAGGTGCTCAACAAAGGTCAGCTGTAATTTATTATTTCTAAAAAATTTTTAAAATATTTTTTTTATTTATTTGACAAAGAGAGAGAGAAAAGAGAGCAGGGGGAGTGTCAGGCAGAGGGAGAGGGAGAAGCAGACTCCCCTCTGAGCAGACAGCCTGCCATGGGGCTCGATCCCAGGACCCTGAGATCATAACCTGAGCTGAAGGCAGATGCTTCACCGACTGAGCCACCCAGGCGCCCATGTAATTTGTTATTTCTACAAAATTTGGACTGTTAAGGTCTAGGATGTGTTTTTATATTTACCTTTAACCGAGTATTTCTGTTCTTCATCTTGAGGCTTTAAAAAAAACCCAAGGTACTGGTTGTGGAATGAGCACTCCCAATTTTATTTAAAATGACTTAATTTCTTGGGACACCTGGGTGGCTCAGTCGGTTATGTCTGCCTTCTGCTCAGGTCATGATCCCAGGACCCTGGGATCAAGCCCCACATCAGGCATCAGGCTCCTTGCTCAGCGGGGAGCCTGCTTCTCCCTCTGCCTGCCACTCCCCCCCACCCCCCACTCGTGCTCTCTGACAAATAAGATATTTAAAAAAAAAATAAAATGACTTAATTTCTCATAAAGAATGCTCCCATGAGTGCATACATCATAAAAAATTAACTCATTTTAAAGTTGAGAGCCCTCATTCCAGGCCAGCAGATGAAGTGTGTGCACCTCCCCCCACACACCCAGATAGCCTCTGATTTTAAGTAACAGTATTTCAGCCAATGGCTTGAATATGAAAATTGGAACTTCTTAAACAGCCTAGGAGTTACAAGATTACTCTAGAAAGAGACTTCGATTTTCTAAATGCAGTTGTAAAAATTCCTCCTATTTTATCCCTTCACAATTTGAGGAGTAATACTCTCCTGGATAAGTATACTTCCTTTTAGAAAAAGCTTCCTTCCTTGACCATCTTGAAGGAACTCATTATTTCAACTTGTTTTCACCTCCTAAGGAGTAATGATGGACCCACAAATGCAAAATGCCTTGCAGGCCCCAGTAATTTGTTTAGACTTTGCTTAAATCACTACCACCACCAAAAGGTATTTACAATTTCAATCTAAAGCCTTCTACTTCTGAGGGCTTAAAATTATTTCTTTAGGGGCACCTGGGTGACTCAGTCGTTAAGCGTCTGCCTTCGGCTCAGGTCATGATCCCAGGGTCCTGGGATCGAGCCCCGCATCGGGCTCCCTGCTCGGCGGGAAGCCTGCTTCTCTCTCTCCCACTCCCCCTGCTTGTGTTCCCTCTCTTACTGTGTCTCTCTGTCAAATAAATAAAATCTTTAAAATTATTTCTTTACTAACAAGTTTACTTTAATTCAAAAAATTTTCAAAAATCAGATGATAATCTGCAAACTTAGAAAATAGCAAAAAATATATAAAATTTCCTAAACAGACCAGGTGCTCTTTGTATACCTTTTGACGTTTTATGCTTCCACATCTTTCTATTAAAATTCTAATCTATTTTATCTCTTAACTATATCAGTTAGGAAACTTTTTCTCCCCACTGAATACTACAGGTATTAATTACATGATACAATGGTAAGACACCAAACTTAATTTATCAATTTTCGTTACAATTCACTTCCTACTATACCTTTAAATTTGACAAAATGTTAACTAAAAGAGCTAAAATGAACTTACTTAGATACAAAACCATTCACTTTCCTATCCACTGATGAATTTAGCACCTTACCTTTAAAATCTTAGATTTCGTCACACACTGTGAGCTATTTCTTAAAATAGATAAAATTAACAAAATGAAAATCTGGGGCGAACATCACACATTAATTTTGATTTAGAAAACACAAATGTTCTTATAAAACTACTCACTCCATAATTCTAAACCAAAAGGGGGAAGGCAAAGGGAAACTGCTTTTTTCCCTAATGTGAAAAGGTTATTGAACTATTTATGACAATCGTGCTCTATTTTGCAAATAAGGCTTCCATATCATATGCTTGCAATCAAATTACATACCACTGTCATTTTTTTATTCACTAAAATTAAAGGATTTAAAGAGTCCCAACTTTCAGACTAACAATGTTATGTGTTTCTAGGGGGCACCATGTGTTACTAATAAGCTAAAATGTATTCCAAATAGATCTTGGCATGAATTTTAAGGAAGCCACTATTTAATAATAAAATCCACATTTGGATTTGTGAAAAAAAATTATCACAGAAAAAGACCTAGTAGCAGGAATATTCTTGGTCTTCACTCCCAAGGAAAAGTGTACATGGATGTAATAATACATCTGTTCAAAAAGATTAACAAATGCAACCCAACTAGATCACTGACAGAACAACAAATTTGGTGCATCCATGCTTTCTACGAAATACATGCCTCTTTCACTTTATAAAAGTACGGTATGTTTCACTTTGTGTTTTTAACAGCACTGACAAGCAGCGAGCTCCTCTTTCTCAAGAGACACACACTGACTTTTGCTGAGCCTGGGATTTGCGTGCACACGCCCATGTCTGCAAGGGCAGAAATCTTATGAATGCCAGTCCCTCGTCTACTGCTCTGAGCCAGGGTCTCGTACAAAGCTTGAGGCGGCATGTCAGCAGGGCTGCAGGCAACTGAAGGCATGACTGGGGCTGGCAGTCGCTACAGTGGTGGTTCACGGTTTCCTCGCAAAGAGGGTGGCTGGCTTCCTCCAGAACAAATGATGGAGGAGTGGAGAGACCCAGGTGGAAGTGATCTCTTTTATGAACTGGACTTGGAAATTTCATGATATCACTTCCATCACATTCTGTTCATTAGAGGAGGGTAGTAAGTCTGGCACAGATTCCAGGAGAAGAGAATTAGGCTCTGCCTTTGGAAAGAAAAAGTGTCAAAGACTGCAACATATTTTAAAGTCTCTAGTGTTCAAGAAACTACTAGCTATTTTAAATACATTAGGGGAACAGAGAAGTGGGGGAGGGGAGGAAGGAGGGAGGGAGGGACACACGTACCAAGGCAGACTTTCTAAATGACAATATACTTCACAGATTAATAACATCAACACTTCAAAACTTAGAACCAAGATGGGAAGGCTGAATAGCTTGGAAAATTTTCTCTTGATCAAGCAGTTCACAGAACTCAGTTTTTTGTTTTTGAATGTCCTCATACACAACGGGACGTAAGAGAAAGAGACAAAGTCCCCAAGCCATTTTCAAACTAAAGGGCTTCTGGGGAGATAACTTGTCTTTCCAATAAAATTTGTTGTTATTATACTGTGTTCCAATTCATACTGATAAAGCTTATGTGTAATCATAATAAATACATTGTAAAAGTAAGACCCTTCACCATTCTCAACCCATCTTTCAAATCATCTGGGGAGGAGCGCCTGGGTGGCTCAGTGGTTTAAGCGTCTGCTGTCGGGCTCAGGTCATGATCCTGGGGCTCCCTGCTCCTAGGGCTCCCTGCTCAGTGGGAGCCTGCTTCTCCCTCTCCCTCTCCCTGCCACTCCCCCTGCTTGTGCGCTCTGTCAAATAAATACAAACCATGTTCAAATCATCTGGTGGGGTAGGTGGTGGTGGTGGTGGGCTGGCTGGTCATCTCAAACCAGAAATAAAGAAATCCTTCTTAGAACTTTAAAGAACATCACATGGGTTTTGTGTCACTTAAGCACTGTGAGAAAACAAGAAAATTATGAAAACACTGGGAAACAGATACCAGGGTTCAGCCTCTGTGGCTTCTCTGGATTAGGCCAAAAGCCCTTGGACAGGAATAACCCAGATTCCACTGAGCATGTATCATGGAAAGATCGGCAACCCCACTGTTTTACTCATCTAGCTATTTTTTAAGAATTAAATGTCACAGTGCTGCTCACACAAGCTACACTCGTTCGTAACGGCGGAAACCCTATCAGGTCCCAGCGGTCTGTGAGGTCGAGTTTCTCCCTGCACTTCCAAGCCATGGACATGGTAACTAGTGTGGCCCCTCTCTCTAGGAACTTGTAAAGTCATCCGGGATTACACTCCTGGGAAGTTACACTGAAGCGACTCACTCACGTCCTGATTAAACATGATTAAACATTGAACAGCCATTCACGGAGAGCTTCTCGGGGACCTCTCTAGCCACCATGGAGCAATTCACTGCATATCTGTTGAACCCCTACTAAATGGCAGGAAGAAGACAGGTGGAGAGTAACTGCTAACAGCAAGGCTGGAGCCAAGTTCCATTACTGTTAGGCGTGGCACCTTGCTGAAGTTTGCCTGGCTCTTGAAGCTTCAGCCCCACCATCTATAAAATGGGGGTGACGTTGGCCCTACCTCAGAGGCTTGCTCAGCTTAGCTTAGTACAATCAACACCCAGTGAACACCACATCCTCCGAGAGGTGTTCCACTGAGCACCCTGTCAGACTGTATCAGATCCCTCTTGGGAAGCTTTCCAGTGTCTAAATGATAAAATCCTTTCTGGTTTGGGGATCTAACATCCATCTCTCCCACTGAATTGTAAAATTCATGAAGGCAGAGATTCTGATTTGTGTATTATCCTCAACCCCCAGAACAGTATCATATAACAGTTGCTCAATAAACATTTGTTGAATTAATAAACTATGGTGACAAATACATAATATATAAAGATAAAAGACAGAGTAACAGCCCTCATCAAGTGGGTCATGGGCTGGTGCAGCAGCTCTCAGTTTTACCTGCATAATACCTGTGGGGTCATTTATTAGAATCCCAATACCTGGGCCTCACTCTAGAACAACTCTTGGCAGGTGGGCCTGAGGGACCCCCTGTGTTTGTGTTTTAAGTGTTTTTAGGTGATTCTCATGAAAAGTCAGGGTTGACACTTGCCGGCCTAATGCCAGAGAGACCAGTCAACAGTTACAATACAATGGGACATACGCTCTCGAGCAGCAAAGTGATTTCCTGGGATGATGGGGATGCCCTGGGTCTGTGCTGTCCAATACTGTAGCGGCTAGTCCCATGTGGCTACTGAGCACTCAAAATGTGAATACTGGGACTGGGGGACCTGAATTTTAAATCTTACTGTATTTTAATTAATTTAAATTTAAAAAGCCGTATGTGACTAGAAGCTACCCTGTTAGATAGTAGAGACCTACCGCAAAGTACACAGGAGAACCCCTAATCCATCCAGGGTGGGAATGATCAACGCTCAGCCAGCTGTGGCCCCCATCCACCAGGCGAGAACAATCTCATGGAGGAAAAGGCAACCAAACCGCACACTGATGCAGGAAAGACATTATTAGGGTTCGAAGCCGACGGCCAAGAAAGAATTCTTGAGACATCTTTGGTGCAAAAAGGTGATTTTATTAAAGCGAGGGACAGGACCCGTGGGCAGAAAGAGCTGCTGTACCGGAGGGTTGTGGGCGGTGACTGATTATATACTATGGGGTTGGGGGATGTAAGGAAAAGGGAGGTTTCAAAAGAACTCTCCTATGCTAAAGAGGACCTAAAGATACCAGAGGCCTTGCCATTGTCAAGGTAAGGTTGTTTACCCCTCTATCAAGGCATTAAGATAGTTGGGAGATTCTTGGAAGAATGTCACACATGTCCCACCCGGGAATGGGGGGTGGAGGGAGATTGCAGGATGTCAGCTTATGCTTTGTCTTCAGCGAGCCTTCTGCTGCTCCCTCATCACACACATTCCTTGAACTCACTCACTACCTTACGCACATGCAGGGACAACCTCTCCCTTCTGTCATGGCCAAGACAGCTGTGACCAAGGAAAGCCCTTTAAAGAACAAGATGAAGCACATCCCTACCAAGTAAAAGAGCCTTTGTGTGAGGAGCTGAATGTGATTGTGGTCACTGCAGGACACGGAGGGGATGCGTCTTGAGCAAGGGAACTGGGGAGGGGAAGGAGTTACGTGGAGCCCCCAGCAGAGTAAATATGGCAGCAGCATTCTGATGCAAATCAGAGGTCTCCTGTGACTCGTAAGCTGAGAGCCTCAAGCATACACCATAACATTATGGAGAACTGACACTTATTCCTGAGGCAGATTATGGCTCATTAAGCTCTTTAGAAAATTGGGCTGGTCCAGTGCTATCTGCAGGAGACTGAATTAATATAGAGAAGGAACCCATGCCGCTGATCTAGCTGTCATTTTTCCCACGTGTGAAGCATCTATGATGTGGCAGGAAGTTTGTTAGGTGGATTTAAATATTACTTCATTTATCCATTTGATACTCTGCAAATCAGATACTATTTTCTCATTTTATGGTGAGGCAATTTAAGATTCATGGAAGTTAAGTAATTTACTTTAACAAGTACTGATAAAGTTAGTGATCTACACTAAGTTTCTTTTTCATAAAAACTACTTTATTCTATTAAATAGATATTAAAAAATCCCCATTTGTTTTTTGTTTTTCCAGAACAGATCTGGATGGTCACAATCAATGCTTCAATAAACCTATTTGTATATAAATCTTATGTATACTTTCATTGATGCATAATATACCTGCATCCATATAAAAAAGTACATCAATCTTAAGTGTAGCATTTGATGAATTATCAAAAAATGGACTTAACTATGTAATCATCCCCAAATCAAGAAACAGAACAATATCAGCACCTCAGAAGCTTCCCCTCATGCTACCTCCTAGTTATATGCCCCACCCACCTCTCCACAAATTGCAAATATCTAGAAAGGGACTACCATACTTTGGGAGTAAATCAGAATGAAGCTATGGTAGAAGTTATATAAATTAGGCCAAGACTTAAAACATTTGAAATATTTAAACATTTAAAACATCACTACATAACTAGGCAATCATCTAATTACCTATATCTTAATTAGAAGTTAGTGTTTTTTAGATATAAAGAAATTAGAGAGAGGGGTATCAAGAAACCAGGATACAGAATGGGTTACCAATTAGGCCCAAGGGCTTTGAAGAAGACAAGAGACAACTGGGTTTCCAGCTTACTGAGACTGATTCCCACCTCTGATAAGGAGGGGAGTTCCATAAAGTATCTGAAGGTCGAGTTTTTCCTTTTTCAACTCCAAAATTTTATGACAATTATGAGTATGAATATAAATAAAATATAAAATTTATATAAAATATGAATGTATGGCATTTACTGAACTGCCCTGAGGTGATAGGCTCTTTATAGATATGAGCTCCTTAACTCCCTTCAACAACACTGTAAAACCACAATCTGTGCTTTACAGAAAAGACGGAGGTTCAGAAAAGTGAAGTAACCAGCTTAAGGTTACATTGCTAGTAAGGGGCAGGGTGGGGGTACAAACCCACACTGGTCCAACTTCAAAGCCTGTGCCCTTTCCATTGGACTCGCTGCCATCCCCTCGGGGGTTTGTTATGCTACAGACAACGGATTCCTCAGACCTTCTCTCTGGGTAGGTGAGCTAGTACCACAGTAATCCTAACAAAAGACGTGAGTCAGAGACCTTGAAACTCGCTTGACATTTCCAAGCCTCCCCTCTCCTTCCCTGGGGCGATGGAACCTACCCTTTCTTGTGGTTAGCCATTGTTTATCTTAACTAGGTTTACTTCTTCTGATCCCCTGAAAACAGACTTTTGTTGCCAAGATGACAAAGTCAGCAGACCCAGCTAACACATTCAGTGATACAGGTTACCGGACACGCCCTCAGCCACAAGAATAGACTCTGGTTGGCCGGTCCCTCTGGGTTTCAGTTCAACCTCCCCCCTTCTCTCACCCCACGCCCAGCACCAATACTGATTTCCAAATGTGTACGGCAGAAGGAAAGATCCTTGCGTCCCTCACTGAGGCCACTGAGCTACAGACTGACCAACTACACGAGAGATGATCAATAGCTCCTATGTCACATGTCCCATTTTGTGACAAAATTCCCCGTAGCCCTGCCAAGTTTTTAAATGTATACTAAAACCCACTGCAACTCAGGTTCTTTAATCGTTTAACTTTGGAAACAGTAACCGGTGTAGGCTGAGAAGAAACCGAGAAAAAAGAGAAAAGCTGAATTTCTTTGATCTACTTATTTTTCCTTTGGTATCAAGTCTCCTATAAACATAGCATCTTATAGATAACAGAGAAAACTGTAGACATTATATATAATTCATGCTGTCTGCTTTGGTAAGTACTTACCTTGACCGGAATTATATATTGCTTTTACAGATTTCTTCACTTTCTGCAAGGCTGTTCTATCTTGGTCTAGAGCCTAAAAGAGAAAAACGGGGGGGAAAAGATGTTGGAAAACTTGGCAGATCATTCGTAATGGCATTTGTTTTGCTGAGTTACCACAGACATATTTATGCGGACATATTTATGAACAGTAGACCAGTTCAGAGACTGGAAGTGCCCAGGATCTGAGGAGTCATGTTTGGGGGGTAAATGCAGAGTCGTCCCACAAAGCTCAGTGCTGGGTGAAGCTGACAACATGGTGGTCAGTCAGTTATCACCCCAAGCTCCGCATGGGAAAGAAAATATAAGACACTTAAGATAGAGGAAGACTTACTTCTCTCACTGGGAGAGGGTGGTACCCGGGAAGGGACGCAGGCAAGCCTAAGACGTGAATGACGCGTAACTACGGGAACCGTTCCAACACTTATCACCTGATGGTAATTTCAGCCAGGAAGAAAACATTTAAAAGGGTGTAATAAGAGTGACCTGAAGATTCCTTTTAGCATACAAAAAAATGACATAAGGCCAGGTGTATTTTAAAATTCTGTTTACTGAAAAAGGACAGCAAGGAAAACGCTACCATGATGCTGGTAATGCTTTCAGATGATTTCTTAGATGGAGTTAAATAAACACATCTAGATCAATCTACTTGTGCTACAAGCTGGGGGAGGATCTAGGGGACTGTCACTGTTGACTCTTCATTCAGGGGCTGGATATACAATTGTGCTGTTTGTGAAGACTGGGCACTTAGGATACGTGCTCTTTTCAGAAGGGGTATTTCAATTCGAAATCAGATTTCAAAAGGGTTGTATTCAAAATAGATATACATATGGCACACTGACCTAACTTCTTAAAATAACTTTAAACCCCCTCTCTGCTTCCCCGAGGGTCAACGATCCAGAGACTGGGGACTCCTGGATGGGGTGTCAAGATTTGGAAGGCATGAGCAGTAACAGCAGTAATAATGAACTTATCTACATAAAATTTAAGACCATTCAATGTACACTCACATCCATGACATCATCGACACCTCAAAACTTCAGAGGAGAAAACTGAAGGCCAGCAACGGTAAGTCCTACCCCTGAAGGTCGCACGAAAAGAGACGAAAGGGTAAATGCGTTGCCAGCAGGCAACGGTCACTCCCTTGTCCTGCAAGATGGTCTTTCCCGCCACTCTCAACCTGTGGCTCAACTGGCCACTTGCCCTTTCCAGTTGTGGACCCCACTGGCTGGCAGGGTGGGCACCTGACCCACACCGGGCTCAGGCTCCTCACAGGTCTTCTGGCCTTGGAACAGGGACCGCAAGGTGCAGATCCTTTCTGGGGAGGAGGGCCTGGGGCCCGCCAGGGGTTCTGTATCCATCTGTGTGTAACAATCGGGCCAGACAGCATGATAACCCACACACAGCACCAGACCCGAGCAGTGGTGTCGGAGTCCTGCCTTCCAGTGGCACCCAAGGTCACTGCTAACCTTCCTGCAGACTGAGTACACCAGACAGTATGTTCCTCTTGCCCCAAGCTGGTTGAAGCGGGGATTCTATCACTTGCAACACAAGTCCCGAATAACACGAGAGCGAAAGCTTCCGGAGCACCTGCTACACCAGGCCTAAGCTTCCCAGAGCAGACGTATACCAAGTAGGTGAGATATATATGCTTTCAGTGACTTCTCACTTTGCATGGCTTCTTTATGAAAACCCCATAAAGCAGCATCTACGTTTTTAAGATAAGGAAATGTGACAGACCGTCATAAATATTTGTAGAGAGGGAGGGAGGGAAGGAAAGATTAATTAAGGTGTCCGAAGTCAGAGAGCCAGAAGAGGCTAAAGTCACATCTCACACAAATGTCTATCGGATCTCAAATCTAACGGGATGCTGAGGTGAAATCTGGGTTTTCGGACTGCAAGTGTGACGTGGTTATCTTCCCTTGCTTATCTTCCACCTCCACACATTTGTCACAGCCACGTCCCACCTGCACTTCTGTTTAGTATTTTCCTTTAAGCCCATTCACAGCTTTTACATTGTCCAGAACTGTTCCAAGCGGAAGACTAGGATCCTTACCATTAACAGAAGATACTCTAAAAATCACTGTGTATCTCTCACTATATATAAAATGCTCATCTGGTTAGTGTCTGCGACCGTCTCAGAACACCGTGACACTGCACGCCACACTCAAGTGTTTCATGAGGCAGTTTCACGGGAGACAAGGTTTGAGTTATTTCAAGGAGTTGAGATTTGTACTTTAGAGAAAAGAGGGAGGAGAACAACATTTTAATAAATGTTAGCAGGGCATAAAGGGTGCTGAGGTTTACACAGACCGCCTCATGTAATTCTCACAAAAACCCTGTGACAGAAGTACTCTTATTAAATTCATTTTATAGATGAGGCAAACAGAGGCTCAGAAGGTTCAACTTGGCCAGGACCACAGAGCAGGACTCTGAACGCAGGTCCTGGCAACTTGACCTCCTCACTGCTACCCAGTTCTGCATTATTCCGAGATGTCTGTGATGAACTGGATCTAAAAATAGAGCCTCATCTTAACGCGGGTAGGGACCATCCACCTGTTTTCAAAGACAAATCTGAGTTGAGAAATTAAAAGCCATTTAGGGTATTAGGAGCCTTCAAGAGAAAGAAAGTAATGCAAATAAAGTGCAAATAAGCATTCTTTTAAGAGACAATCTAATGGGTTTCTCTTTTGATGAACTGCTTTTGTCGGAAGGACATTTAAAAAACAATCCCAATAATAGCTACCATTTATCTTTTTATATCCATATTCTTGCCTTTTTTTTTTTTTTTTTTCTGAAGGAAAACCCTGGGCTTTTGAGAAGTAAAACAGCTTGCTTGCCAAGTGATACACATCCAGGAAGACAAGAGCTGACCACGGTAGCGGGAATATGTGCCCGTGATCCCCCTGGATCTTACCACTGCTTCATTATTTTTGAGGAAGGAAAAAAAAAGATCTGCTTCTGGAAGAAAATAACCTATCCATCCAGCTTTGGGGAATGATGGCCACATAAAGATGGATCTATTCAAAGAGAAATTAATGAGTGGGCTTTAATGTCCTTGCACAGAGAGTTAATGAGTCCAAATGAGCAAAGATTTGTGGAAGATTCCAGCCGTAACATTTTATGAGACCAGCTATCTGCTTCCCCTTTTTTCCTACCCCCCCCCCGCTCGGGAAAAGTCTCAGAATTTATGTTGAATTTTTACCAACTCGTCTATAAACGAACAGGGTGTAAAGTTCACGTGCGTACTTTGAAAGGTTATTAATAACATCCGCATTTGACAGCTACAGTCACAGTTAGGTCTGGGTAACACTTCTCTTTCTCCACTCTAGAGTCTGGCCACTGGCACAAAGGAGCCAAGTGAAATGCCCTTCTGCAGGCCCCATGTGTAAGAGAAGCAGGGGATGCTGTCGCTCAGTGAGATGGGGCTCCCCTCCAGAATAACCCATGTCTAAATGTGCCGCAAACTGCCAGGCAAGCACACCTGCAGTGACATCCCATGTCCTATGCATAAAATTACATAAAGGCTAAGAGAAAAGGGGCAGGCAATACGGGCTATGAAAGTATTGTATTTCCCAATGTTAATATATGGACCTGCATTTCTAAGTATGCATCTGCAGTTGAACTCAACTCAAAAGGGTACATGGGTGGCTGGGGGCGGAGAGGGAGGATGAACTAACAAATAAAGGCATCCAGGAGAACATGCTGATCTCTAATAACGGAACAGCACTTTCCCTAACCCCAATCCTGCAAGACAGCAGCTTCGCACTCTCTACATTACTAACGAGCAGGGGCTTTAATGTAGAGAAGCACTTCCGACCTGGAGATGGACACTCTTCACTGTTATTTCACAGTCCTAACAAGTCTGGTCATCTCAACGGGCAGAGAAGGCACAGGCCGTTGCCAAGCTGAGACAGACTGAGAGAAGCCATGCCAACAGAGGCCTTATATGAGAACTGGCCACCAGAGGGATTCAGAAACATTATACAAACCGGACATAAGGACGCAAAATTCCTGAAGAGTCTGAGGCCACTCAGGGTAGGACACGGAACCTTTCGTACACCTCCAGGACAGGTGGCATCCCTTGGTCACAGGAAGAGTGCAACAACACATATTCTCAGAGATGCACCCGGATCCAGCCCCGCTTCCTGACAGCTCAGGGTATCTGCACTAGCTGACTCTTCCCATGGGTGGCTTTCTTCTTACACAGGCCTCAGATTAAATGCCCCTTCCTCCAAGTGCCCTTCCACGGTCAACCTGTAATAGCGCACGGCCTCAGCCCGCCTGGTTACTCTCTACAGCACGCCATGCTGGCTTTTCCACAGCACCACCGCATCCCGAAATGGTCCCGTTTAGGACTCGTTTATTTTTATTGTATTCATCTCCCTGCACAAAAGCTCTAGGAAGGTAGGGGCCTGTGTAACCTGTTCATGGCTAAATTCCCATTCCTAGTGCCTAGCAGATGGCAGATGCTCAAAAATGCTTATGAAATCACAAATGCCTGAATAAATGAATTCCTCAATACTCTCGGGTCCACAAAACAGGAAAGTATGCAACATGAGACTTGCCTCGAAACTGGCTGAACAAAATAAAGTTTTGGACTCGGAGAACGTGGCCCTCTGTAATCCTTCCCCTAATGGTCCTGAAGAGCCAAAGTTTAGATGGCTGTGTACGTGACATGTCTGAACAGCCAGACAGGTGTAAGAGATAAGACCACACGGTACTGAAAGTAATGGTTTAACAGGGGAGACAGAACTTACACATTCCAGCGTAATTTTGTACCTTAAAATAGTTATTCTGGCAACTTTCTTAAAAAAACATTTTACTGAAATACGATATACTTAATGTTAAATGAGCAACAACAGGGGCACCTGGGTGGCTCAGTCGTTAAGCGTCTGCCTTCGGCTCAGGTCATGATCCCAGATCCTGGGATCGAGCCCCGCATCGGGCTCCCTGCTCAGCGGAGAGCCTGCTTCTCCCTCTCCCACTCCCCCTGCTTGTGTTCCCTCTCTCGCTGGGTCTCACTGTCAAATAAATAAATAAAATCTTAAAAAAAAAAAAAATGAGCACCAACAGCCCTATTGTTATTATTCAGTAAGATATTCTATTTCAGAATTACTTCCTAAGTCTATGGCACCTTCTTTTCAATATACTCAGGTGGGAAAAACTATTCTTATTTTGGATAAATGTGATTTTTGAAAATAAGCATTAGCCTTTGGAGCTGTATCTTACGCATATACTTAGAGAGAAAGGAAACAGTGGCTCTCAATAAAACAGCACAGAATTTCTTAGAGATATGCAGAGGTAGAGAGCCATCACACCCACCTTCTAGGGATGCTGAGCACTGAATGTATTAATGTGTACCTGGAAGCACAAGGCCTTGCACTGAGCAGGTGCTCAAAAACTGCTATCATTACCCTCACCTCTGAGGTACTTCTAAGAGAAATTCCTGAAACATTTGGAGTGACAGCAAAACATCTTTGAAACAAGTACTCCTACTAGCAGAGTGATTTCTTCAATGAAAAAAACTTTTATTTACTTGGGGAAAAAATGTGTGGGGGGGTGTGTTTCCATTTTATCACTTTTCAGTTGCATTCAGAGAGGTAATCTGTCCCCTAATCACCAAGAAGCAAATGTTCTTCTTTCGTGTAATTCCTACGGAATTGTTGCTACGGAATAATTCCTATGGAATAATTCCTACGGAAAGCAAGGGATGGCTACTTTGGTCTAATTTTGGATCATACCTGACTGCTTCAGTCTTCAACTTACCAAGCGATCATGCTACTTTGCAGGGAGGAGGGAGCACTGGGGAGCAAAATGCTCGGGCTACCGGAGAGGCAGGATGCCTAATTAATATTGGTATAAGGCCTCTGAGGATGAAACAGAGATAGAAGTTCTCGTATAGGCTCACCGCCAAATCAGTGCATTCATTATTTATCTGTTGTAAGGCCCCATACACTAGAATGCGTAAGTGTATAATTATGCGAGTCAGGAGTAAGCCCAGAAAAGTAATCCAGTGCGATAATGCAGACCACTGTGAATAAAGGTGCCAGAAGAGAATGACAATGGAAAATATCCATTAGCTCCAAAAAGAGGAGGGATCGGGAAAACCATGCAAGTAAGTATTTGCTCTGAGGATCATCCAACCTGGGTTTTTACAGCATCATTTACTTGCTCATCTACTAACTGTGCCTGGCCCATACTGAACAGTACTCTGAGCCATGCACCTGTCAAGTGTGCCCACCAAATATTGCATCTGCCTCTACTTCCCTGGCTGCATGCCATGCAAAACGACAATGACCGAGCCCTGTGCTGGAGTACATGGGGAGCCCGGCACTGCTTTTAATAAGACTGATGAAGGCAATTATTCAAAAACTATCAATCCTTGCTACCCTGGTTATCCACACCTTGTATCATTTCACTCTTTACCTTGGATTTTAGATGTTTAGGTACCTGTGTCTCTTCCCCTACTCAACCAACTAAAAGCACTGTAAGGATAATACTTTTATGTTTGTTTCTTTCTATACATAAGAGATGCTCAATTAGAATTTGCTAAATTGAATGAAAGACACACACACGAGGAACGATGAATGAAGTCCCTGTTCTTATAATAAACTCCAGGTCCCTGCAAGGCCCTATGTGATCCAGCCCCGCGGCCCTCAGACTTCTGTTCCCACACTCTCTACTACTCATGTGTAGGCCACACCTGTGATCCTTCTGAACCCACCAAGCTTGTTCCCACATCAGAGCTTTGGCAACTACTAAAATTCTGTTCTCCAAGCTCTTCCCCAGATCTGAAGGGGCCTGGGCTGCTCCTTCTCTCTCTCTCTTTTTCAGTGTTCAGCTCAAATGCCAGAAGCACAGCCCCAATTAACTTGAGGGGTGGGTGTGCAGGGTACCGAGCCCCCCCTCCCCCTCCGTGTGACAGCTTATGCCACACCAGCAGTTGCGATGAGGCTCACTGAGGAAGCAACAGCACAGAGCATCTGCAAACGGGGGCAGGGGGATGGTGGTAGCAGCATATATGAAAGGAAGCGGTAAAGATGTTATCCTTTGTTAGTTTCAAGATTAATATGAGTTGAATGAGGCTGCTACACAAGGGGAAATGATCAACTTAAAATAAAATTTGATTTGCATAACTTAGCCAAAAAATGGAAAGTTGGGGGCGCCTGGGTGGCTCAGTCGTTAAGCGTCTGCCTTCAGCTCAGGTCATGATCCCAGGGTCCTGGGATCGAGCCCCACATTGGGCTCCCTGCTCGGCGGGAAGCCTGCTTCTCCCTCTCCCACCCGCCCTGCTTGTGTTCCCTCTCTCGCTGTGCCTCTCTCTGTCAAATAAATAAGTAAAATCTTAAAAAAAAAAAAAAAAATTTATGCATCGGGGCACCTGGGTGGCTCAGCCGGTTAAGCATCTGCCTTCGGCTCGGGTCATGATCCCCACGGGTCCTGGGATCGAGCCCCGCATCAGGCTCCCTGCTCGGCGGGAAGCCTGCTTCTCCCTCTCCCTCTCCCGCTCCCCCTGCTTGTGTTCCCTCTCTCGCTCCCTCTCTCTCTGCCAAATAAATAAATTCTTTTTAAAAAAAGAGAGAGGGG
>NC_138372.1:161249878-161395492 GCF_054177405.1 Leptonychotes weddellii
TAAAACTAATGATGTAATGTATGGGGATTAACATAAGAATAAAAAAAATAATAAAAAATAAAGAATCAAGGTCAGAAAATAAACCAAATTCCCTACTGGAAAAAAAAAAAAAAAGAATACTTCTGTCTTTTGTCATCTTAACAATCTTGCAAACTCACACTCAACCTTAAGATTGGGTTTTACTGGGGTGCCTGGGTGGCTCAGTCATTAAGCGTCTGCCTTCGGCTCAGGTCATGATCCCAGGGTCCTGGGATTGAGCCCCGCATCGGGCTCCCTACTTTGCGGGAAGCCTGCTTCTCCCTCTCCCACTCCCCCTGCTTGTGTTCCCTCTCTCGCTGTGTCTCTCTGTGTCAAATAAATAAATAAAATCTTAAAAAAAAAAAAGATTGGGTTTTACCATCTCTTCTGTGAGCCACTATCCCCTTCCTGCTGAGAATCTCTCTTCAGCCCCTAGTGCTACGAAAGCACTTATCATAAGGACTTTTTTCTTACATTTCTATCTCCAACAAATGGTAGCTGTTAATCTTTTAAGATACTACACATGTATTCACTTTCATTTCCCCACTGGAGGCCAGCTTCCTGACCCCATCCTTGGGCTGCATGTCCCTAGGAGACCTAAGATGTTCACAGTGGGGAGAGAGAACCCGGCGCAGGACCCTGGACACCAGACATCTAAATCAGACTCTGCCCCTCAGACCTCTCAGGTTCCCAGCTTCCTGATGAGTAAAAAACCAGTCCACACACATCTCTTCTGGCTCTGATTCTCTGAAACTCAAACATTTTCAAGTCCCATTACTATTCAACTCTTAGCTTGTTAGATTTTAAGTGAAAGATGTTTTAATTTTTTAAAAGTAACATAACTGGCATCAACAGTGAATGGTTTCAGGGAAAGACCATATAGTTAAGATTTCGATGTAATTAAAAGATAAACCACAGCTTTGGTATCAGATTCTTATTCCAGCCATTTCTGTGTCCTTTTTTGTGTATCCCCTGTCCTCCAAGAAATGTTTTGAAAAGTACATCTTGAATTTGGTATTCAAAGACTCTTATCAATTACATAAAACAAGCATTACTAATGCCTTTTATAGATTTAAGTCAGAACAAGTGTCCAGGGCCAAAAATCTAATAAATGGCAAAAAACCAGGCTTTTCACTCTGTGAAGTCTAACTCTAAATTTGATCTATGTTCTTTCTGCTACATCTGTCTAGTTCAAAGACATTTGATTCCATCTGCTATCATGCCCAGGTATGCCACATGCTAAGTTTTCTATAGACCCATGTGCCCAGCTTCTGAGGACAGAAGTTTCAAGGCAATATAAGCCATAAGCCACCTCTTGTGTATTCTCCCAGACAAGCCTCAGAGCTGTGGGCTGCAGATCTGATCATTGTTGAGTAATGTGTTTTACAAAGACAGACAGACCTAATTTGATAGAGGAGATCAAGAAACATTCATTTGCATGAATATGATTACTAAAAATGAGTGTTTTCCATGAAAAAATTGATCAGGTTAAAAACAAAGTAAATTAAAGTGGCATTTCCCACACTGTGATCTGTAGAAAACTGTTTGTAGAGAGATAGTAGAAAGTATTCTTGGGAAAAAAGAAGTCGTGACAAATTTGGAAAATACTCTGTGCTAACTATATACCTCTTTTTTGGAGATAACCAATGCACAACAGAATATCAAAGACCAGGGTATTTTAAAGAAACTTGCTTATTAGCTTTACAACCCAGCAATTCTCAATTAAAATAATTTAATAATTAAAATCAGAATTATCTTTTTTTTTTTTTTTGGACACCTACAGAACAATGTTTATTGGGACATCAATATAGGAAACTCTATTAAAAAAAAATCTAACAAAGTTTGGGGCGCCTGGGTGGCTCAGTCGGTTAAGTGTCTGACTCTTGATTTCAGCTCAAGTCATGATCTCAGGGTCACGAGATCGAGCCCCATGTTGGGCTCTACACTGGGCCTGGAGCCTGATTAAGATTTTCTCTCTCCCTCTGCCCCATGGCTCGAATATGCACGCTCTAGCTCTCAAAAAAAATCTAACAAAATTAAATCTCAAAAAATATATTATGTGTATCAGTTAAAGAGGCCTGATGGTTTTCCAACGTAGACAACAGATACTATCAGGAAGAAGACAAATTAACTACAATCAATTTTTAACAAAACCAAGATGAACTAAGAGGGAAAAATAATTACAACAAAAAAGGGAACAAAGCTGACATCTGTAACATATAATTAGTATGTGGAATTCTTATTTTGCTGCTGTAGAGAGCTAGAAGAATAGGAGGACAAAAGAGGACACAAGAAATTGAAAATAGTAAATATATGCAAATAATTTCAAAAACACTAATGATTTTTAAATTGCAAGTAAAACAATACTGAAGTGTCCCTTTATCCTTACAGAGCTATAACAAGTAGGAAAAGTGATAAAAATAATGAAGAAGCTTCAGAGAAATAGTCACAATTGATCTAAAGGAGAAACTACTGCAAGTCACAAAGCTGCTCTTATATTTGACAAGTAATCCCACTCTTGATCCTTCCTATCCAAACTACCACTACTCCCTCAATAATAAACAAAAAGGAGACCCCACAGAACATGTCACCAGGTTTTACAGTACAAAAGGCTAGAAATAACCTGTATCTGACAACAGGGAAATGGCAAAGTAAGATATGAAACAAATTGGAGGGTTTATTGTATGGCCACTAAAACATAAAATTAGCAACAATTAGGATAAAGAAAGGACTGCCAGTTATTAAGCACCTATTACGTGCTGTGTGCAAATACTATGCGGTACCACTATTCAGAATGTAAAATGACGTGTATTACAAAGATATGAATTTTCTAGAAATGTAAAGTTTAGAGGGGTACCCAGGGGTGTTTAAAAGCTGTGGCTACCTAGGACTGTTACAATTAGGAATTTTTTTTCTTTTCCTTATACAGTATTACAGAATTGACTTAGTACTTAAATTTTTTTAAGTCTTTTAACAGTGTCTTGTAATACATTAAATGCCTGTTTTTTCCTAAGCAATTGCAAAAGACCCAGTAAGATGTTAACTTTCATAGAAAATGAGGGAGAAACATTACATACTCTCAGTAATTTCCGTGTTGCCTTGCAACTGTACATTTAAAAAATTAGTAGAATATTGTGTTTCCAGAGCTCCTGTCTGGGGCCAAAAAGAAAACTATAATCACAGCAATTACCTTGTGAACCTCTAATTTCTGTTGTAGTTCTGAAGTTCGGAGTAGCGCACCCACCCACAAGCACCATGCTTTCATCTTGAAGCAATTTCAGCTCCATTCTTGGGAAAATAATAATTATAGGTACAACAAGGTATTTAAAGACCAAAAAATAGTCATGCAAACACCATTTCCATGTTATAACATAATAAGAGTTCCTTAAAAGAATTAAAACCTAGACCAGAAAGGCATTTCCTGAGTCACACCTTCTCAGGATCCTTAGAATTTATCGGGATCCTACCTCGGAACAGAATAGGAGTCTTTGTTGGCAAACAGATTATAGGAACCACGGAGCTCGTGAGAGCCTTTTAACCTCCTACCAGTTCTGAAATTCTACAGTGCCCTACTCAACTGTATGTCTGGGTCCTAACCCGGTGATTCAAAACTCGCTGCTGATGGCTTCGAGTCATTTAGGCCGAGTCACACAATTTTATCTAAAATGGAGAGTCACGTAAAAGCTGACTAGATGCTGGAATTTAAACATGGTGGTTAAGAGCGAAGAATGGGTGCCAGACTGCCTGGGGTCACATCCCAGCCCCACCACTAACTATGCAACCTGGGCCCGTTCCTTAACCCCGCTGTGCCTCAGTTTCTTCATCAGTAACCCATCTGACAGAGTTAAGTGGATTAAGTGAGGTGATCTATGTAAATGAAGTGCTCAGAGTGGTGCTTAGCAGAGAGGAAGCCCTCAACAAATGTTAGCTAGAATTTGCAGAGACAGTACTCAGATTTATTTTTTCTCAGGCTCCCACGAGACATATAATTCGCAAGGACACTTTTTACATGGCTGGTGGTACTACTATAGAAGGAAAAGAACAGGGAGATTGCAGATATAAAACCTTCCACTCAGATGAGCTCTTTAGATCAGTGATCTCCCGAGAAGGCACACAAGATTTTTCACTGTGATGCGGGAAGAAAAATATTGAAACTCGTATTTGTATTGTTTTAGGTCATACACAATTATACATTATTAGCACGGAAGAGTATGTATAATGTATGTGTGTAGATGTATGAGCACACGGAATGCATGCACGAAAAGGTTTTGCAACGGAGGTGCCCAAAGTTTAGAAACCACGGCTCTGTTAATGAATGCTAGATTTTACTTCTCTTAAGTAAGAACTGTGTTGTGGGAAATGTGGAGTAAGACTTGCCCAGAATGCAGCTCGGGGGCGGTTTGCTGTCTGCATACAGAGAAGGCGATTCCACTGTCCAGTGTGTAAAAGGACACTGCCAAAGATGTCAACGGATTTTCCTTAAGTAGCAGCAACCGATCTAATGATGCTCACTTAGAACAGATGGCATCAAGGGCATTCACGTTGTTCTAAAATAGAGCAATACCTTATATTTTCCTGTCATTTTTACTATTTTGCATCTGCTTTCCCCCAACTGCCCAAATATTATCACAATCTTTCCTTTCTGAGGAAATGAAGACTCCGAGAGACTAGGTGACTCTTCCTAAGCCCACCCGGGTAATAAATGCTGTTTTAAAACTCAAGTCTCCCAAATCAAAATTTAATTTTAAAAAAGGATTCTGTTCCCAGATGTTCCATGACCTTAAAGATATTATATTGCTAAAAGCCAATAAAAACAGATAATTTCTCCCAAGTCTGCTGTTTCCTACCGCAAGGCACATAGGATACACACTTTACCGGCAAAAAACAAAATATTTCAGAAAATTTTGGTTTTGTCATTGAAGATAACACTGAACAAATCAGAAATAAACATTATACATTTCACTTGACTCCACAACTCTAAAACACTATTTTCTTTTTTCTTGACTTCCCAACCTTGTTCATGGATAACTCAGTTCATGTTTACTATATGTAAACACACTGTTTTACATGCAGTTTGTATTCTGCTTTTTTCACTTCACATTATGCTGCAAACATTTTCGCTTATTTTTTCTGCATGGGCATACAGCATTACCACTACGGTGGCTGCACGCCTTCGATCGCCCTGATACGTATGTCCTTTGTCTCCCATACGATTCTGATGGCTGAAAGTGAATAGCCAGTTTTTTTTACTTTCATAAATAAAGGTATTTATTTTTAAGACCTACTTGTCAGCATGGTTGTCAAATAATGAAGTTTCTTTTAATAAGAGTAACTTCCAGTTGTGTGTTTTTAAACATGATTATGAAGTACCAGCAGGCACTAATGATAATCTCTTACTGTATTAATAAATTCACACACCAGTAAGTCACAACACTGACAAAAGGTCTTAAGTCTTTGACTCCTAAAAAGCTGTCACATACCAGAAACGTCACAAAGATCTAACTAATAATCCTCTTGCAAATTACCATTGAGTGCAATTTAGCACAGTGGTTAACTCGATGTGTAGGCATCTTAAAAGGGAGCGATGGCTAACATAGACCACCTCCCCCCACCATAACACCCCCACACCCACACACAGTAGCTGGTCCTTGACGTGCACCCTTTCAAATAAAGCTTCCTCAGGAAGCCCATTCAGACAGAATGTCATTAGCAGAGGAATGCTCAGAGACCCGGGACCTATTGATTAAATATTACTTGAGGAAAACAGGCATGAGGCTCACGTGAGAGTTTGCTCTGAAGCACAGATGAATATTACGCTCTACTGGGTATTGTTTCCATAAAGGTAAATCTTCCTGTTGACAAGAACCGAAGTAGTTTTCTATAAATCAAGCCTTTGAAATTAAATCTTATTTCCTCCAAGATGCACATTAACATTTCAGAGAGTCTTTCTTCAATTGGTATCAAGTTGTGTTGTTATTTTATCACAACGAGTCCTTTTGTAATGTAAATGATCACCAGCATGCATTCAGACTTTGGTATACCAAACTTAATTGAAATGGGGATGCATCTACTGAATATTTGGAAAAAAAAAAAAACAACCCTCAATCTACACTCTGAATTCACTGATCTGACAAATATCCAGTGGGAACAATGTCCCAGAGTCAGGAAATACAGAGATGATTCCTGACCTCAGGGATCGTGATGAATTATCTCCATCACATTTATTAGGTAGCTGGACAATGTTTTTAAGCATGAATCCTTCCCTGTAATATGGTATTTGGCGATAAGTTCACCAAGGCAAAAATGTATTCACCTAGAAGTGAAGCATGTTGAAAATTTCAGAAAATATTAAAAATATATATATAACTTGAAAGTAAGAATGATAAAGAAAATTCAAAGTCTTCTTGGTAAATACATCTAAAAGCTTCTATTAAATGACATTTTGTGGACTGAGCTATATTGTAAAGGAAGGGGCAAATTTCCTGTGAATGATTTGTTGAAAAGTGGTTTCCGTGTCAAATATCAAAATTAAAAAACGGAGCTGCAGCACTAAGGGCTCTGAGAAAGCATCCCAGCTTACGATCGATGGTTTTATAAACTCTCAGCTGTTTCCCAAATGTCCATGCTGATTCTTTAGTACAGTCACATGTTTAGTGGACACTTCTTGGTAACTATAATGGACACCCTCAAGGGAAGCTCTCCCTGCCCTTAAATACTTTCTAGCCGCTGTGGTGCCACCTAGCACAGTGTCCAGTGACAGTTTGCGATCTAGATACCCCAGAGACTCCCAATGACTCCACTTCTCAAAAGTGAACAAACAGCTCTCCCATTCTCCAATGACAAGGCCCACTATGAAGAGACGAGTGGTTCAAACCCAGTTTTGGGCGAACCCCGTAGAGTGTGGCTAACAGTTCACGTGGCACAACTCTGGAGGACTTGGTGACGTGGCTAAAAGCTAAAAGCTTTTAGATGTATTTACCAAGAAGACTTTGAATTTTCTTTATCATTCTTACTTTCAAGTTATATATATATTTTTAATATTTTCTGAAATTTTCAACATGCTTCACTTCTAAGTGAATACATTTTTGCCTTGGTGAACTTATCGCCAAATACCATATTACAGGGAAGGATTCATGCTTAAAAACATTGTCCAGCTACCTAATAAATGTGATTGAGATAATTCATCACGATCCCTGAGGTCAGGAATCATCTCTGTATTTCCTTCCGGGAGCTTTCATCTGACAGAAGAATGGTCAAGCACAGGGTGGTTCTAGGGCTTCTGCATATTTAGAATATCCTTAAATCTGAGGACTCGTCACTTAGAATTTCCTGAAATCTGAGCACAATTAGCCTAATTAATGCTATGAGACAAAAAGTATCTGTGGTCAGTAAGTTTGGGAAATGCTCCCCACTATCCACCCTTTGAAAATTCACAGAGAATTTAATACATTAAAATACCATGAGATTCCTGTTTAAAAAAAATTTTTTTTTTTTAAATTTAAACTTTGTTTAACAAAGTATTTCCCAAACTTATTTGGCCTCAAAAGCATACTTCCCACCTCCATCCTTTTTTAGAAGTGCCTACTAACGTCTCAGAACCAAGTTCTCCACACAATACACTTTGGGTAACACAGACTTGGATCATAATATTCCAGAAAATCTGGTGTAATTTAGATCAGAGAAACCAAATGGGTGGCTCACAGTCTAAATTCAACTTGCCTGAGTTTATTTTATATGGCTTGCATAATTATCTTTTGTAAATTCTGAATTAGCTTCCAAACATTTAAAACAAAAATTCAGAAGTCCAACTTTCCCTATAAAATGCCTTGGTTGAGCAGAGCTCACTTTTTCCCAGGAACGATAATGATCAGGACCTAAGGAGGAGGTGCCAGTCACTCTTGCCCGGCCAAGGTCTCCTACAGATCATACCTGTGTTCTGGGCACTGGCTCTGGGATGGAAGTTGTTAGGGCATGTTTAGGATGCTTGCAGAGAAAGTCAGTGTCACTCCACCCAACCCCCTCAGTCCTTCTCCTCTATGAACTGCGCAGCCCAGATGGTGTACCGAGGACAATCCCCGTTTACACGCACAGCCCTGCCGTAAGAGAGCCGCCCCTACTCCTGCCCCATCTGGATAAGCTATATAGTCACTGGAGCTGTAAAGCCTTCCCAGGCCCCCCTGATGCTCACTCCCATCCTCCACCCTCAAGTCTCATGGACGTATTTCAGCACTTGAGGATGCCCTTACCACTTTCCAACTGTTTCATATGAGTGTTGCAGACACGACAGACATCAGAGCCCAGATGACGTAGGTCTGATGTCGGGCTCTGCTTCTGAATTGCTCTGCGAGTACAGCAAGTCCCCAGATCCCTCTCAGGTTTGGGACCTGCATCCCACTGTTTTACAGGGCTAACAGGAAGGGTCAGAAACGCAGCAAGTGCCTGGTACAGAGCAGGTGTTCAATAAATAGTACTTTTGGTTCTGAGAATGGAATTCCATGCAACTATGGCTGTCTCATAGTTCTTATATTCCAAATGCAATAGCTTTGGGTTCTCATGGAAGATATATAATATATGATTAGGACTGATTTGCTGATTTCTTCCTTTAAAAAAACCCCAGGAAATGTCCTTGTGTCAATTATGTTTCTTTTTTATTTTTTTCAATTTTGGGGTAAGTGGCAGAGGAACATTTTCCCTAGCTGTCCCATCAATTTCAAAAATAAATTCCAGAAGGGAATCTGTCCACCACTTATTTATGGAATTTTTAATGTTTTAAAAGCTAGGGGTAAGAAGGAAAAAGAAATTCTCCCCACAGAGTATGGTTCACAAAATTCATGACCTGCGTGATTTAAGAAATAACAATCTGCCTGTTATTCAGAGGAATAAAATGATGACTCACTCACTGACATGGGCTGATCTTTTTTTCCTCCATGCCTTGGGATTACTAAATAGCAGAGCACTCTCCCTTGGGATTTTCCCCGAAGTCTTTATTTGTTCCCAACAAGCTTCAAATATCCTATTTTCCACTTCTTTTAAATGTGTCCCCTTTCATTTCAGCTAATAACCGAAGTAATTTCTCACGAGTTACTATGGAAAGAGAACCTCAAAGTGGATGCTTAGATGCTTCAAATTCACTTTAAACCCTTGCCAGACCTCCTTTGTGAGGCTACACTGAGTGGCCCTGGACGCAGGGCCTCTCCTGCTGTCTGACTTTCCTCTCAAGTCTAAAGCTGATATTGAAGGAACAGACGGACAAAACAAATCAAAAGACAGCGGGGCTCTGATCCATCAAGGGCCTTTTATGGCTTGGGTTATGACTACAACAAATTTTCAAGTGAAATTAGCATAAATTAGGAATGCTGTTCTTAAAATCAAACTTAATGAGGCATCATTATGTTGTCATGCTCACTAATTGGCTGTGCCCCATCACCAAACATGACCGCCACACGTTTCAGTTTCTTATCCTGGATGGGAAAGTGGAAGGGGAGGTGGGAAGAACTTGCAATTCTGCAATGTCTTCACTTGAGAAAGAGATTACAGAAGGCTGGCCTGGAAACGAACCTCACACTTACAGAGCAAGAGTTCCAAGACAAGCAAACTGTACAGATCTGGCTACTTCTTGTGTGAGGATTGAGGAACAGTAAGGCTTTCCAATTAATTGCATTTATCTGTTAGGTCCTTGCTGTCCGAAAGATGATGAAAAAATACCTCGTGCTTCCTCTGTCTTCAAAACATTTTTGGGATGATGGATAAAGGATAATGTTACAATTCTTTTTTTTTTCTTTTGGAAGGAAGAAAAAAGGTCAACCAACACTGTTTTATTTATGTATTGTCCAGTTAGTGGGGGGAAAAAAAAAGAATTCATTATTTTCTTTCCATTCAGTGGGCATTCCTAATGTTTCTTGTTATTTCCGTGACAATGTAAGGTCTTTACAACAAGGCAAGTGTAATGATGACTGGGTTAAATAAGTTGGATACAGTGTACGCATATCCCGTGCTGCCACAGTCTCTTCCTGCCAAATCACTGACCATTTCTGATTATTCTAAAGGGTCATTTGTCTTGCTGGGCTCCTAGAGGTCTTGGGTCTTCTACATCTCTATGCTAACAATGCTTCTGCCACTTTTCTCTATTTCTAATGGCCCCAAGTTCATATTGCACTTGACTGCAGAGCTGGGAAGACCTTAGAGATTTCATATTCTAACTGCTATATTATATGTTAAAACAATAGTAAAAACTGGTATCATGAGAGGTTAAATGACTTGCCCAAGTTCACACAGGACAGTTTAACAACCAGGACTAAACCCAGGTCTGTCTCCTATTCCCACGATTTTCTCTTTATCAAGAGGCAACTGGAGTTCCAGAATGGCCCTGGGACAGCACTTATGGTCCTCAGCTTGGAAACTCAGTGATATGGAAGATGCTGGGATGTCCTCATGTGTGTAGGAAACACAGGCCAATTAGGCCTCTAAGGGGACCCGCTGGGTCTCTCTCTGTGCTGAACCACCCACTTCCACCAACCAGTAGACCACATTATGGACAGAGGTATGCCAGGGGCACAGAGGCCACAGGATGAACACGGGGCTTCTTTCCAAGGCACTGAAGATTTGTGGGGGGAAAGAGTTTCACATTAAAGCAAATATAAACTATACTGTGGTACATCAAGCCAAATTTGCTTTTACCCCCTCAAAATAAAACACGATACTTTCAAGAAAATTCAAGGCCTCTTAGGGTCTCCCTCTCCTCAAGGAGTGATGCAGAAATGTAACCCACACTGATTCAATTACATGTACTTAGAAAAAAGTGTGGGACTGGGAGAGGAATTACTAGTTAAAAGTGTACTTCTACCCACATAAACCCCACTGGGAGGAGGCCATACCACTGACTGTGGGATCAGACCCCTTACTTCCTGCGGCCTTGTGTATTCCAAGGATCTCACCAGCCTGGAAGTGAGTCTAGTGTTTAAACATGTGTATGCTTGCATATGTGCACTTAGGATATCATAGCCCCTAAATGCAAGGCAACCACTTTGGTGCTCAAATGAACAAATAATGCACTGAGGGAAAACATATGACAGTCGATGTGCTAAGAACATGGGTCTTTCTAAAGCAATTTTCAAGGGTATTCTCCTGCCTTTATGCCACTTTCCCTTAACATGATGACTTAACCACCCCATAAAATTCAACCCTTCCCCCAGGAGTAAGTTTGAGGAGGATCAAGAAGAGAGGTGCCGAGTGGCGGGATGCTTGAGAAATACTGGGAACGGCGGGGGGGCAGGCTGTAAGCCTGGAGGTCAGGGAAGATGTGGGGGAACCTGATTGTGAGAAACGACCGCCATTAAGACTTGGTACACGGGATGTCTATCCCACTCCAGTCTAAGTTAAAGGCTGACAGCCCCTCAGGTGGAAGTACCCTGAGGCAACCACAGGGTTGACCCAGAGGAAGAATCTCTGACACCTCAAGTGATCATGCAAATGGCATGTGTGGAGGAGGCCAGGACTTGGGGTGGGGAGATTCTGGAGCTGGAGGTTTACCGTCAAGGATCTCCCTCCCTCAACTTTTGTTCTTTTCTGGCTCTGGGACTACTGGCAGCCAACCCCCAGCACCAAGCACCTGACATCCTGTATGTACACAAGAAACACTTGGCAGAGTGAATACATGAATACAGTTAACAGGTATAAAAGGAAGAAAAAAAAAACAATGGATTTTACAATTACAGCAAAAATTAAAAGACTATAGGCTCCAAAAATAAAAGCAGCCACAAGATATGGACGATATATACTAATCCATACTTTTCTCATTAACTAACAACCAGCATATGAAAAACATGTAGTTCCCAGATTGTCTTCATGTTCCTAGTTTTACTTCAGGGGGGAAAAAAGAGTACATGTGGGATTTCAGATAGGTTACAGAAGGCTTATTCACTGTCCTTTTCAAAAACACTTGGGATGGAAAATGATTCTTTATTCAGTATGAAGAAAGCAGTCTTTGAATGTTGGTTGGAATTCCTAGTTTCTCAAATGCCTTTAACTAATATTTAGACTGTAAGAACCCCTCCTGTTCCATGATCCATGTTGGAATAAAGGCTATCACAAAATTTTGAAAATGTTTATAAAATAGGCTCCATTGAAAATTCCCCAAAAAAGTTCTAGAACAGACCTCAAATACAAGTTTATCTTCGGAGGTATTATTAAATGCTTCGAATACTTTACTTCTGCAGCAGGATAAACAGAGAGGCCTGTTTCATGACCCAAAAGCCAGGATTTCCTTGAATGACATGCTAATGAAAAATGCAAACCAGTGGAAGTCTTGACTCATTGTACACGAGTTTGTTACATTCCAACCAAAGGTCTGCCTTGCATCAAGAGAGAAGAAATAGCTTCTGAAACCAAAAGTTATCCTTAACCCTTTGCCTCAAGAATATTTCCACTTGTGTATAACATGGAAACACAGAAAAAGACCCCCCCCTCAATATTTAACACATTTATCAATATGAGTAGCTCCCATTTACTTGGCATAAAGTGTCTGATTATGTGTGGTGATTATAACACCTCTCCTCAAAAAGCCCCTACTCAAAGATCAGGCAAGAGATTGCCAGGTTTTGCAGCAAAGGACTACATTTTTTCTCCAGCACTGCTAACTGGATCATGGAAGGTAGCCCGACCCAAGGACTTCCTAGTGATCCATGATGTGGTTGGGGAAAAGAACGATAAGCTGCACCAATCAGATCAGACCCTCCAAGGAATTTGAACTAGAAAAGAGAAAAGAAAAGGTGACAGAAGAAAAGCCATGATGGGCTGGGTACACAAGCCCAAACCAGGAAAAGATACACAAAGCACAGGCAAGTCCTGGCCAGGCAAGAGTGTGAGGAGAAGGAAACACATATATGCAAAACAGGAGACATCAATGCGAGAGATCATGAAGTGGTCTGGAGCTAACTCCCACCATCACCACTTTTGAGTAAATTTAATTGAGCCTCTGCTCACTAGGGCCTGAGTGAAAGGGTGCTCTTTGCTATTTTACTTATGTCTCAGAACAAGCCCATGAAGTATTATTAACCTCTGCAGGCCACAGAGATATTAAGTAGTATGATCAGAGAACCAAGTTCGGCAGTGCCTTACTCCAAAGCCTAGGGCTTATTTACTGAGCTCCATGCATGACATGTGAATAATAACCATCAATTTTGAGTGCCTTCTATGAACCAGGCACATAGAGACACTTGACACAGATCATCAATCTTCTTTTTTTTTTTTTTTTAACAGCCCTGCAAGGTAGGCATTATTCATGATTTCATATGTAAGGAAACAGGTTCAGAGAACCTAAAGCAGCTTGTTTAGGGCTGCACGGGTAAAACATGGCAGTCCTAGGATTTTCATACCTGCTCTTATTGCTGCATACCTCTGTGTTGTAGATGCTGACATCTGTGAAACTCCAGCCCCTGTTAAAACCAGAGGGAAGAGAAAACCCCACAACTACTGGAAAAGGCAGAGGATTCCTGTGACCGGGACATGACATGGTGTAAACAGAAAGACACATACATCATTTCTTGAGTGCTCCTCCAGATACGGGGAGAAAAGACAGTGAGACTTGAGAACACCAGGGTTAGGCTTAACCCAAAGGCAAATCAAATCAGGAATGCTAGCCAGACGGCAAGATTAAACAACCGGGTCTCTTAACTTGTGGGAGAAAACTGCTGAGGCTTCATGCCCCCGGCCCCTGCCACATTTCCCCTGTGGGAAGAAGCTGCAGGGCCTACCACAATTCCACGAGCACCAGCACCCTGCCCAGCAGACACGGCTCCGAGGCCTGTCCAGTCCCCTCAGTCAGCAAGGCAGTGCTGCTCCTAGCGCTGACCTGACCCTCTCCTTGCATCCCTAGTGGGAGACCAGCCAGCGCTTGGAGAACTGGGCCAAGTACCACCCCTGGCCCACCAGCCTCGGCAGTTCCACCCTTCTCAGTATTGGAAAACAATGGTTATCTAAACCACTTTTTTTTTTTTTACTGTAATAATCGTAATTCTTGAATTGTTATTTAGCTATTCCTGCACACAAATACTGCATTTCATTCAGGAATGTATCAGTTGCTTAGTATATGTTAAGTCATGTGCTTGTCCCTCCCTGTGAGTACCAACATGAAAAAACATAAAATCCTTTCCTTCCAGAAACATGCCAGGTGGTGACGGTACCAGTCCAGCGCAAGCGAACTGTATGTCGGCCTAAGATAATAACTATACACAAAGAGCTCGAGAAGCCCTGCTTGGGAGGTCAGTGAGACAGTCTCAGAGGAGGTGGTTCCCACCTGGCTTTGGAGAGTAAACGTTCTCCAAGCATCAAAGGAAAGGAAGGACATTTTAAGAAAGAGGGGCAAGCACAGGCAAGGAGAAGCTACATGGATTAGAATCCCTGGCGTGCAAGGGGAAGGGTTAAAAAAAAAGGGAGGGAGGGCTCTTTCAGAGAACGTCATGAACCCGCCAAGGATCTGGTCCTTTTCTCAAAGCAAAGGCAAGCCACTGGTGGTTTTATATAAGAATTGTGTCAGGGGTCAAGTCTTGTTTCCTCCACGGCTCCCCAGAGCACCTAGCACAGGAAGAACAACAGGAGATGTTCATAAATGTTTGTAGATGTGAACAATCAAATAAGCAATCAGGATTTGGATGGGAGTTCCCTCCACTTTCCCCAACAGAAAATAAAAAAGGAAAGGAGGACTTCTCACAGTACAGCTTCTGGATCAAGTATGATTAACATCCACAGTGAACTTGCAAGAAAGGAGGAAATGAAGACAGAGGAAAGATCGGAGCAATAAGATGTCGTGAGCCAATTTTGCCATGGGCCTGGGAGGCTTCTCCACTTCTTGGTAACCTAGGTGGGGCTTAGGTTTCAGCACCTATGTAGAGACAAGAAGTGGTAACTCACAGGTAGGGAGCTGTATTCCCTCTCAAAGCCAGGCTCCTTGAGAAGCTCTAATTTCAATGAAAGTATGAACTGGGGAAAAGAAAAGTGTACCCACTGGCACAGGGAGGTGAAAGAAGGCTGGTCTGTCCGTGTCTAGGCCCTGGTGGGAGAGAAGTCTTACCCGAGGTTACGTAAGCACTGGTGAGTGAGTCCACCTGCATGTTATGGGGGCTCTCAAGCTGAGAAGTGATTCAGGGGTGATGTGTTTCATGTCGAAAATTTAATCTCAGATGGTGGTGGTGGGGAGCTCTGTGAACTGTGCCTGCTACTCTTAGTAAGTCTGAGGTCTTAAAAAATGCTTTAGAATTAAATAAAACAAAAATGGTCTGGAGCTTAAGCACCCAACGTAAAACCACTCTCAAAGGTAAGGACTCCAGTCAGGCCATACTAACTGCCCACCGAGAAAGCCTTCCTTATAAGAACATTATCTTTCCCAAATAAGAAAACATAAAAGAAAGCAATCCACCATGAGTGAGAATCAACAAGATATGGAAAAATGGAAACAAAACAAATTTCCCTAAGAATTAATGTATATAATTATTGAGTAGATTACACAATTTGTAAAAAGAAAAGATTGAAAATAAGAATAAAAATGAGAAAAGAACAAGATATTATGAACAATAGACACTTGTGAAAAATACTAGACAGATCTTCCAAAAATTTTTTTTTTTAAAGTATCAAAGGAATGGTTAACATTATCCATAGCTGATAAGAGAATTAGTGAAGTGGAAGGTATACCTGATGAAATTATTCCAAGAATGCAGCACAGAATAAGTGGGATAATCAGAGACAATGAAGACAGAAGGTGAGGGTCCAATGCTAGTCCTCAAGGAGAGACTAGAGGGAAGGAGTGGAGGGGTAAGCAATGGAACAGAAAAAGCTAACCACCACAGTTCTCTGACCTTCCAGAATATATGGCTTATCAACCAATCTCAAGTAGCTCCGATAGGCTCCAGGACGAAGGCAGCCACTGTCCAGACACAAATAAGTACAGCCAGCCCCTTCCATACACTCTGGTTTGGGGAAACCCATATAAAACCAGTAGAGAGCACACAGTCCACTACTAAACCAAAGCCCACCATTAACCCCCATCCCAGCTCCCGGGGCCACTGGAATTTAAGGAAAAAGAGTTCATAATAGCTACAGTACTCAAGTAATTCTTGGACTCTGGAGAGCAGGGAAGAAATGACGTGCAATGATATAATACTGACAGCGAACACTTAGTAGTCTACGCAAGACCCCGTGCAAAGACTTTAGACAGAGGATCAGATCAAATCCTCCCACTAACCTAATGTGATGGGGATGATTAGATCAGGACATCAATGTTACAGATGAGAAAGGCTGAGTGCCTTGCCCACAGACATCCTCCACGTCATTCGGAGCTGAAATCAAACCTAGACAGTCTGACTCTACAGCCGGGCCCTTACCCATTCTGGTATCTAGGCAGAAGCCTCTCTCCCTCGATAAAAGTCTTTATTCCTTGATAAAATCTTTATCCCTTGATAAAAATCCAATTTGACATTAATAAATGAATTGCATATTGAAGGAATTCCTTTACCCCATCCTTACAGAAACAATGAGGTCGGCGGGAGGTGGGGCCGGGGCCAGACCTCTTATGCCCTTTGGGTAGGATACACTTCCCTCACAAGAGCAGTGAACTCAGACTAATTTTCTTCTTGGGGAGAACTGCATCCTAAGAAGTCTGTTAAAGGTGAGGCCCTCTCTCTAGAGAGACCCAGTAAGCCACTAGCTGGGAGCCCGCCAGAACAGCTGTTAAGAGTAGTCTCTCTAGGGCGCCTGGGTGGCTCAGTTGGTTAAGCGACTGCCTTCAGCTCAGGTCGTGATCCTGGAGTCCCAGGATCAAGTCCCACATCGGGCTCCCCACTCAGTGGGGAGTTTGCTTCTCCCTCTGACCCTCTCCCCCCCTCTCATGCTCTCTCTCACTCTCTCTCTCCCAAATAAATAAATAATTAAAAAAAAAAAAAAAAAGAGTCGTCTCTCCAAAAACCATGGCCCTTCTTTGGGGCCACTGGGGTTACTTACACAACATTTGACACAGCAATATGGCAGCTCAAGTTCCAAAAGATGGCGCTCCATCCCCTGTGCCCAAGAATCTCCCTTCTGGGAAAGCATCCCAGGGAGATCACTCAATAGGGGACAACTGGCTAATGACCCAAAGAAGTGGATTACTGCACTCACGGTGTCAGCCAAAATGCAGGCAATCTCTGGAGACTTATAACATTGAAATGGCTTTAGTAAATTAAGAAACATCTATGTGATGATGCTATTATATGGTCCTTAAAATAACAAACACAAAAACTATAGAGCAATATTTGTGCTATTTGATAAAATGAAAAAGAAAAATTTGGAGTGGCAACTGTTTAAAAAAATGTATGCGAGCAACAAAGACTGAAAAGTAATAACTAAACATAGTTTGGTTAGGGTAATGGGATCATGGCTGATCTTGACTCTCCAAATATTTTTAAAAATTCATTATTGTTGCATGGTATACTAAATTTGGGAGGAGGAGGGAAGCATTTCAGGCTTCTTGATAAGAAGGCTTCAGATAACTGAATTCTGCAGTTCAAGAATCATTTGCAGTGTCCACAAAATTCTACTACTGTTTGTTAAACTCAATGCTCTCTCCCAAAGCATTCCCCAACAATTTTGCCAATGTTAGCTGACATTACGCAGGACAAGAGCAATATCGAGTTACTTAGCATGATTCAAGAAACCTGAGGCGGGGGGAGGAGGAGAAGGAACAGTCAAAGGCACTTAAACTGCTAACAAAAGAAGTACTGTGGCTTGTACATAAAACCATTATTGGCCTCCGTGAGGCATTATCAGTCCAATAATACATTTCTGTTTTAGACTTTTAAAAAAGTGTTCTTGAAACCAGCAGAGGCCTTGAATTTCAAACACACAGAACTAAAGGAATGCCGCAGAGGGAGAATTAAGGTCAACTGAAATTGGCCTTTTGTCTGGGATGCATTCTTCAGACTTAGGAAAAAGGCAGAGCTTGGTGTAGCTGTGGATGAATTTGAAAGTAAAATCCAAGGTTTTCAGAATTACCCACACAGCCAAAGACAGAATGCCAATGCGCATTTCTGTGATAGGGTTTCCAAATAAAACAGCCACTGTGTGACCCTGACTGTACCTCTAGCTGCAACGAAGTGGACAAAAAATTGCTAACAGGATGTCGTCCTGGGAATACAGGTAGTGACCATTCAAATGGCTATTTACATATGCTCGGAGGGGCAACAGCAGGAGAGAAACAAGGCTGGTAAACATGTGTGCCCAGTGCAAAACTGCAGCTCAGGTAATGCATGCCATCTGCGGGAGTTTCACCTAGACGTGGTGATCATCTCAGCCTTGAGGGGTTCTGGTAAAAGCATGGAGCTGGCTCGCTCTTTGGGCACCAGAGGTATCTGCTTCCTAACTACAGACAGGCCTCTACCCAGATGGTGGGTGGTAGCCTCAGGGTCACTATCAGCTGTGTCCCTGTCTTGGGTGAGTAGGGCTGCTGGTGAGAAGAGCAGGCCTCTGCAGCCATTTCAGGATAGGGTGGGTTATTTTTAATTGTTGTATCATTTGTTCTCTGGATCAGATGAGGACAAATGTGGGCTCCTAGAACCCAAGACTCCGTATTTTGAGGCATTACCTCAAAGTATAAGTAATCAAACATCCAAGACAAAAGGTCTAAATGAAGTCACTCCCTTATTTGGACCTAGGCTTTCCCCTCCTGTAAGATCGAACTATTTTTCAGTAAAAAGCACTAAATTCATTTCATGACCCACTAATAATGCATTATAATCTGCAGTCTGACTAGTGTATTTCTTAAGTCCCTTATACTCTGGATGCTGCCTGATTCTGACATTCAAGTCTTTGTGATCTTTAACACAGAAACAGCTCTGTGTGTAGAAGTATAAGGAAATAACTTCCCTTGTTAAAAAGGTTAATTGGATAACTAGTTTTGCAGACAAGTTTCTTATACAAGTCAAAAAGCTTTTCATTTTGCTATCTTGCTTTATGTGAATAAACATATTCTTTCAACTCAAAAATGCATAAAAATGAAATGGCCTAGGCCAGATCTTCACCCTGTATATTTCTTTGGGAGAAGGCAATTTGGTCTTCACATCTGAGTTTAAAAAACAAAAGAAACACACAAAGCCCCTCCAAAACACAGTTACCTTAGGAAGGTAATTTCTGTCCAGCAGGTAGAAGCTGCTGGGAGAAACAACAATGTTAATTATTTTTTAAAAATTTGTATTTAAATTCAATTTAATTAACATATACTGTATCATTAGTTTCAGAGGTAGAATTCAGTGATTTCATCAGTTGCATAGAACACCCAGTGCTCATTCCATCAAGTGCCCTCCTTCATGCCCATCACCCAGTTACCCTCTCCCCGCCCCCAGCTACCCTCTCCCCACCCCCAGCTACCCTCAGTTTGTTTCCTCGAGTTAAGAGTCAGAGAAAGACAGGGGCGCCTGGGTGGCTCAGTCGTTAAGCGTCTGCCTTCGGCTCAGGTCATGATCTCAGGGTCCTGGGATCGAGTCCCGCATTGGGCTCCCTGCTCCTTGGGAGCCTGCTTCTCCCTCTGCCTCTCTCTCTCTCTCTCTGTCTCTAATGAATAAATAAATAAAATCTTTAAAAGAAGAGAAAAAAAAAAAAGTCAGAGAAAGACAAATAACATATGATTTCACTCTTATGTGGAATTTAAGAAACAAAGCAGATGTACATAGGGGAAGGGAAGGAAAAATAAGAGGAAAACAGAGGGAGGCAAACAATAACAATGCTTAATTCAACAAGAGCTACAGATTTTATTCTGGTGTCTCTCTCTACCTTTAAAAGCCTTTTCTCTGGTCTGCTCAAGTTAATATTTCCTAGTGACTGACATTCATCTTCCTAATTTGAAAGAGAAGTCTTTCCTATAACCAACACCCAAGGAGTCCATCTCACGGCTTCAGATGATTCACCAACACAGAAACAAAATGCTCAACAAGCTGCTTGGCCAAACAAATCACAGTCTCTTCCACTGGCTCCCAGGCCACCTGACAGCAGTTTGAGGACCACACTGTCCACCGGCAAGAACCGCTTTTCTGCGCCCCCAGCAACACCCTCGCTGACTCGCAGAGCCAGCTGCCAGGCTGTTTGAACTTGTCTCACCTGCTCTGTGAGCAGCAAACCTCCTCACTCCCCAGTCCTCATTCTTCCAACTGGAGTGAGGCTGCTCTTAAGACCCAGCAGGACTAAGGAGCTACCTACTAACATGTGCCCCAGACCCAGACAAAAAGGGATCCTTCAGCACATGTGTTAAAGTGGCAGTTTTCCCCCTACGTATCCTCAGCCTCACTCTGCTCTTAAAAAAAAGGTAATGATATGCTATGAAGACACTGGACTGCTGGTATGCCACATCATTCCAAAGTATTTGTTCTTCTCTACCCAGAAGTTATACCTTACAGAGTTCTGGTAAAAAGAGTATTTACAATCTCAAGGTGAAACGAGTGAAAGGAACAAAATCAGTAGCATTTCTGCCATTTCTACACGCAGAGCTCAGATGCTCAGGCTACTACTCATCTAACTTTGAAATGGAGTTTCCAACACCTACCAACCCACATCACCATATTTCTTGGTCTTCTATTTTTGCATCCTTCAGAAACATGATAGAAGCCATGAGATTTTTTTAAATGGAACTAAGCAAACTATTGGGTCGATCATCCACTGAGTTAAACTTGCTTTCACTATTGGGATTTCATATTAAAAAATGGTCCTCATTGAAACTACCTATTTTTTACATGATTATCTCCACTCCTGGATTACTAAATTTAGTTTACCATTCTCCTGTCTCCTACTTACAACAACTGTGTGCCACTTTGTCCGGTTTTCATTTTTTTTTCCACTTTCTTGTTTTTATAATGCAGAAAATCTCTGTGGGAATAAAAACTGCCTATCTTTATTCTGGAAGAAAAAAAAAGCAAGAATTACTAAGTTACTAATAGGTTGAATGAACTGATCCTTAATAAATCCTTAGCATTTATTTCAGGCCTAACTTTACATTCTTTATTTAGTTGTCCATCGCTTGCGTTGGTTGGTTGGAGGAAGGTGCATGCTAGAGTGTTTCGGGATAGCCTCCTTCCCATCTGAATGTATGTTATACAACCAGTTGACATATTTCAGAAGAACAATGACAAAAACAAGGACAATTCCGCTCAAGGCACAAATTCAGACCTTTGGTCACAGAGTGGTCTGTGTTAGAAAGCCTTAGAGTTGTTTCCAGATGGTGATTCATATTCAACCGAGATTTGTTAGGCTCATCTTGCTCTTCCTACCCTCAGTCTTATGAGCCAAGTGCTTTACATGAATATTCTCAATCCCTAAATAGTCCTCCTGATGAAGTAATGATGCTAGATTTGTTTTACAGTGAAGAAACAGAGTTAGAAAAATTAAGTAACTTGCTAAAAGTCATCTGAAAATTCAAATATCACTTTTCCATTTGTTTTCCAGGCCTGTTCATCTTTCCTTCAGTCCTCAACGTTCAGAAAATCCAACTAAATCATAATGTGCACTGTATCCTATGATAAATCTGTTTGTTTTTCAGTATTGCATAGATTTTAGAACAGATATCACAAACCTTTATATAATACCAGAGCAATGTAAAGAGAAAACTGAATGAATGGTTATAGATCACAATAACAAGGGTCATTTATGGTGGCAGGGTTGGGAAAAGGAGGAACCTCTCCCAAGTCCACAGCTCTAAAACTTGCACGAGCACATCTCTGATCTTACTAGCTTACACAAAATTAATGATATGAAGACAAAATACAGTCAGCAAGCAGAAGACAGGTGCACAAACACTAAGGGAATCCCCATATCTACGAGGATAAATTTGAAGAGGGGCTATAAGCAGTATTTTTCTTAAAAATGTGAAATTTTCAAATTACAAGTTTCAGAAGGTGTCAGACGGAAATGCATTTTGCAGTTGTGCATTCCTGAGGAGGTTTTTTGTCCTTCATTTAAATTGTTTTCTTTGGGCGCCTGGGTGGCTCAGTTGGTTGAGTGACTGCCTTCAGCTCAGGTCATGATCCTGGAGTCCCAGGATCGAGTCCCGCATCGGGCTCCCTGCTCGGCGGGGAGTCTGCTTCTCCCTCTGACCCTCCTCCCTCTCATGCTCTCTGTCTCTCATTCTCTCTGTCTCAAATAAATAAATAAAATCTTTAAAAAATAAATAAATAAATAAATTGTTTTCTTTATCTGTGGAATATCATTACACAGAGCAAGAGCACACCCATTTTGTTTGCTTTGTAATAAGCACAAAACAAAATCCTAGAGCCAGAAAGAAAAAAACGAGTATAAACTTAGAAGGGAGAAATATTGTCACTTTCCTTTTTGAGAATATTGCTAGTAACTGCTAGTACATTTTTTCTAATATCACTGCTTTGTTGGATCCCTGCATATTTGAGAGGAAAGTGGGACACTTTTTCTGGTATGTCGAAGTCACTGCTGACTGCCAGGCGATAGCTGGGTTTCTAGTGATGCTGCAAAGGGTAACTTCACAAATGAAGCTCAAAAAAGGATGGGCTAATGGAGAAAGATATGATCCCACTGCTTATTGCCCAACAGCTCAATATATAGTTTCTTAAAAAAAAAAAGAAGATTTTAGTGTTGCAATCAGCACTCATCGTTTTAAAATTAATATGGAGAAAGCCTATATTCTAAATCTCTTTCCCTTACGAAGGAGAAAAGCCATTCAATCTAAAACCCTGAAGTTCAGAGGCCCTTGCCAAAGCAGGGTCCTGCCTGCTTTCCTCCACTCCAGATGTGGCAATGCAGAAGGGAAAGGAGCAGAAGCAGAGTGGTGGGAGGGGTCCGTAGGGGCCTGTCAAGGTGGACTAGAAGAAAAACAAACCAAGTCCAGAACACTGTTTTGCATCAGAATCACCAGGTGAACTTGCTATAAATGCGGAAGCCGGGCTCCTGACACCAAAAGATCATACTGAGTAGAAAAAGACAGGACCCTGGATCTGTTTCTTAACTGGCACCCCTGGGGATCCTGATGGCACTTGGAGAAAACCTTGCAATGTCACACTAAGATGACAGACCATCTTTGGTGAGATAGATCACACTTGCAGGAGGACCCGAAGTGGTTTCAACTGGCCTGTGGTGGGGCCCAGGCAGGTTTTTAAAGCTCCCCAGGTGACTGTGACGTGCAACCAGGGTTGTGCTCACTGCCCTGGATGGGTGCAGGCGGCACAGAGTATCTGACAGCTCTGATCACAAAGCTCATTATCCTGACCCCTAAGACTTGTTCAAAATCCCGTTGGCCCCAGCACCCTCTGTGGGATGAAGAAGGTGGGGCAGGTACACAACTTGGGCCTTTGAGCGACAAGGCCTCGGTTCCGGTCCTGCCTCAGCCACTAACTGGCTTTGCCGTCCTGGCAGGCGTCTATCTGGGTTGGTCCTGAGTTTCTCCCTCTGAGAAGGGGAAATGCTGCAGGAAATTCCTCTGGTGTATAAAATGCCATAACCCGGAGCACCTTACGCGCGATCATCGTTTCATTCTCCTCATGCTGATGTGCACATCCCTGCTTGCACTGCCTCCCCTTGAAAAGCACCGCATCAGAAAGGCAGGCCTTGAGACTCGGACAGGGAAGCAGATTGCTGTGACTGCGGGGGGACGGAGTGACCGGCCTGTCACCGAGGCATGGAACATGGGCCCTGCAGCATATCTTGACTTCCTTTCAGAGAGGCCACATCTTCACAGTGTACATGGCAGCCTGTTTTATGGGGTGACAGTGCAGAAATGGGGAGGCTGGGTTTTCTTTGGTAGAGAGAAGACAATATCTAGTTGACAGAGAACCAGGCTGAAGCATCGGGAAGCTATGGTTTCTGGTCTAGACCCTTGCACTGGATCACTCAATCTATCTTGAACCATCATTTACCTTTTGGTATGCCCAAGTTTCTTAAATGGAGAACAGTAAAAGGGATGCTTAAACTCCTCCTTGTGCCGAAGAATATCAATGTGATATGGCAACTTCTCTCTTCCCCCTACCTCCCAAAGCATTCATTATAAGGGATGTACCCTGGGAATTAACACCTGATGATATACTATTTCATTCAAATCTGATCAATAAGAGTCCATTTCCTTGGGAGCAAGATGAGCAAATGGCAATGTACTCCTTTTCCTCATTAGCTCAGTACCAGGCACAGAGTAGATGTGTGTCAAAGTGAACCAAAGGAGTCAAACGCAGCTCTTAAAGTCCTCCTCAATGGCCTCCTGTAGTTCTCATTTCCCCCGCACTTGTAGGTGGAAATGGACAGTGAACCTCTCTTTTCCCCGTAGGGACCCCTTGCTGAGGCATACAGGCAGACTCTTCACACTATCGCTCCATGTTAAGATACTGTGTACTTTGTCTCTGGATGAGCTTAGGCTGTTTTTTTAAACTTTCTTAGACTCTGTGGCTTCATCTGTAAAACAGGAGGGTATAAATCATAACCACATCTAGAGCTTTAGAGAGAATGAAATCAGAGAGTATACAAAGCTCCTAGCACTAAGAAGACAGTCAACAAATGACAACTCCTCTCCTCTTCCAAGTGCTTTGAAACCCACAGCGGGGAGATTTCCGCACATGGAATTAGATTTCTGGCCCCAACAGAAGAAAATAAATGGGTGAACAAATGAAGCCTTATGAGGCTTTCTCCAGGTCATCAAGAGCTACAGAAAGCCCACTAATTCATTTATTAAAGACTCCTGGAAGGCTGCAGTAACGGCTTTGGGCCGCTACTCACTTAGGCACATTCAGACTGATGACCACAAGGTCAATACCCCTCTCTCAATTACCAGTCCCCCTGAGACATCCTGGCTTGCTTGTATGCAAAAGCTCTCCTCATGGCCAGCACGGGAGCCAGAAAGCACTTTGGAAACATGGGAATGCACAGAGCTAAGTGCTCACTCTGAGAAATAAAATGGTGACTAAAAGAACCATATTAGAGACTAGATAGATCTACCATTTGCTTCTTTGTTCTAATTTTACAATAGAAAAGGCATGTGGAAAACTGTATTCCATAAATAGTATATAGTATTTATATTCCATATATTATCTAGAACAACTGGAAAGGGACATGGGTACTTATAATCAAGCTAAAGGTAATTCTAGCTACATTTTTACAGAAGTCAATGTCCTGGTAATGTCTGGACTTCATCAGAGACTCCAGAAACAGATTCTAAGGTAGAGTGATCAAGGGAAGAGTTAAGTTCCAAAAAACAAGCAAGCCTCTCTGAAGAAAAGAAAAAGATTCAGGGGTGCCTGGGTGGCTCAGTCGTCAAGCGTCTGCCTTCGGCTCAGGTCATGATTCCAGGGTCCTGGGATTGAACCCCGCATCGGGCTCCCTGCTCAGCAGGAAGCCTGCTTCTCCCTCTCCCACTCCCCCTGCTTGTGTTCCCTCTCTCGCTGTCTTTCTCTCTGTCAAATAAATTAAAAAATTAAAAAAAAAAAAGAAAAAGATTCAGACTCAGGACCTTCTATGAATGAATGGGTGCTCTGCACTGATAAAAGATATAAAAACACCCCTGAGGGCCTGGCTTCTAGGTCTGGCATTGCTATTAACAAGGTATGGTGTCCTAGGCATTGCACACCCCCAGAGCCCAGTTCCTCATCTGTTAAAAAAAAAAACAAGGGTGGGGGGTGGGGGAGGGATCAAAGGGCATAAACTCCCAGTTGTAAGATGACTAAGTTCTGGGGATATAAGGTACAGCGTGGTGTCGGTAGTTAATAATACTGAATTGTCTATTTGAAAGTGGCTAAGAGTAGATTTTAAAAGTTCTCAACACGCACACACACATACAATTAATTGTAACTATGTGAGGTGATGGATGTGTTAACTAACCTTATTGTGGCAATCATGATATACATAAATAAAATCACTGTGTTGTACACCTTCAACTTACCCAGTGCTATGTGTCAATTACACCTCAATAAAGCGGGGGTGGGGGTGGGGGTGGGGGAAGTCCTCAGGAAACAAGGGTGGGTTTCTGTACTACCGCGGCTATTAACAACAATCTCCTCTATTTCTGTGACAATTTATAAAACAACTTCACATACATCCCACATTATTACTGTGAGAAAAGCTGTATTAGCCCCCATTTTATAAAGGAAGCAGCAGAACCCAGAAAGGCTGAATGACTTGCCCCAGATCATCCTAACAAGTGTATGAGCTAGGACTGGAACTTTTAACTCTTAATTCAAAATGTGGGGTCTTGTCTACTACACCCCACCATGAAATACAAAGGGTGAACTGGCTAAGACACTGATGGTCCATGTTACTGACAGGCACCCTGAAAATGAAAAAAAGCCAGCATGAGAGTCCTGGACAGATCCACCCCAGGGCCTCCTGTGTCAGCAGCCCAGCACAGCTGTGAACATTTGGGGTGAGCACCTGACCTAAATTCTTACCAAGCAGAGGTAAGTGTGACTTGCAGGCCCAACCCAATCTGAGAAAAAGAACATGGCACTTGTGTATGTGAGCCAAAAGTGGAAAGGCGCATGCTCGGGAAAAAGCTCTGTGGCAGCATGAGTGACCTTCCACCATGAGGCAGGAACGGAGTCAAGAGAAGGCAAGCTGCAGAAGCAGAGGCATGGGTAGCTCACGGATGGTGCCGGAAGGGCAGTGGCAGAGAGGGAACTAAATGAGCCAGTAGCAGAGGGTGGACCGACTGACTGGGCCTCCTGCTGAGGGAGGCCCGTCCCGAGGCTGGAAGGAATGCGTCTCAACTCCTCACCCGTGTTTCGTCTTTGGGAGGCCCCATTAGTTAATGGGGCCTGGCCAACGGGGCACCTGCCACATCAGACTCGCCTGTGAGAGCTCTTCCATGCAGACACCGGGACCCCACACCAGCCTGCCCAGATCAGAACCTCCAGGAGGGAGGAGTTACAATACATGTTCTGGCTGAGGACCGCAGGCCTCAGGAACCCGAATCAGACTGAGGAGAAAGCCGCAGCCCCACAGGATCAGGGCGCAAGAGGAACTGAACTGTCTCTGTCTCATGCTGCTGGGCCATTCACCTCCCAGGTGATGACCCCTCTGCAGCAAGGATAGAAGGAGGCCGCCAGGGCATGTCCACAGGCAACAAGGGAAACACACCAATGACCTTAAGCCATGCTAGCCCTTCATGTCCAGTGAGTTTAAGACAACAAGAAAGATAAAGCAAAGTTGAGTCCAGGTGAAAGAACCAGAAAATTGAATTAATACAACAAAAACAAATTCAGAGTATCAATTCCATTTCTGCCACATGGAAAAATGTTTATAGACAATCCCGTCTTTAAAAATATAAGCAAAACCGGGGCGCCTGGGTGGCTCAGTTGTTAAGCGTCTGCCTTCGGCTCAGGTCATGATCCCAGGGTCCTGGGATCGAGCCCCACATCGGGCTCCCTGCTCAGCCAGGAGCCTGCTTCTCCCTCTCCCACTCCCCCTGCTTGTGTCCCCTCGCTGTGTCTCTGTCAAATAAATAAATAAAATCTTAAAAAATATATATAAGCAAACCCAAAAAATTTTAAAGCCAGAAAGGCACACACAAAGTAAGCAACGGGATACTTAAGTGTTCTCACGACAGAAATCCAAAATTGGTGTCACAGTACTCAAAATCTGACAACATGTCACCAGAAAGGAGAGTCTGATGGGTGGGAATAAAGGAAGTACAGATACAGAAATGGTTTTCAAATACTTTAGAAAATATCACAAAAGGCAGCCCCTATTAGCTCACATTTGGAAATGATTTCTGTGAGATTTCTCACAGGAGTTTCCAAATTTGTCCCCAGATTACATAAATGTCGTCTTCGGCTTCAGAACGTGTCTGCTGACTGAGCGCGGCAGGCGTCTGTGCGCCCATCTCGCTGAAATCGGCAGGACAGCTCTCTAGTGACAAACGGCATCCACAGAGACGTCAGGAGTGCAGCAAGCCTGCCCCATCTGGGTGGAGCTCAGCTGGGCAAAAAAACGGACTCTCAGCAAGGAAAGGAAGAAATCCTAAGTGCACTGGTTCTCAGTGAGGTTGAACATTTATTCTCCCTGTGCTGAAGAAAATCCAAGGGCCACGTTCATAACAACATATGTAAATTAGCACTAACATCCTAAAACTATGGGCTCCTCAATTCCATACGATATTAAGTAGATAGTAAGAAGGGAACAAGCACAGTAAATGATTATTAGGCAGTGTTATGCGCCGTTTGTCACTAGTTACATAAGCATTTCCAAAAGAACTTTTTTTTTTAAAGATTTTATTTATTTGACAGAGAGAGACACAGCGAGAGAGGGAACACAAGCGGGGGCAGAGGGAGAGGGAGAAGCAGCCCTCCCATGGAGCAGGGAGCCCGATGCGGGGCTCGATCCCAGGAATCATGACCTGAGCTGAAGGCAGACGCTCAACGACTGAGCCACCCAAGCCCCGCCCCCCCCCCCCCCCAAAGAACTTTCTGAGTCCAGATCCTCAGACTGGATCTAACCGACCACAGAAAGCTGTAGTCACATTCCATATTCTAGACATATTTTGTTATTTTAGAGGGGTGTGGCAGGTAGGATCCACCATTCCTATGCTAAATGGAAAAAGCAAACATGACCCTCTCCAAAAAACAAACCCACATTTTTTGCTGACATCAACAACGTCAGAGTGGAAACAAAGAAATAAACCAGGGACCCAATGGCTTCTGTTTCATTAGAAACACATGAAGACAATATCTGCCAATGAGAAAACAATCTTCTTTCTCTGCAAATGTCTTCCACGCAAATCAACGTTTCTTTTGTCTTTTCTTTCTTTTCAATACATACCACCAGGTTCTGTAGCTGGGGAATACACATATTCGAGATAAAGGACAAAAATACCCAAAATAATTCCTCAGGTACTTAATCCACATGCATGAGATATCTTTGGTAAATCTAAATCTAACGCAGGGGTGGACTACAAGAGAAACCACTGTTGCTTCTGGACCACCCAGCATCCTTTGACCCTACCCAGGAACCATGCTCAGGGCAGAACCAGAACTCAAGGAGACAAACAAGGCAGGAGGCTTCAGACACATTTCACAGATGAGAAAGCCGAAGTGAGGGGAGTTCTAGAAGTTCACACACCTAGTAAGGACAACAGATCCTGGTTTCTGACTTAGTCTACCTGCTTGTCAGGTAAAAGGAAACCCCCAAACCTCCAGCACTCTCATTCTCAATGAGATTGCGAGAGAAAAAAAATTAACAGAAGTACACAAATCCTACACTTTCCTCTGAACTTTGTGGTTGCTTTACCCCAGAAATACATGGAGGAGGCAAAGGAAATTACTCTTTTCTCATGAAGGTCTGAATAATACACCCAGTGTTAGGGGTTCTGAAATACCCACATCTTCTGCCACGATCTGCTTCTCTGCAAGATGGATCAAGCTGTCTCAGGTGGAGCCCTGAACATGAAAACCAGGAAATAGGAGGACCTGGCTCACGCCACACTGAAAGTGAATGGCAGGTGTTAGAAACCCACTTCTGCAGAGATATGTAACCATATTTTTAAATGGGGGTGGGGGAGCCCCATTCCATGGGAACAAAATTTTAAAAGCAGCATGATGTGGGGAAAACAGATTTGCTTTCGAAACTGAGCATACAGGGTTCACCAGCTTGGCTGCTTACTAGCTGCGGGCTCTTGAGCAATACGCTAACCTCTTGGCCTTCGTTCCCTCATCTAAAAAATAAACAGATTTGACTAGATGATTTCTAGGTCTCTCAACTGTAAAAATATTCGCTAATTTCTAGAAGAGAGATTAGAAAGAGTAAAAGATAAAGTCGTAGAGAAAGAGAGAGAAGTGAAAGCAGGGAGGAAGGGCATATGGTGCTAAGTGCGGGGAGCTGGTCCACGGAGTAGTTTGGGGCATCCATGGCCAAGAATGACTCTGCTCTGTGTGGAACCCACCGCCCCCCTTGAACTAATAACCACTATCAAACCTGAGGCTAAAAAGAGATGGGATCTAACTCTGGGTGAACATCGACTATGAACCAGACTAGAAACCTGAGTCTGGGTCTCAGTTCAGTACCTTTCTGCTGTTACAGAATTTCTCAAACTGCCACGCGAACATGCATTTTATGTGATCATCAACAAGAGACAGGCAGGGCTGATGTTCTTGCCTTCATGTTGCCGATAAGGAAACCATGGTTCAGAGGGATCAAGGGCCTTAAAAGAAGGTCACAACACCAGTGAGTAGTGCAGTTGGACTTGAACGAGGATTATTTTACCAGTACTCTTTTTAATATTCCTTGTCCCTTTTTAAAACCTTCTTTATTCCTCACCTATGGATATCAGAAAAATCCATCCTCATAAAACTGGTGACTGACCTCTGGCCTAGAGTACAAATTTAGAAAACTAGTGTGCTATGTATTCATTGTGATTATACTTCCCTGAAACCCTGAGCAGGTTAAGGGGATAGAGTCTAATTGTGATAATGATTATGGCATTTTTGACAACTAAGTCTTCTCAAATCAGCACTAGCGCTCGAAGGAGTTCTCGACAGTCTCTCCTGTGACTGACAGAAGCCAATCATGTCAGCACCATGAGTATATCGGGACTAGACTGTTCTTAAAGCATGACTCATGCAATATAATTTAGTCACTACAATGAACTCTTCCAGCTTCAAGCCGTAGTTATTTATCCAAGGCAATAAAAGGCAATAGGAAAGTGGAAGAGAGGTACATAAACACTCATCAGACATTCTGTTTAAAAATGAAAAGTTGTAATGAAATCATAAAAATTATCCAGTTACTTAAAATTCAGAACAATTATTTATCAGGAGCTGGGAAGAGTATCAAAAGGGAATTTAGTTTTCGACATTAGAATTCAACCACATTTCAATTTTTACTGAAATTTACAAACAACAAGGCGATGTAAATGTTGGTCTACTGTTCTTAGGCATTAACAGCATCATTCCACTTAAAGTAACCCAGAACACATGTAGTGTTAACAGTCACTGGTTTGTCTAAGAATGGCTGAATGAATGTGTGTGTTTATAGAATCACTTTTTCCAAATAACATATAAGAAACATGTTATTTTTCCAAATAACAAGTAGGTTCTGACTATGTGTATGTGTATCCAACCAAAAAAGCATCGTACTTGGTGTGGCATTGTTGGACAGAAGAACAGAGGTCTGGGGTCAGACAACCTGAGGCGCAAGACATTGGACAGGTTATTTCATCTCAATGACTCAATTACCTGGTTGTAGAACTGGGCATTCCCAGAGGGCTGTTGGAAGGAATAAATAAGCCTGGCACTCAATAAAAGGTAGCTAGCAGGATTAGAGCCCTGCAGACCCACAGAAGCAATGATTCCCTACCATTTATGGCTTGTCCTCCTGCTTTTAAGTTTTTACAAATCTCTTTACGGTCAATGCCATCATGACTGCTGGATTTTGTCCATAGAAAGATTGATGTATACTTATTAACTGAACTTGAAACTTGACTTTCGGGGAAGGGGAGACTTTCTTCGGTTCTTGATTTCTTAATTATGCCAGAGCTTTCTGAGAACAGAGGCTTTATCTCAAAGTCTGGGGACTATGATGCAACAACTTAATGCACTGCTTCAGTTTTTCAGCCTGGAATATTTATCAAAAGTTAAAAAAATTTTTTTTCAAAAAGCAATTGCATTCATCCTGTTCTGAGACTCATCTATACGATGGTATGTGGGCGGCCCAGGAATCAAGATCACAGCCAATGGCACACATTAGCTCATTTTCCTCTAAGAGACTCTGCATCTTATACACGTTCTGTATTTGGCGGTATAGATGAATTATAATCCAAGTTGCTTTCATCACACTATCAACACAGAGGTATCTAAGACTCTGCAATTATATAGTGTTCCAGGAATTCAATAATCTATCTGGCAAATAATCATTTCTCTCCTTATTGTACCAAATAAGGAAAAGAGAAGAAACAAACAAAATGATATTGCGAGTCCGTATTTTAGATGCCTTAGTCAAAACTATAAATTTCATTTGTATTTGTATATTTATCCTTCCTTTTTGAAAAACGGCTTAATTACTATCAGTCTACTTGCAAAAACAATTGAATCAAAACATTTTAAAAATCTCATCTGAAACTGCTTAAGGTCTACCAACTGCAATAAAACCGAGACCGTCTGCGCTCCGCATGGATATCCATTATCCATCCTGACTCGTGATGTAATTATGAACACTTAGTAAGATCTCCTTTGGCAATTTGAAAGGCTAAATATTTTAAGTGCCTTTCCCCTTTCTATAATACAGATGGCTACCCAAAGAGAAAAAAAACCTTATTCCCAAATAGGACCACAAGAGAATTTAACTAGAAAGAGGCAAAAAAAAAAAAAAAAAAAATCTACACATAAGCTGGGGGAAAAATGAAACACATTCACATTTACTTCCTTTATCAGACACTTCCTGAGTGCCTGCCTTGTTTTAGGTGCCAAGAGTACAAAAGTAAGTAAACACATTCTCTGACCTCAGTAAGTTCGTAGACAGGAAAGCGAAGGTATAATATCCATCACATGAGTGCAGAGGGGTATGCCGTGTAGGAGGGCAAGTTTATGAGGGCGGTCAGAGCCTCAGCTTTGGATTCAAACCACTTGTTAGGAAACTTCTTATGTAACTTCTTGCCTCAGTTTCTCTCTCTGCTGAACAGGATTAAGAGCTGCCACCTCAACAAGGCTATTACAATGATCAAATGAAATAATGTATGCACCGGCGCTTAATAGGAGAACAGGAAGTGCTCAAATGCTACGGGGATGCAAAAGGGACATATCTAAAATGAACCAGAGAACTTCCTGGAGAAGCTGATGCTGGAACAGAGACTTAAAGACAAAAAAGAAGTCTCCCTCTATGTCTCCAGTAGTCTCCCTTCCAGTCAGGAATCACCCTCCATGGCTCTGTGCTCTGGCCTACTACCCCCAGAGACGCAGAGGTATGTGGCCTGGAATCTGCTCATGATGGTATTAAGGTGCAAAGGTTTTCAAATGCTGCTAATACCAGGTAGGGTATATTAAATAAGGGAAAAAAAAGAAAGTTCTGTCATGTGCACAACAACTGTGGCATTCAAGCTAAAATATCAAAACTAATGATCAATTTGGTAGAAGAGGTACCCATCAGAGTACGGATACTCTTGGGTGAAAATTTAAAAAAAAAAAAAAAAAGCTGCCATCCCTATTCTCGCAAAAATCACACAAATAAATTGAAAATAGAAAGAGGGTAGTGGTAGAGGATGATGCAGACTGGAAACCAAGGGGTCACAAATGCAGATGCTTCCTGGAAGCATATGTTAATGGAAGATAATGTTAATAAGAGATATTATCAGAGTTTAATAAGGTCTGTTACAGGGAGAGGCTATGACTGAGGCAACGTGGGAACAGCGTTCACCATTTATGAAAAGTAGCTACTAGGTTAAGAGAGTCGTGTTATTATCAAATTGTCTGATTTTTCAAAACAAACTGGACACCACTATCTCTGTGAAGTTTCTTGACACTTGAATGACAGCAACCGGGTCAAATGTGGTTGAACACACAGAACGTCTATGGGCTGGACGTGGCTGGGGGCACTCATTTGTGAGCTCTGCAGTGACTACCGTAGGAAGGAGGGGAACTATGTCCATGCAGCTTGGAGCAGTCAGGACCACTCTACAGGGAACACAGGATCTGGGAGCAGCTCTCACGGATGGCTGGGAGTGGGCGGCTGGAGAAGAATGGAGAGGCCAAGTGTCCAGGAGGTGAGGACAGTGTTTGGGAGCAGAGACAGTAGACAGCTGGTAAGAACAGCAAGTCACAGGTGTGTCTGGATACAGAAGGAAGGGTCGGATAGTAGAGGCCTGAAAATCAGTCAGAAGAATTCAGATATGGTTTGATTACAGAATCCTGTCAGAAGCTGCCTAAATAGAAAAGCCAGGATAAACTCTCAGGGACTGAGGGCTTTAAAAATGTGCCACGTATGAAAGGAAGCCCATGTCTGGATGGAAGGCAAAGTCCATCCCTATTCTCACAAAAATTTCTGTACTCAAAACTAAGAAACTCAGTAATCATAATCCCAGATCTCAAACATTGGGGGCACAATGGGAATAGGAAAATGAATACTGGGCAAACAGGCATTCTAAAAATAGCCAGACCCAATAAATTGGATATATCACTGGATTTGAGTGATTACGTCCAGTGTGATTCAGCCCACAGGGTGTGAGGCTCAACTGAAGGCCAGAGAGGTAAAAACAGGAGCCAAACTGTGGTAACTACACTTATCCTGCAAAAGTGATGAGGGAGCCCAAGAAAGATTTTAAGCAGGGCAAGCTGTGTTTTATGAAGAGCAAGCACTAAGGGGGCTGAGCTGAGAATAAAAGGGAATGAGCCAGGGTACAGCTGGGAATTGTGAAGACAAGTGTCGCCACTCAACGAGACAATGACTTCCTCTAGTTACATCTGGGAATCACTGATAATCAACCACGGTGACCACACGTGGACTGTGATGGTTAAGATGCAGCTGGTGATGGGGGTGAGGGGGTAATTTAGCAATGCTGTTCCAAGTATCTCAGCGGCCACAGACGGGGCAGGTCAGCTCTGCAAAGAAAACATCTTTCCTGACATCTCCTCCGTCTATAAAGAAACTGTGATCTCCCCAGGAGGTAATGAAACTGCTCGTTCCTTTCTCCTCCCTCTTCCCACTCATCCTAAGTGGGTGGCTGCCCAAAACGCGTGGGCCTAATGCCAGTGAGAGAGGAATGGAAACCTCCCTGCCCCACACTCAACTCTCGGCCTTTGAAAGTCAAGACCTGTGGCTAACAATGATGATCCCGGTGGTTCTTTAACACCCGGGTCTTCCTTGAGTACAAATTTGGAATGAATTACTTCAGGAAACACCAGACCAGTGAGAAAAGGAAGGGGGCGCCTGGGTGGCTCAGATGGTTGAGCGTCTGCCTTCAGCTCAGGTCATGATCCCGGGGTCCTGGGATCAAGCCCCGCATTGGGCTCCCTGTTCAGCTGGGGTCCTGCTTCTCCCTCTCCCTCTGCCCCTCCCCCTGTGTGTGCTCTCTTGCTCTGTGAAATAAATACTAATCTTTAAAAAAAAAAAAAAACGAGAAAAGGAAGGCTTGGCAACCCACATTCACCTTCTCACAGGAAGCATGAAGAGAAAGGATTAGCAAAAAAAAAAAAAAATAGTAGGACTACTAGTAATGACTTTAAATAGCCTACCTTCCTTATGGAATTTCCAGAAACACACACTAATAAAACTGTAATACTCAAGGAGGTTTTAACCATTAAGTTAAAAAAAAAAAGGAAAAAGAAAAAGGCTCGGAGCCAACCTGTGAGCACCAGTGAACACGGAATCTCATGAATGAAGAGAATTTTATGTATGTCGGCCAAAACAAAATGATCTTATCGTTAGAATCATTTCTGGTGGTCTAAATAAAACCAAGGAAAAATGTAATTATAATCATATTTATCTATTCAAGAGCAAGCTTGAAAAAAAATTTTGTTTTAATTACTGAAATGGAAAGAGTCCTCGTATGTGCAGCAGCTAAAATACCCAGCCAGTGGTAACCCCGGTATCTTTGGAAAATGAAACAAACACAACAGGTTGGTTTTGTTTTTCTGAAAGCTCTGCAAAGACACCCATGATCAGTGTCAATCTGGCGTTCAAATTCGGTTGGAAAAGAAGGTGGTATCAGTTTTCGTGTTCTACAGGCAACAGCCAGATTTTCCTCAAAAACATGAAATATTTTTTTTAAAAAGATTTTATTTATTTATTTGAGAGAGAGTGAGAGAGAGAGAGCACAAGAGGGGGGAGCAGGAGAGGGAGAAGTAGACTCCCTGCTGAGCAGGTAGCCTGATGCGGGGCTCGATCCCGGGACTCCAGGATCGTGACCTGAGTCGAAGGCAGTCGCTTAACCGACTGAGCCACCCAGGCGCCCCGAAATATTTTTTTTTTTATTCATATCACAGTGGAAGGTTTGCTGCCTCTGGTTTCTGCTGTAACTGTATTATGTTTTAACCCCGCTGAGAAGAACACCCATAGAGCTCCACATATGGATTAAAAATAAACAAAAATTAAGTAGCCAAGGCCTTAGTGGCAGATGATAATAAATACTTCGGCGCCTGTCCTCCATTAGAAAATCAGCGCCAAGTAACAACAGATTTCTGAAATACCTGTTCTTTTTAAGCCCTCAGTTACAGAGAACCTGGTAGTGCCAGGATAGGACTGGGAGAGAACACGTGTTGCCTCCCTCAAGCCTCACAAGAGACTTGCCAGGAAGAATGACCCAGACGAGGAAAACGAGGCTCGGAGAAGTATAGTGATTTGCTGCACATCTCAGAGCGAGTTTCGGGAACCAGCACAGCGTGCCCTACAGCACACCACCTCCTGCCCAACGCTAACGATGGGCTTTGGTGGAAATGGGGCCACGACAGAAAGCTGCTGTAAAACGAAATGACAAAATTACTCTCAATCAACTAAAAACAAAGTTGGCATTCGTCTTGCTGATGTGTGTCTCACCATTTTTATGAGATTCTATTTCCACTCACAGTGTAAGCCCATCACTTAGTTCGATTAAAAAAAAAAAAATACCGGGCGCCTGGGTGGCTCAGTCGGTAAGCGTCTGCCTTCGGCTCGGGTCATGGTCCAAGGGTCCTGGGATGGAGCCCCACATCGGGCTCCTGCTCCGCGGGAGGCCTGCTCCTCCCTCTCCCACTCCCTCCGTTTGTGTTCCCTTTCTTGCTGTGTCTCTCTCTGTCAAATAAATAAAATCTTTAAAAAAAATAAAAAATAAATAATAAAAAAAACACCATTCACAAAACTGAGAGTCCTGGCAGGTGGGAGATGGCCTTCATGTACCGAAGGCCCTGTGGTTACAGACGGCGTCTGAGGGCCAGAACCCCCGAGGCTTTCAACCCGCTCGAGCAAGAGCCTTACCGCTGTGTGCTTCAGCTTCCTCGGTAAACTGAGGGCCGCTGCAAGGGCTTACAGGAGTTTGGGCAAGAAAAGTACTCAGCGCCTGCCCGACACCCAGTTAGCAGCCAGGAGCCTGCCACCACCACCTGCATGCCTCTAGTTAAACCGGGACTCAGGTGGCCGTTCAAGGTGCAGAGCATCCAACACATGTACTGAACTCAACAGCTTGGCTGTCTCCTCGAATGCACAAGGGTGCAGATGCCCTTACTGTCTGTGCGCCCATGATTAGGAAATGATAGGGAAGCATATGTCCTGGCCCTCGGGGAACATTAACCCAGGCACCGGTTCATGAACAAGGTAAGATAGACTGACACTGGAGGACACGCTCAGGAGGGCGCAGCCCTTCACGACAAAGGGAAGAAGGGTTGAGCCAGGTAGAAAGGGGAGTGAGCACCACTTGGGGGAGGATTCCCTGAGGGCGAGCCTGTAGGGGAACCTGAAGGAGCTCCTCCCAGCAGGGCAGGGAGTGCCCCCTGCCCAGTAATGAAGCCCAGGAACAAAGAAGAGGAACAAGGAGTGTGGTATGAGAAGGGAACCAGAGCCTGTGAAGGATACTTATTTGATTCTAATCAAACAAGTGACTGCATCCACACCTCCAGGTGAAGGGCTGAGACTCACAGGTGTTCGCACATTCCCTGCCCAAGGCCTGTGCCTGGACAAATACCAGATAGAAGCATGGAAGTACAGAGGGGTGGAAGGACCATCTGAAGGATGGTGGGAAATAATGAGGGTGGAGACAGGGTAGGTGAGGTCACTGCAGATCAGGGAGACCTTGACCCAGTGGAACTAGCACCAACATAGAGGTGGCAAGCACACACCATTCAGCCAGACCCTCCTGGGATACCGCGGAACATCCTGTTTAGTCAATCCGTCCATCTCATCTCTCTACCTATCTACCCATCTATCCATGAGGAGGGCAGTAAGATGATATGCAGGGCAGGCCTAGTTAGGCTACTTTTCCTAGCCCAAGGGAAACACAGTGTGATGAGGCTATAAACTCTGAGGGCCAGGGACTGAAACCCAGCACTGGCGGCAAATCACCCAAACCGTATGCACTTGAGTTTCTCATCTGCAAACTAGGCATGAGGCCAAACTCACATGGTTGGTGTGCAAACTAGCGGAGCTAGATTATGTTAGGGACCATAACTGTGTCGCAGTTTACAGAGAACTATTACTGGGCCCTTTAATACAGGAAACTCCCATGGGGCCATCCAGGCCTGGGTTTTGTCAACTCTGTATCCCTAGCCTTTCGCACTCAGCCAAGCACACAGGAGGGGCCCAGGAAAGGTTTGATAAATTGACCTGACATCTCTGTAAAATTTCACATGTGCACTCCGTTGCCCATCGGGTCCCTGCAGTGAGCCTCCTCTGGCCCAGGCCCCTCTCCCCTGGAATGCTCCACACGCAGTCAATCAAGCAGCAAGCAGCAGAGAGGCATCCGAAAGCCCTGCCTTCAAGCTCTGCTCCAGTCCTCCTGCAGGAAAGCGCCATGGAACTGACTCCCTTTGCTGAGCCACAGCCGTAGAGATCCCTCAATCAGCACTAAATGACTCTCCTTCTAATTAATGCAAATGTGGAAAGCTTATCTCTTCAACCAAGCTGGAAACTGCTTGAGACTTTTCATCTGAAACTTTTTTTTAAATAAAACTGGGACTTTTAATGTATTTTTAACCTTTTGGTTCTAGTATCTGACTTCAAAGGCATCACTCCTCAATTCACTTCCCCAAAATTTACTCAGTGGAATAATTCCATTGTTTTGCAACAGCCGCTACAGAAAAACATCCCGTTAAAACAACTGTTAATAAAATTATATTTTAGAGCGTATACAGAGCCTCTCTGACAGGTAGGACCTCTGCTAATGCTTACCAGGATATGGTTCATCTGGGGCTGAAGTGTCCCACCTGTTGTGCCTTTACAGAACTCGGTCAGCAATTACACATTCGCTCTGAGACTAAGCGGGGAAAGGGCATTCAGGAGGCTAGTCTGCATGTCAATTCAACGAACAGGCATTAACCTTCACCTAGAGAGCCAGATTCCCCAGATTTAACCATCAGGTTTCATGGCACAGCTGAGGAAGCCTTCTTTAGGTGCACACTGGGGCACCTGGGTGGCAGAGTCAGTTGAGCTTCCAACTCTTGATTTCGGCTCAGGTCATGATCTCAGGATCCTGGGACTGAGGCCTGAGTCAGGCTCCGTGCTCAGTGGAGAGTCCGCTTCAAGATTCTCTCTCTCCCTCTGCCCCTCCCCCCAGCTCTCTCTCTCTAAAATAGATAAATAAATCTTAAAAAAAAATAATTAGGTCCATACCTGAACCAGGGTTTTATGATGTCCTAGTCTAGCCTAGTCCACTTGGGGATCTGTGCCTGACTTCATAAAGAACCGCTTAAGTCCTTCTGGCTACCCCTCATTCCAGTGGTGGTCATTCCTCCCAGGCTGTGGTCACGTCTACGAGGCCCTTCAAAATGTCAAATCCCTTCCACCAATCCCAAACCTTGCTGATCTTTACCTCAGGACCATTTGCTGGCAGGTGCTCTGAACCACCACAAAACCCTGCATTCTAATACATAGGACGTTACTTCTCCTTCCTTTTCCTGATGCCAGGAGGGCACAACCGATTTTAATACCCTGTCCTATACACCGTCCCACCTTGCTCTGGCATGCTTTCAAGCCGATGACATGTACCTTGGGTTAAAGAGAGTAAGGATTATAAGGGCTCTTGATGCAGTTAATGCAGCATTTTAACAAAGACCTTTACAAATATGAGCTACTTATCTTCTAAAACTAAAGAACATTTTGCAGGCTCAGACACAGAAAAGAGGAGTTGCCAAGTTACCATTTCAGGAATCCAGTTATCTTGACTTTTCCCCTGGGGCTTGCCTCTGCCACAGCTAACACTGAACCTCAGATTCTTGTATGTATTCACATCCCCCTCCAGCCAGACAAACGAGGGAAACTAGCATGTACTTGGAAACTTTACAGGGCACTCTCAGAATGTGAATGTCAAATTCTCCTCTTGAAAAAACTCAGAGATGAAACCAAGACTGACACCCAAAGAAAAATGCTGGAGCCAGAAATAGACAGTTGCTAGAGTATATACTCCAAGTGAATTAGTTCCAGAAAAAAAAAATTATGTAAGACCTAGGCCAAACAGTTTCTCGTTCACCTGCCCTCTCACCTACGCCTCCACCTGTAATCTAGGACTTACTGTCCAAATTAAGGAAAAGGTCCCCAGAAACACTTTGAATGCTGTGAATTAGTGAAGTGAACAAATGAATAGGTTTCATTCACACCTTGAAAAAAGCAGCCGAAGCCCCCATTTACTTAGCAGGTGGTAAGATTCCCTCCCACCTAACATTTCCAGACCTAAACGAATCATTAGATACCAAGCCACCATATGTTTACGTTCTCCAAACTGTGGGAAAGCCTGGTCACTCTTGGGCTACCTAGAATGTCACCTGTTACATTCCTCTGGTTACAAGGGAACATTGAGGAAAGATAACGTGCAAGCATTCCACATAAACTGTAGCCACGGTCCATGCTTGTTTATTCACTGTAACGGACCAGACCACTCTCCCAAGCCCCAAGTGGGACGCCCTTTCCTTAAAACGCTTTCCCAAAAGCTACTGAAGAAGAGCCAAACTAAAAATTTTATCTGCCATCCTTACACTTCCTGCTCCCCCCTTTCAGATTCTATTAAAAAATCCATAAAGAGCAGACGATGGGGATAGGGGGAGAAAGGCAAAAAGAGTCAGGATCATGCATGAATGTATTCATACACTTAACATGTATGTAGGGCCAAAACAAGCCAGGTTCTGGGGCTACAACAGTGAACAGGACTCTTTCTAGGTCCCCAGGGAGCTTACAGGCTGGCTGGGTAGGTGAGTAGTAAGTCAGGTAGTTAAGATGTAGTGATCAGCTTTGTAACAGGAGCATGAGTAAAAATAACACTAATGGGGCAAACAACTATCTGTCCCCTCCCCCCACTGGAGGTTTTGCAGAACAGGGTCCTCTGAGCTGGGCTACAAGGGAAATGGTTTGCTGTTCCAGGCTCTAAATCAGCAACAGCCACAAAACCTTCCAAAAGTCGATTACTGCAGAATTCCATTCCTGGTCCAGATTCTTCACCTAAAACTGTCCCATGTGCCCTGTGTGCACCAACCCAAAAGCAATGGCATTGATAGAAGATTTCTGGTATCTCAATATGGAAACATTAGATGATTAAAAACAAAAACAGAAACAGAAACAAAGCAAGCTCTGAATCTGGAGTTTTAAGACTCGGGTTCAAAGAGTGCCACAGCATTTCACTGTGTGACTCCAGGCATGTGACATCATCTCTCTGTGCTTCACTTTTATTACCTATCAAGCAGAGATGAGACGCTCTCACAAGGACCGCTGTGGGATCGGAGGAAAGAATGTACACAGCGATGGTTTTTAACTCTGATGTGCTACTGCTTTCGTCAGCAATCACGCCGCCTTCATGCAGTTAGCAGCTCGGTCTGGAATTCTGCTGCTCACAATACTTGGCATGAGTCAGAAAGTGAGGAAAAGTCACCCTAACGGGCAGCACTGCTCAACAACTGACGACGAATACAGTATTCTCGTTCCTGGGCTCAGCATCTACAGAACAGCCTTTCCTTCTCCAAAGTTTGCTTCCCACACTGTACCCAAACACCTGGGGATCTTGCTAAAATCCAGATCTGATCCAATAGGTCTAGCTATTTCTAAGAGGAAATAGCTAGATGTAAAGAGACCAGCATTTCTAAGAGCTCCCAGGTGATGTGGATGCCACCGGTCCTCAGGCCCCACAGTGAGTATAAGAGACTGAGGGATTCACCCAGACCATTTCAAACCATGAGCGGCTGCCCCACCAGGCAAGAGTGGATTCAGTCACCTCAGGCAGCACTTGAATTTCTAGCTCTTTCCTAACTTCCAATATCCATCCCCTGCGCCCCAGGAAACCACCATTTCTTGAGACCAAACGGCCTCACCACATCCATTACATCATCCTTCAGTCAAAGAGCAGCGAAAAGACGTTCTCAGGTCCAACCGGGTTAGAATGACAGCAAAGTCAGGAGTAGTATGGACATCCCCAGCCCTGGCATAATGAATTACGTAAAGGATTGCAAAATCAGCTTTATGCTCCATAACCTCAGAGGTGACCACCTGGCCACCACTCATCGCTGGGTCACTTTCCTCGGATTAATTTGGTAAATGATCGTATCTCACAAGATTATAAATGCCTTCGGTGTGTTAAGTGCCTACGGCCTCCTTTGTCTGACACAACGCTAGGTGCTCAAATATCTGTGTAGTAAGTGACGGTGTGAAATAAAGTAACTCACCAACACTGACTGAACGTGCACCATGGATGTGCCTTGCGATGGCCCAGGTGTCGAGGGAAGTGATGATGCGCTGCACAAGGCCACATACCCACGAACGCAATGGGAGCCCCTCCATGAGTGCCGGGCTCTGCTAATACCTGGGTCAGGATCTCACTTCTCCATCCCATAACACGGATTGACAGACACATGTTGCAGATGAGGAAATGGGACAACACCAGCAACACCGTGTGAGGAAATGTCGGTTGCTGTTAGAAGTAACTTTTCTCTCAATCAACCACAGAGGGTTTTTCCACCCAAACACAGAAACAAACTGCCTTTGTCCACTGTAAAGAGTTCTGGGAGTTGGATCTCTTAGGATTTTCATAGCAGGAGTGTGCAGCACCCGGTGACAGGTCCTGAACGAGAGTGAAAACAGGGAGCACAGAGGCAGCTGTTCCCCTGGTGCCCTAGTCATGTCCCCTGCATCCCGTGAAGCCCACCTTCTTAAGCCACCCTAGCTTTCCCCATGATATGTCATTACTGGAGCAGGGCAGAGCCAGGTTTGAAACCCAAACCCACCATGGGTCAGGTGTGCCTCCACCTTGGGGACAGCGACAGTGCCTTCCTGAGCCTGCTGGAGAGAGTCCACGAGACAATGCGTTCAAACTGACTGAAGTGTCCAGCACACGGTGGCCTTCCCACAGACCCAGGCTCTCTGCTCTCGTACCAGGGGGCCACTGCTTTGCTCCTGTGTGGGGTGGGGGGTAGGGGAGGGTCAAGAGTCATGTGTCCCCACCTGGCCCATGAGAACAGAGAACCACTTTAACACAAGTCAAGACAGTAGAAGGCCAACTCTAGCAGCCATTGAAAGTCACAGTCCAACTACTGAGGCAAATGACAAGTGATGCTTTGGTTTAACTTGGAAGAGAACAGAAGCCATTAAAAAGATGATGAGATGCCTTCTTTTTAAAATTAGCGTATCTGAAAGTCAAGAAGATGAACAAAGCCAATCTATGGGAATGTGGATAGGGCCTAGCATAGAGCAGAGAAGGAAATAATAAAGATGTCCTAAATTTTCTCCCAGAAGGATTTTAAAGCCCTGACGCGAACTCATTTTTCGACTGTACTAGAGTGATGACCCAGCAACTACTGGGCAAAAGCAGTGGTTCCTGACTCACAGAGAGCTGGACTCCCTAAGTTCTAACACTTACTGGCGGTGGGTCCCTAGGCAAGCTCCAAAAAAATCCTTAGTAGCCACACTGTCCTCACCTATAAAAAACAGTAATAAGAATGCTTACCCTAGAGCTACCTTGAAGTTTAAATGAAATAATGTATACAGAACACCAGAAAGTAAGCACATAATGAATGCAGTTGTTAATTACGTGTGCCTGGTCCCTGGAAGGCCTGAGCTGAGAGCAGGAAGGTTTTTGTAATAAGCTGCAAACTGGCTGATGGGCATGAGGTGGGGTTGACCCTGGGCTATAATTTAGGCTGCCACTGGTTTCCAGAACGGTTCCTAAAAATATCATGAAGCTGTGGCACAAGAAGATTTGTAATCATCAGTCCTTAACAAGGTTTCAGAGAGATTTCAGGAACCTTTTTTGGACCAGGTCCTGGCTGTACATTGCAAAATGAAATATATTAAGTTTAGGGGCTGGGCTATATTAAACAGAAAAATTTTTTTTTCTTTTATCAGCCCCATCTTTGCTCCCCAAGCCCTTCCTTTTAGTTCCCAAACTACAACCCATCAAAGAGACTGCTGGTTTCTCCTGTAATGAACCAAAGGGTCACTTTGCTCACCTCTGAAACCCCAGCCCAGGGCTTTCCCAGGAGCTGGTCAGACTTTAATGTCTCAGCTCATCTCTTCCTAGAAGAAACCTCAGACCTATCGAAACCCAGCCTTCTTTTCTGTATGCAGTCTTGCTCAGGGTACTGACTTCTCAAAGGATAAGACTTCCCACTCTGAGGATGGCACTTCCCACAAGCAGAGATTTATCTGACTGAATACCAGATAAAGGTGATGTTTGCATCTGGATGCCTCTTTGTAATAAAACAGTTCTCTGTTCACGAGATTTGCCTTCAGCTCCATGAAAACCTTCCTCAACAGCCATGTCGTGCTCACCCCAGGGCAGAGTTCTTAAGGGGATGGGTAAGCAGGCTCGTCTGCATTATTTAAATTGTTCTTTCACCACCTTCACTTTCCTCTTTTCTTTTCCTAAACCCATGTTGTTACCCTGCTGAGCAGAAGCTGGAAGATGATCGCTCGATGTTTCCCTGTTCAAATATTAACCTCCTGCCACTCTCCAAACCTGCATCTAGGAAGGGTGGCTTTGTACCACTTTGCCCTTTCTTTGTAATCATTCCCGAGTTTCTTTTGAGCACAAGGGGTACTACACAAAAAGTTCCAAATAAAAAAAAAATTCAGCTAGCTTCCAAAGCAGGGAACACTTGTCCCGAATGCTGAAGACTCTGTTTCCAGAGTCTGGTAGCTTTCAAGGTTAACTGACGTGGTTCAGGGAGGGTAAGAGAGACAAGAATTTATAATCGGTCACTCAGAACGGTAGAAACAAAGATCCCATACTCCTGAAATCTTATCAAGGAATTGACACAGGACAACTGGTGGTCAGTAGGTATGTGGTGGTTAAATCTATGGTTTGGCAAACTGTAATAAAGGGACAGAGAACAATAATCTAGTATAAACACAGTCACCATTTATTGAGCATCAGCTAAGTGCCAGGCACTGTACTGCATTTCTTAATACTTATCTTTTTTAAAAAGATTTTATTTATTTGAGAGCGAGCGAGTGAGCATGAGTGCAGGGACAAGCAGACTCCCCAGAGGGCAGGGAGCCCGACATGGGGTTTGATCCCAGGTCCCGAGATCATAACCTGAGCCGAAGTCAGATGCTTAATCGACTGAGCCACCCAGCCGCCCCCACATATATTATCTTTTTAAATCTGTAGTTGGACTGCCCCTACTTCACTGATGAGAAACTTGCCCAGTGGGCAAGTAGCAGAGCTGGGACTCACACACAGTCTGATTCCCAAGCCCAGGCTACTGGCTGCCAAGTTGCAAAGAACAGAAATGCAGCAAGACCACCTCTCACCAGAATAAAGCCCAAAAGAAGCCTCCAGAGTCCTTCTGATCCCTGCCACCCACCAAGTGGCTCAAGAAAGGGGAATCTAGGATCTGAGTTCATTGCAGTCAGAGACAAAGAAAACAAGTAGTCAAAAAAATGACAGGACAGGCCAAGCTAGGAGAGAACACACTATCCCTTCAAAAGCCCAGGGCCTTAAAAGAAGGGCACACCCAAGACCAGCCTTGATTTGTTTACCTGCCACACATTTTCAGAGTGGTCCACTGTAGCTGAGAAGGAGTGGGGGACACAGAACAGAGTAACACACTCGTGAGTTCAAACAGTCCGAGAAGCCATTTGGCCTCAAGAAGCAAACTGGGAACTGAAACATCTGGTTCCAGTCCTAATTCTCGGAGAGGGTTTGAGCAAGTCATTTCCCTTCTCTGGTCCACCAAGTATTCACTGCTAAAACATGGAGGACTGGCTAGGATGAACCTTAAGGAATCATTCTGCTCTAACTTTCTGGACTCTAGGGTTCTACAGAGATGACAGAGCTAACTGATGATTGTGGACACTGCACAAGCAATCCCATGCTTTAGCCCAAGGATCTGGAAGGGATAGGAAATCTGGAAGGGATAGGAAACCTGGAAGTGGCTATATCCATGAAGAGGTCTTGATTAGTAGGAAGCTAACGTGCATCTTCTTCTCAGTGTGATGTGGGACACAGATGGAGACCCGAGGTAACAGGCAAGCAGGAGAAGCCCTCACGTTCAGGGGTCAAGCATCGACTCTGTCCCCAGAGAGCAGTGCTGGGTTCAATATTACTCGGGTCCTTTCTCCGGCCTTCTCCTGTCATTTCCCCTTCCCGGACCAGGCCCCCAACAGCTCTCACTGGGTCATCTTTAACAGTCTACAAACACCGGGCACCTTCATTTATTCTTGTCCTGTACAGTCCATTCTCCACACTGCAGTTGGAGAGGTCTTTCCTAAAGGCAAATCATGCCACTCTCTGGCTACAAACCCTAAAAGCTTTCTGCTGCCCTCAGGATAAAGCCCTGCTGTTTTTCCAGCCTCAGTTCCATCCTCTCTCCCCAACATGCTCCAGCTGTGGTTTCTCAAAAAGTGGTAGGTTCTCCCCCACCTCTATTCTTCGGGTCCCAGCTGAGGTGTCGCTTCCTCTGGAAATCCTCCTGTGGCCCAGCAGCTTAGGTGCTCTCGCCCTGGTCGGACAGACTGAGAAGGGGCTGGGGTGGGCTGGGTGCCCACCAGGGTGTGTTTGTGCCCCTGCTCGGTGGCAACATGAGAGGCTGTGAACCGTTCAAGGGCAAGCTGGGCACTGTGCTGTGTGCAGATGAGCCCGTGCTCCACACCGTGGAGCCCAGGGACACTGGGACACCGGCTGGCTGTCTCCCCAACATTTGGAGGCTCTGGCAGGGACAACGCTGCCTTAGCGCAGCATGTATGCATGGGGACTGATGATGCAAAAGTAGGTCACCAATAAACTCAGCAGAGCTAGTAACCTCACTCCCAAGTCAAGTCTGCCGGCCGCTGTGCCATGGGCCCACTCGTTGTGCCGTACCCCCCCCCCCCCGGCCCTTGAAGGATGCAGATCCAGACAGGACGTTTGCGGGAACACAATGATATATGGGCTTGGGTGCTATACTACTGAAGTGCACACTGCTGTCACTCCCCATAAATCGCAACAAGATAGAAAGGTGGACCAAGCGTTTGCACTTCAACGGGGGGGAGGGGGGGGTGTGGAAACAAAGGGACTGAGGGCTTAAGGAGATGGTGATCCAGAAGATGGAAACATAGCAGGACCTTTCCAGAACCGAGTTAAGTTCAAAACCAGAAGGAACAACAGCAGCAGCAGCAGGATTTCAGAGAACAAATTCCTATTAAAAAACACATTTAAAAATGCTGCGTTTCAAGATCAGAAATCACGTGCTTCAGAGAAACAAACAGTATAAACAGACTAGGTAGGTATTTTTTCATCTGAACCTCTGCAGTGGAAAAGAAAGCCACTGACGGGTAAGGCGGAGTGTGAAACGAGCCACATGTGCAGGAGATGGAAGTTAATTAAATGAGGAGTCAGGCAGTTCCCTGAAAAACAACTCAGCCAAAACAAGGAATGAGAAATAAACAAGCTAGAACACATACAGTTTTGTGGCCAAATAAGAAGAAAAAGAACAATTCACACACACACACACACACACAATAAAGGCAATCAGAAGAGTTAGAAGTTCCCAGAATTTCCCACTGATCAGGCCATGAAACACCACATGCGGCTTTCAGCCTTAATTAAATGCGGGAGTTTAAAATCAAACCAAGTTAGGGTATCTACACGAACTCACCCTGTTATGTTTCTCCTTTTAAGGAAAGGATAGAATTTTTACGTTACCCCCATTTCCTGATTTTCAGAAGGTAAATGCCTTGTGTGGCTGGCACAACCATACTGCAGAAGTTCTCAGTGTGGGCAGCACGGCAGGATCACCCGAGGCCACCCAGGCCCTCCCCTAAGTTTCTGATTTAATTGGTCTGGGGTGTGGCCTGGGATTTTTAACAGTTCCCAGCGTGGTTCTAACGTGCACACAGGTAGAGAATCACAATCACCCCATTTCTCAGACTAGTGTGGCAAGTTCTCAATTTCTAGAACACGTACTGAAGTTGAGGCACCTTGAACTTGACCGTTCCATCAGAAACCTATGATTTCTATAAAGAAGACATCTTTTCTTGCTTTACTTATCCCCTTTTTAAACAACTGGATTCTTAAAATAAAAGCCCACCACTCAGCTGGCCCCCTTGGCCAAGACGGGGAAGAAGAGACACCATTCGGCCCTTCACCTCCGGTTCGGGCCATGTTTCAGCAGAACAGCATCTGTCAGAGAGTGATGGCTCAGCTCTAAGAAGGGGGCTGCATGCAATTAAGGACTGACAGGGACCCTCCCCCCTTGCCATGCTGTGCCTGGAGAGCGCACAGTGTTTCCGCTAAATCAAAACCCTGCCTGACAAAGCTATAATGGGGGTTCTTAATAGAGAAATTCATTCCCTATGATGCATTTGAGGAGGTGATGCCAAAAAGCCCATTAGTTCGGATGAGTGTGTGGGGAATCTGCATAAACACCGGACATGACAAGAAATAGTACCTTATATTTTATCCAGGCTATCCTAATGATAAGTGGCTTGCATAACTAATTAGGCTACCTTCCTCCACCTCCTAACCATGAAATGACATGTACCAATGCTTACTCTCTGAGAAAACCTCATTCTTTCAATATGTATAATGAACATGGTGGCTTCCTTTATTACACCCACAAACAGAACTCTTCTGCAAAACAATGAAATTCCTTTGTGACTCTAATCCATGTACATGCTGCTCCTTTCCTGTTATCTGATAGCATTTTATTCACATTTCCATAATTAAAAAGAGATGAACAGAAATTGTGTTCTAGAATGACAGCCGAAGGAGGCAAGGACTTTGTCTATTCTGTCCACAGCTGTAGCCTGAGCTCCTAGAACGGTGCCCAGCAAGTAGCTGGCACTCAACAGCTGCTGAACAACATGAATGACGAATATCTGCTACACTGGACCGTCACTGCTATTTATGTGGGTCTGTCCAGGGCAGGAGCACAGGTACAATGGTTTCGTCTCACTCTGTTTCTGTGTTTATTCAATTAAATCTATATCACACGTTCACTATGAAAAAATGAGGATAACGTTTGCAGAAGCAGAATGACCCAGTCACACATGTAACGACAAGATGGCAACCTCCATGAAGGCAGAGGTTCCCCAACACCCAGGGCCTGCTAGTAGGTAGGTACTCCAGTATTCCTTGTGATCTCTGTGCTCCAGGAGTAGGCAATCCTAAGGAGCAAAAGGCACGTAAATGGAGAATCCGGCCATGGCTGCTGTCTCCCACTATACATAACAAGTGCACACACGCACAGACTGATGCTCACGTGTTTGAACAGAGACTTGAAAAACCACATATAGCTTTTCACCTTAACCAATATGAAGGCACTGTACCAACCTTATATTTAAGAAATTTCTCTAAAGATTAAATAAACACAATGGAAGCCAGCCTGGGTTGCTAAAAAACAAACGAACAAATATTTTATGGGATGTGTGTTTGTGTAGCATGGTGGGGGCGGGACAGGGTGGCTGGAGGACGGTCATTTTTCCCAGATCCAGAAGATAGATGGGCCACTATGAACAGCTATCCCCACGGCTGAAAGACATGAGAGAGAAATGCTAAAAATGAATAGGCAAAAATCCCAAACAAATAAAAATGCTGGCTTTTAAACCAATACTGCCAGGTGTTCTTCACAGCAAACAGGAAGAACAGATCGAGAGGGCAGGCCTCTGATGGGCACTGAAAAAGAACAACCAACTTCTTTATCCAGATCAGCTGCCATGTGCCAGGGAACTGGATTCACAGCCATGGGAGGACGGCCAGAGATGGCAGCCGAGCCCTGAGACGGACACCAACCGGGGTACAGGGGGGGGCAGGGATGCCTCAAGTTTCATCACTTCATTAGGTAAATGGCTCTCTCGAGCAAACAGCGTTTTGGTTCTGGGACTAAGAAGCGCTGGGTCATCAGAGGACATGTATCCCCATATCTTCAGCATCTGGGGCAGCCACATCGAAGGGGAGAAGGCAATGAAGAAAGAAGGAACGGGAAGACAACTAGATTGAAAATTCCCTGAGGACCATGGCTTCTTCATCTTGGTTGCTTAAGCGACACAGAGTCACCTAGCGTGTACTCAAAGAACTTCCAATGAATTGAACTGAGACGATTATAAGATACTTATGTCACCAAGGGGGGGACGGGGAAGAAAAAAGGAAGATCGTTGTGGTTAAAAACAAAAGCAAAAGAATCCATAAATAATGCAGAAGGAAAGACCAAAGTAACACCAAGGCGGGGGGTGGTGGTGTGAGTGCCACACTTGGGTGCAGAGACAGAAGCTGCAGGTCTGAATCTTGGCTTTGGCCATTTACTGGCAGAATGACCGGAGGCATGTTATGAACATCTCTTAGCCTATTTCTTCATCCACAAAATGGAACTTACGTCGCTGGGATTGCTGTAAGGCTGAGGTTCTCAAACTACGCTGCAGCACAGCAAAACAAAGTGTGTGATTAAAATACTCTGTCTTATCCAATTTAGGATGTATTTTCAACAGCACTTCTCCACCTCTGTACTACTGACATTCTGAGTTGGGTTATCTTTGCTGTGGGGGTGTCCTGTGGAGGATGCTCAGAAGCATCCCTGGCTTCTTCCAAGGAGGTAACAATCAAAACCATCTCCAGAGAAGCAACCAAGACGTCCTTCATCAGGAGAATGGATCGACACACTGTTGTCCATCCAATGAACTATTATTCAGTGCTAAAAAGACATAAGCTAGCAAGCTAGAAAAAGACATGAAGGAACCTTACATGCATATTGCTAAGTGATAGAAGCCAGTCTGAAAAGGCCACATACTGTGCAATCTGAAGCACAGGGCATTCTGAGACAGGCAAAACTACCGAAACAGGAAAAAGATCAGCGGTTCCCAGGGGTTGAGAAGGAGGGAAGGATCAATGGGTGGAGCACAGGGGGATTTTCAGGGCAATAAAACTCTTGTATATAATACAGTAATACTGGATACATATCATGTATTTGTCAAAACCCAGAGAATGTGCAATACACAGAGTGAACTCTAATGTAAACTATGGACTTTGGTTAATAATAATGTACTAATGTTGGCTCATTAACTGGAATAAATAGCATGACACTAATGCAAGATGTTAATGATAGGGTGAAACTGGGGGAGAGGGATGGTGGTACCTTCAGCTCCATTTTTCTGTAAATCTAAAGTTACTCTTAAAAAAAAATCTATTAATTAAAAAAAAAAAGTTTATGGACAAAGGGGAAAAAAACCACCTTCAGACATTGCTGAATGTCCCTGGGTGAGGGGCAGGGGCAAAATCACCTTCACACCCATTAAGAACCACTGATTTAGGGGCGCCTGGGTGGCTCAGTCGTTAAGCGTCTGCCTTCGGATCAGGTCATGGTCCCAGGGTCCTGGGATCGAGCTCAGCACCAGGCTCCCTGCTCCGCGGGAAGCCTGCTTCTCCCTCTCCCACTCCCCCTGCTTGTGTTCCCTCTTTTGCTGTCTCTGTGTCAAAAAAATAAATAATCTTAAAAAAAAAAAAAAGAACCACTGATTTAGGATATGGTCCCCCTTTTGCTAGACAATGATTCTTAGGACTTATGATAAAACTAAATATACTTTCATCTTTTATGGTGTTCAGGAAAAAAAATACCTTGCATTATTATTTCTCTGTTCCAGTTCTAAGTAGAAACATCTAATCTCCAGAGGAAAAGTCGTATTTGAAAATCCGACTCCTTCACCCTAAAAAGGACTATCACTCCCCTCTTCTCTGTTTCTTCTCTATATCTGCTCTTAGACTAATATTACTACTACTTATAATGCTAATAGATGAGATGAATAAAGGTAAAAACAATTTTGATCAATGAATCTGATCATGGCCAACAATCTCATGTAATGACAGGGCAGGGCCAAAGCAACTTTCACAATTCAGCCCTTCTGAAGCACCATGTGCAATTTATAGTCAGACAACCAATGGTCTTGTAAGGACCTGCCCACCCTAGTGGTTGTAACCGACTGTCTTGTTTTTTTCTCCATCTTGTTCAAATGTCTGCATATGTTTTCAGTTCAATAAAGGAGGTATATGATCAACTGGATGACAACTTCAGCTGAACTACTCCTACAGTCTCCTAACCCAGCTCCCTCTCCCACCCTGTACTCACAGACTATCTCCCGTAGTAGCCAGAAGGACCATTGTTAAAGGAAAGTCAATTCAGGTTGTCTTGTTCTACTCAAAATTCTCCGAAGGCTCCCTATTCATTCAGAGTAAAAGCCAAAGTTCTTATCATGGCCACAGGGCCCCCCTTTCCAACCTCTCCTTCCATTTTTTTTCCTGGGCCACATGACCTCCTCATTGCTTCTGGAACACACCAGGCATGCTGCTGATTACCTTTGCACTGCCCTGCCTTCTTATCTACCAGCTAACTCAGTGTCTTGCTCTTGAAGCCTACCCTCAGGCTCCTGTACCTCTCTTCGTTCTTTCTTCATAGCACTGATCATCACCTAACAAACTGGGTATCTGCTTCTCTCCTGACTATCTGCCCCTCTTAGGAAATAAGCTTGATGAATGCACTCCTTGATCTGTTTTTCACTGCCTTATACATAGTGCTTAAAAAATTCCTGCTGCATTGTAGGCACTTGGTAATGATAGATTATTTCATCATTCTTGTAATCAATCACCCCCATTTTATTAGTGAAGAAACTAAAGACCAGGCTGGTTACACTAGCCTCAAGTCACAATTAGCAAGAGATCTGCAGCTTAAGCAACTCCCAAACTCCAACTATTCCAATGGACTTCTCTAGGAGCATTGCACTGGGCCCCATAACAGGCTAGGAAAAGTATCATAAGGATCTGTACCAAGAGGTTCACATCCAGTAGCCTCTCTCTAGCTATCCCAATGTACTTCATTAGCTATTTGGGTTCTTCGTATTCACAAAGGTCTCCTGCATCGTATTCATCACTTCTCTCCAGACAACATTCCCACAATGTCCTTTGCTTACAATCCTGACATCACCAGGGGAAGAAGCTATGACTTGTCATGACTAAGTGGACTCTGAGATTAGAAAGACGTGGTTCTAAGTACCATTCAGCCACTGACTGGTTGACTATGAAACCTTCCACAGGCTTAATACAACTTCCTAAAGCCTTAGGTTTTTCACCTGAAGAAAAGCCCTCTGGGGCTCTTGGGAGGAATCAGGAGTTAGGTACTGAAGGCCTCAGTACTGCAGGGAATCCAGCAAAGAGCAAACACTTCCTACACATTAGCAAGTCATTCACTCATTCACTTCATTGTTTATGCAAGTCACTGTAAGTGTACATCCTAAGTAACTCCTTCCAGCAGCCATTTGGATAATGGCTTCTTTTTTAATGCCCTTCTCCCCACACTGACAATCCCTTCAGCCTTTGATAAATGTCCTTTTTTTTTTAAGCCACAAAATCAATTCAGAAACAAAGAGAAAACCGTATCCATTGTCATTAGTACAAAGCCCCCTGAGGGTTCACATGATCAACTGGTCAAAGGTCCTAGCGGGAGCTGGTCCTTCATCTCCTCTTAAACTTTTTACAAGAGAGACTCAGGGATAGAGGCCAATAACCTTAGGAGGAACAAACCCAGCTCTTAGCACAAGATTAGATTAGCAGATGTAAAGATGAAAGAGATGGAGCTGGAAAGCTATCTCATACATATATTTAGGGTATACTGGTGAAGTAAATTCCAACGAACCACATAAATGTTAGTATTTATTTATACATTTATACATTAAACATTTATATTTATTTATATTCTTAACATTGATATTCTCCATCTCGATGCTTTATCTCTATGGTGCTTTTTTTCCTCCAATTAAACATGGAAGCCTTTCAGGGCAGGGACCCCAGAGCGAGACAAAACTAGAAACCTGGAGTTCACTATGCCCAGCCACCCTAGTTCAGAGCCTCTGACTAGATGCTCCCTTAGCCTGGGGCTCTGGTGGCCGGTACTTAAAACTACCTGATGCATAGTAAATGCTTCAGTACATGTTTGCTGAAGGATGAAGTACTAAAAATGTGATTATCTGCATGTAGGTTGCATGATGTGGGTTAAAATTTCAAGCTCCAACTGGCTCCTTTCCTTTGACTACCTGTGACTGTTCCCTCGTGCATACCTCACTCCCTGTTGGCTGATATGTACTGAGGGAGTTGAAATTAATTTTTGTCAAAAACATAGTATACATGTTGAGAAAACTAAATATATTGCCAAAAAGACCACAAAAATGACCTCTGAATTATCCGTATTTGGGATTTTCTTCCTCCCTTTCTTCCCTGATGCTAATGTAAATAAATTTGACTCCATCATATTGCTTTATCAAAAGATCTTGCACTTGCTGAATTTTTGCTTATGATCCATAATAATTTTTAAAAGAACATGTGTACCTCACTCTGAAGGGGTTGAGTTATTTTTGCATGCAGACGCATAGAGTCATAAATGTCCTGGGGCACCTGGGTTGCTCAGTCAGATGAGTGTCTGACTCTTGATTTCAGGTCAGGTCATGATCTCAGGGTCGTGGGATTGAGCCCCTTGTCAGGCTCTGCGCTGGGCATGGAGTCTGCTTGGGATTCTCTCTCCTCTCCCTCTGCCCATTTCCCCCCTCCCTGCTTAGGCACACTCTTTCTCTCTCAAAAAAAATGTACTACTTGATTTTATTCTTTTTAATTTACACTTTTATTTATCACTGCATCCCTCAAGTCTGCCTATACTCAGACTTCTCATTTTGATCATAACATGGGGTTGGTCATTTGAGTTTGGAGTCGAGAATCTATTTTTATAATCCAATCAGAGGTGCACCTGGTGTGGCTTAGACCTAAATATACTGGCCCGTTATCACTTGTACCTGCCATCTAGGTCAGCAGCCCCCATTTTGGATTCTCTTTCTCTCTCTTTTTTTTACAGGATCATATTCAAATTTGGGACCTTTGGAGAAATGTCATTTCTTAAACACTCAATATACCCATTTATTCAAGAAATATTAAACTGAGCATTTACTATCTGATAGTAAAATGGTCTAAGTGCCAAAGAGTACAGCAGTGGAAAAATACAGACAAAATCCCTGTCTTCTCAGACCGCATTTTAGGGGGAGACAAACAATTAGGGGGAGACAAACAAAAGGAAAGATAAGTTCTGATAGTGATAACTGCTATGAAATAAACAAATAGGATAACTCTGATAGAACCAAGGATGGGAGGGTTTGGGAAGGATTGTGCAGAGATACCTCTGAGGAGATAACCTTCAGCAAACATGAACTGAAGCACCTACTATGCATCAAGGAGTTAAAAGTAGTGGAATTATCCATTCTTGGAGTGCCTACTATTTAAAAAACAGGGCTTGCTTTTGGAGAGACCCTACTTTAAAAAAAAATTCAATCTTGTGGGGGTGGGGTTGAATGAGTTTTAAACACAGGTGTCCAAGTTGCTATGAAGTAACGGAGGAAAGAGCTAACCTAGCCAGTCTGATGGCTGAAAGTCTTGATAAGGGCAGACTTCGGGTGACAGGATTCTCGGACTGCCCCTCACAGTGAGGAGAACGAATCAGGTGAACATGCAAATAGCTGGGCTGAAGTACATGAACACATCCGGGATGCACTCCTGGGAACAAGGGGAAATAAGCAGACAGGTGTGGGGAGCGATAGGTGCTTGGCTAGGAGAGTCGTACGGGCTGTGCTGGGGGTGAGACTCTCGTCACACTCTCTCTACAGTAGAGTGGCATGGTCCGGAAGACCTACACTTGGATGCATTTGGAAACTGTAGGTATCTCACTCACAACTGGGAGAAAGTGCAAAAACCCTATGCATATAAAGACTGCCTCTTAAGGAAACAAGAACAGATTCTGCTTCCTCCGAAAGCTTCAACCCTAGTCAATCTGACACTGTACTACCACATGAACTCATGGCCATGGCCACAAAAATGGAAGATGTGACCAAGCCAACTTCCTACGCTGGGCTGAAAATCTCAAAGTCCAGTACTCCACAGGCACCTCCTGACATACTTTCAACATGTTAACGCTAGGGCCATCCCAAGGCCAACAGACGATGGAACAGAAGCTTTTTTTAAACTGTAATATCCCCAATTTCCAGTTTCTACAGTGGGAGTGTCCCAGTTCTGCCATCTACCAGCCATAATGACTCGGCATACTCTCCCTGCCATTTCTTTGCCTCCATTTCCCCACCTGCAAAATCCAAGGATGATAATATCTGCCATAGTGGCGCTTTTTGGGACAGGAATGTGGGAATGACTAAATGATAGAATAAGTATGAAAGAACTTTATAAACTCTAATTCTCTACAAGTAATAGAAATAATTTACTATAGGCTCAACCGATAGTATTATGGAACAGAAAATTATCAGGAGGAAGTAGATTAAATGCACGAATCAAAATTTCAAAGACTGTTTTAATGAAACAAGACAGACTAGCCTATGCAAACAACCACTTATTTTTAATAGCATAAAACCACCTCTTAACCTCTCCTTGACCCCAAGAGTCATCAAGCAAATACTAGGACAGAGGCAGATGAACAGTGTACAACTTCACGGTGATGGATGTGTCATGAAGTGAATTAAACCACAAAGGCAATTAAGTCATAAAAGCGGCAGTGATACAACTAGACACAAGGTTCAGAGGATCATCTGTGAAAGATTTCATTAGCTAAACCACAAAGTCCTACTGAAAAGCACACCAGCAATCTAGTTAAAAATGGGTCACTTTATTTATAGGTTCCATCACCAAATCACATATTCCTTGGTTAAAAAAAACATGTCTCTGAAAACTTTCTTTGAACAGGCAGGTTCAACAAGGCTGCTTCATGCCTGTTGAAGGAAATAAAGAAATAATCTGTTTAAATTCTGCCCACACTCAACAGAAAATTTTCTTCATGGGTTCAATGCAGAAAGTGTCCCAGATTCACTATACATTTGAGCTTTACTATAAATAAACAAACTTCACACAATGCCAACACAGTGTGTAGATTACACTTTACTAGAAAACACACTGTACTAGTTTGGCGCTAAAGACCAACTGTAGGGGGGACAGAGTTTCCTCCAGAAGGTTCCTGTTTGGGCTCATGGTGAAGTCAGCTTATCTGCTAGACACTCAGCAGGGGCTGCTACTAAAGGGGAGGAGAGTCATTCTGTGAAAAGAAAGACTTGAGCCGACGGTCAGAAACCTGGGCAAAGGTGGCAAACTGCAGGTCCGGAGAATGAAGCACAGCGGCTAGTCAGACTACAAGGGACAAGTTCAAAACAGCAAAAGCCAGCTGGGGTGATCTGAGTGCTGGGGGGTTTTTAAATTCTCTTCCCTATATTTTACTCTATTTTCAACTCTTTCCGATTGGTCGTATTTTGTAAAATTAAGAAAAATATCTATTTAGGTGGCAATTTTACAAAGTACGGACAATCTAAGCCTCAAATACCAATGGCCAATTCTGTCCTAGAGACAAAATCTATGGACCCTGAATTCTATCTCTTCCAAGTCTTTTTTTAATGCACGTGCATTTTTTTTTCATTTGTTAAACCATTATTTTAAAAGGGCAAAATAAGCAGTATCTGTTATAGGTTACCTACAGTTACAGAAAGCAATGCAATCACAAGCCAAGTTAGACTGATTAAAATTCTGTTTTTGGGGGGTGCCTGGGTGGCGCTGTCAGTTAAGTGCCTGACTCTTGGCCTTAGCTCAGGTCGTGACCTCAGGGTTGTGAGACTGAGCCCCGTGTCGGGCTCCACACTCAGTGCTGACTCTGCTTGAGATTCTGTCTCCCTCTCCTTCTGCCCCTCCTGCTCATGCTCTCTCTCTCTCTAAAATAAATCTTTAAAAAGAAAAAATTCTATCTTCAAATTAAAAAACAACTCCAGGTAACAATGGGAATTTTTTAAAACGACAGTAATTTAAATTTGGCCCCAAAGGATTTGCTGTTAGTTATACTACCTCTAAATGAAGTGATCGGAACTGAGCCTGGAATATCTATGTGCAAGTACATCCTTGCTTATTCACCCGCTGACACTCTAAAGGGAACACCATCCACTGTAAAGTTGGAAGTGATGTGTCTAAGGGAGTTGGCCACCCTTATTGTGGGTCCCTGTAGCGGAGCCCCTGTCCTGGGACACTGACGGTGTCTTTGAAGCGGAGCTTGAACACGACCAAGACCAGAATGAAACCTCATCTTACGCGCTTAAACAGAATACGACATCGTGAAAAGGAGGAAGAAAAAGAAAACATTTGGAATTCTGGTTTAAAAACCAATACTGCAAGCTACACCAGCTGCCAGAGGAGCTGGTGAACATCCTCTGGGTAGGCACCTTTCTAGTCCTGAGGATACACAAGCTGTCCTAGGTGATCACAGGACATGGTGCTTCAGTCCAGAAGGGCCCGTGCATACATGGTCAGAGATTTAAGGGCAGATGAAAGGGGCCTTGTAAAAGACTGGCGGCAGTTCTCACCAGTCCCTTTAAAATACAGGCATTAAGCCTGGGTGGCTCAGTCGTTAAGCGTCTGCCTTCGGCTCAGGTCATGATCCCAGGGTCCTGGGATGGAGCCCCGCATCGGGCTCCCTGCTCCGCGGGAGGCCTGCTTCTCCCTCTCCCACTCCCCCTGCTTGTGTTCCCTCTCTCGCTCTCTCTCTCTGTCAAATAAATAAATAAAATCTTTAAAAAAAAAAAAAAAATACAGGCATTAACGTTTCCAAGAGCCCAGTACATATAAAACATCTGGCATGGGCCCTGGCACCTCGCAGTGCCATCAGTAAGTGGAAATGGGTACCAAGTGCATGTCTGCGCCTGTATCTGAATGTCCCAGCCTCCCCAAAAAGCATGGGTTGCTCATCTATGAGGACGATACCACCGATCAGCTCAGGCCTTCTCTTCCGACTACTACTTCTTAGCCATGGTGCTGAGGCTTTTCCTTAGCACTGTGCTATTCCAACCACCTTCCTGGAGCCACCTGGCATCAGATTTAAAGAGCATAACGACACGAGCATATCATACGGGGTCAGGATGGAATAAAGTGACATGACTTCCTCCATCCGCACCGCTGTATTGTCCTCAGGCATCGGCTTCACCTCGCTAAGCCTCAGTTCCCTCGTCTACAAAGTGGAGGTAATGGTGTCACCTATTTACTTGCTTTGGACAAGACAATTAGATGAGAACATGCAAGTCCAGAACGCTCAGCGCAGTGGCTGGAGCGAAGAAAGTGCCCAATAAAAGGTAGACGCTCCTCCAGTGCAAGGCAGCCTCATGAACACCGTGCTCCCCAGGGGCTGAAAATCGCCATGCTAGGAAAACACAGGTCTGCGAACAGGATGCAAAGCAGGCAACCGAGTGACACCCCTGCAAGAGACTGGTCGCCACATCTTCCCACACGAGCGCTGCCGGGGGTCCTGCTTCTTTCCGACTCTGGCCAGATGTCCCTCTCCTTGCAAGAGCACCCCCCTGTTGGGGCACCCTGCCTTTCTCCGGCTCCCACACTTACTAGATCCTAGAGGAGACACAGACACTGGCAAGAGGGGAGGAGACCTGCGCACTGCAGAGCCCACCACTTCCCTGCACCTCCCTCTTGGAGTGAGTGCTCACTTCCTGCCTAGCAGGGGACTCTTCCAGTGCTGGCCCACAGACAGGAGCCCGGCTGACCAGTACAGAAGGGACCGGGATCGAAGGTGATCTAGCTGACTTCCACTAGCCTCATTCCTTGGTCTTATTTCAACGAAGCAGCCCAGAACTTATGCAAGGGAGAACTTACTTAGTGGGCCTCCTCTAGCTCCAACCAATGCGTCATCCCTTCCTCATGGTTTGCGAGATTATTTCGCACACTCTTACTGAAAAATCACAATAAAAACAAATGTTCTAGCTTACAGCCATTTTTGTAGTTTTTATTTTTTACCTCTAAACGGAGTATCTGTTACAAGGAACCCTGGAGCCAAAGACAAGAGAATTAACAAGGGGTGGCGCAAGCTACACACACTCAGCTTCCCAAACACTGTTACCTTCTTTCTTGGTTGGTGTGTCTGTGTGTGTGAATTAGACGGAGTTCCAGAATGTTGGCGCAGGAAAAAGTCAGTCCAGTCTCCTAACTCTGTGCCTGAAAAAACTACTTCCGAGAGGTTAAACAATGTATTGGAGGTCACAGAGCTGGGCCAGGACAGAAAAGTTTAAACAACAATCAGCCCAATCCACTAGTTTTGCATGTGAAGAGAAAGGCCCAGCAAAGTAGACAAACTTCTTTTTCTATGCTTGGGGGGGCGGGGGGCGCTGTAAAAGGTGGTTTCTGTCTTAAATGTTCTGGGATGCTAACACCACCTGGGTGCACTGGCCAAAATGTCTTAGTCTTACCCTTCAAAGGGCATGGGTCAAGTTCAGATGGCTTAAGGACACTGACCTCTGCTGCTAGACCTCTGGGGCTCTAGGTGCCAGGACCTTTTCAGTCTCTGTGGAGAAGGAGATGGTCTTCTCCTTGGTAAGAATAAATAGGTGTTAATTACTGGAGACACCTTCTGGGCCAATTCAGTTTTGCCACTGTATAGCATGGCGCCTTAATTCAATGTGTGATCTGGAGGAAGTCCCTTCTTCTCTCAGGGCCTCAGGGACTGGGTTAGCTGATCATTAAAGCTCCTTCCTGAAATTTTTTTTTTTTTAAAGATTTTATTTATTTATTTGAGAGAGAGAGAATGAGAGAGAGCACATGAGAGGGGGGAGAGTCAGAGGGAGAAGCAGGCTCCTCGCTGAGCAGGGAGCCCGATGCGGGACTCGATCCCGGGACTCCAGGACCATGACCTGAGCCGAAGGCAGTCGCTTAACCAACTGAGCCACCCAGGCGCCCTCCTTCCTGAAATTTTTAAGATTTTATATATTTATTTGACAGAGACACAGCAAGAGAGGGAACACAAGCAGGGGGAGTGGGAGAGGGAGAAGCAGGCCTCCCGCGGAGCAGGAGCCCGAAGCGGGGCTCGATCCCAGGACCCTGGGATCATGACCTGAGCTGAAGGCAGACGCTTAACGACTGAGCCACCCAGGCGCCCAACAATATTTTATTATCCTGGGAAAGCAATGGTATTCACTCTAGTACAGTGTGATGTCTATACATCAACACCTAAGTCAAATTCTACATGGAAATAGGCCTTGGTCTTCTGCCTTTGGTTTAGATTGAACTGGTTTGTTTTCACGTTCATTTCAGAGACTATAAGGATATTAACTTGGTTGGTACTGGACAGCCACATAATTGAATGAATACTGTACTGCCTAAACTGTGTGCACACGTCATTAGTCAGTAACGCCGTCTGTAGGTTGCTCAGTCCTGCCATATCCCTGTCGACCCAAAAGCCCTATTCTGGGCATACGTGCCACGGCAATAGTTGGCAGTTCTGGAACAATGGGCCCAAAATAAAGTGGGAGCCACTCCAAGAAAGTAGCTGTTACAGGTATGGAATACTAATATGAATCAAAAGTAAGAATAAAGCCTTCGTTAATTAAAGAGAAGAGCACTGTCAGCACAACTACTAACACGGTGGTAAGAACAGAACTCACGGAAAGTTAAATTATCAGATGACGCCTCTCACACTTCCCTGGGTTTTGTTCCTCCCGAAAGTGGCTAACCCAAAAGATGCATTTGATTTAAAAACTGGCTTCTTCCACACCTGAGCTGACCGGTCAGTCTTAGCATCTGAGAGAGAAAGGGAGGGAAAGAGAAGGGACACACCAGGCACCATAAGCCTCTGGATGCAAGTAAACACACCACTCAGCTGTCATCCGGAAAGGGGTGCTTCTGCCCCACCCTCCCCACCCTCCAACAAAGACAATCAAACTTGAAGCTGATTCCAAATCAGACCTCCTCATCTGTTTCCAGGAAATCTACAAGCAGTGGAACCCATTAAACATCACAGGGATGCAATCAGCAAAATCCCAGCAAAGAATATGGGAAACGCTATAGGACAAATGAACAGCTGCTTTAACAAATAAATTAAGGAGAAGAAGGTGGGGTGGGGGGGAGGCGCAAAGGACACATCAATCTCAACGGGCTATATGGGTCTTATCTGAATGCTGATTTAAACAAACCAACGTCTGAGACCAATGAAGAAATGTAAACACTAAATGAATAATTAATGATACTTAAGGAATTTTTAAACATGATAATAATATTGCGGTTATTTATTTAGAAGAGGCTTTGTCTTTTAGAGATACATCCTGAGCTACAGCATCAGTGAAATAAATGATTTGTCTGGGACCTAAGGAATAACCCGGTGGGGCACAGCCCACGCAAGAGGGGCACAGCCCACCCAGGAAACTGGTGGGACAGAAATGAAGTGAGAGCAGCTGTAAAATGGTTGCTGCTGAATCCGGTGCTGAATACAGGGGGGCTCGTCATCCCCTCCTGCCTTTTCTATAATTTTACATATTCCAGAATAGAAAGTTTTTTCAAAAAAAAATTATAGACGTAGGTTCAGATATACGAGTTCTGCCAAAATCACAAGGGGAGTGAAAACCAAGAAACTCACAGGCCATTAATACACACAGATGGACAGATCCCCAAAATGAGGATAAAGATCAGAGAAATGTGGCCTCGCCCACAGAATTCCTATTATATATCCTTCTTCCTTCCTTGCTTCCTTCCTTCCTTCCTCCCTCCCCTTTTATTTTTTTAAACATTCAGCTCTTTGCTGTTTCTAGGCTTCAAGAGTCAGTCCTCCCAAATGGTCTGGTGAGCCTAAGGAAGTGCTGGCTTCACAGATGGAATAAGCTCTTGGACCTCTGCTTTGCTTATTCCAGCGGCCCTCCGAGTGTGGTGCCCGCAACCAGCAGCGGGAGCATCACCTGGGTACTTGTTAGAAATGCTGGTTCTCAGGCCCCATCCCAGACCTCCTGAGTCAGAAACTCTGGGGGTGGGGGCCAGCAGGGTGTTCTAACAGGCCTTCCAGGTGGTTCTGACACACACCAAAGTTTGGGAACCATGGACATATTCCATCTGTTTGAAAAGGGCCTTTCTTTAAAGTTAAAATTGGATGGACCTGGAACGAGAAGCTCACTTACAAACTAGTGAACTGGGGTAGGGAGGCAGGGCTGATACCACATACGTGCAAGCGAATGGCTGAGGAGGCCTCCAGATCATTTTTAAGTAAATTTGGTGGCCCCCCAAAATAAAATCAAGCCTCCATACCCATCCATTGCCACCATCAACAAAAATAAGATAAAATAACCTTAAAATAAAAAATTTTAAAGGCCCATGACTCTCCTCACCTTTGCTGCCCCCCTCCTCTCAGGGAGGTCACATACACACTAACCCTCCTTCCAAATCTCTCGCCTTAGAAAGGAAACTGCTACTCTGCTCTACCACCCGGGCTGGAGACACAATGGTTTCAAAGGAACACCTTCATGCAAACTTATGTAGGTTATCTGCAGAGTGCACTGGCCTGTGGTCTTCTCAAATCACACCTCTACTGCCCACAGCGGGAGACTCTGTGAGGCAGCAGAACACAGGGGGTCCGCACGGAACACCAGAGGTTTCAGTTAAAGCAAAAAAACTAACATCACTGCCTGAAACCATCAGCCCCAGAATACTCAAGGCTTATGCATGTTTATCTCAAACACTGTCTACATCTGGAGTAAACTAAACAACTCAAGACTTGTCCTCATCCCTGCAGGGGGGGGGGGGGCTGGAATCGTCCACATGAAGGCAGCCACCTCACCCACCAGCTGTAATGTCCCTGTGCTCTCCCCGCCCCCGCCTCAGTGCAGCCCTGCAGACCACCGGCTTCCCTCCTTTGCACACACCTTCTGCAGTCCACCCCTACACTGGCAGGCAGCCCACCAACCATTAACTCAGTGTGACAAGAAGTCAATCTGGAAATAAAAGTACTGCACATAAATGAGCATTATCAATGAAGGGCTAGAGGGAGTCACCCTCAGTGGCATCTCAAATTGGTCAGAAAAGGCCACTGTTCAGAAAAGAGTCATTTACACAGTTGTGGTTCTGGGTCAAACAGGTAAGCTTGCTCCCCCCACACAAACTGCACACACGAAGTGTACTGAGTGTGCAAGGCATTCAGATTGTGACATCCTTGACTTGATTTCTAAGCCTCCACATCACTTTTTATGAGGCTCTCCAAAACACTTTGAAAAGATGAAGAGGAAGAGAAAGAGAAAGGGGAAGAAGATGGAGCCTTTGCTAATAAGCTCCAGCTATATTAATAGCTAGGCATGGTGCTGACCTCTAATTCCTTTAATCACTGCAACACCGTGCAGTGGGTATCATTATCCCCATTTTATAGAGCAGAGGCCCATTTTAAAGGCCCATGACTCTCCTCACCTTTGCTGCCCCCCCTCTCTCAGGGAGGTTTTAAAAACCAAACTCTGAGGTTTGCAGAGGTAACAAATGGTCCAAGAACTACATGTTCCTACCACAACTGTACAATGGCAAGGCAGAGGCCCAGAAAAATCCAGTGGTGTGCCCAAGGTAATACCCAAACTAGGAACCACACCCACCCCAGCCTGCACCCTCCCAATGCCCGGGCCAACTTTCTTCTCTACTACAGCATGCTACGCCCGCAGGGACGCCTGTGAGGCTGGGACCTGCACAAACCTGCTTGATCCAACCAGAAAGGAATTGCATATAGCAAAACAGTCAAAACACTCCAACTGGTGCCAACAGAAGGGAACTGAGCCGCAGATGATACCAAACATTAACAATCAAAGGCTGGTTTAGATGTGGTCGGATATGCAGACAACTGTTTCAGCCACAGCAGATCAACTAGATTTTGTTCGGGCCAAGAGTTAACATTCATTTGCTTACTCCGAACTTCTACTCTTGAGAGAGGGAGACAGACAACCTGGGTTCAAACCCAGGTCTTCCAAAAACTGGCTGGGTGACCTCTGAGACTAGGCTTCTGATTGGAAATAAGTAACATCTGCCTCCAACACCATTTTATTATGAGGATCAGAGAAGCAAATGCGTGAAGAGTATCTATAAACCATAAAACACTAGACAAATGAAAAGAATATTATATATCAGCCAGACAGGTGGAGAGTTTTATAAGGAAGCACTGGGAAGCCCCTAATCATGCCAGTGGCACAGGGAAGTCCTATCAGGGTTTTTAAAAAAGTGAAGGAACAAAACCAAAAAATGCTTGTGAATACTCCACAAAACGGCTACTCCCTTTGCATAAAAGCAAGAGAGATCATGTAAAATAATTATCACGCCCTGTCCAGGATCCAAGCTGAGATCTAGATACAGAAGAGTGAAACTGGGTCGCATGAGGTAAGAGCCAGGAAACTGAGGTCTAAGGCAGGGTGGCAAGTCTCAAAACCAAACTATAATGAAGAGAGAGGAGAACAAGTGGGAAGAGAAATCTGCAAGGTGAGCTGAGTACAAAGAAGAGGCTCTTCCTTTCCTTTCTCCGTGGAGGAGAGGTCACACTCAAGGTGAAGTCGAGCTAAGAAACAGGTCACCCTGTGCTCCCCAGTCCTGTGTTCCCATGGTGTCCATTAGCAGGGCTCCCACCTCCCACGTTCAGCGGGACAGACGGCCGTGCTTCCTGCCAGCAGCCGGCCTTCCAGAATGGAGCTTTCAATGGAGTCTCCTCCTTTGAGGTTCATACAACCACCTCCCCTTCCTGGGCTCTAGGTCACTAATCCTTCAATGACTCCACCATCTGACCCCAACATCACTCTCAGCAACTTCAGCATCCACATGGGTGACCTTCAACCCTGACTTCCCCTACCTCTCTGCTGCACTGATTTTTGTCTCCTCTCTACCCCAGGCCCCTCTGATGAGGCCCCGGGACACACACTGCTGACTGTTTACATACATTGTCCTCGTCTCCGGAGTACCACAGTCTCAGTTTTTGGCAGGACGTTTTGCCCCCGGAAACAAAAGAATCCATTTCCCAGTCTCTCTTGCAACCAGATTAGTCAGTACGTTGTAGCATTATACGGGTTCTGGAAGAGAACGGATTCACTTGAGAGGGCTCAATTTTGCCTTTCTTTTTTAGTATGTGCAGCTCAGAAGTCATAGCTGGAGCTCCAGCATCTATCTTGGGCCAAGATGTGACCTTGTGGGCAGAAACCATGTGCTGAGAAAGGTGTGAGAGAAAAAGAAGCCTGAATCCCTGATGGCATCACACCACAGATCTGGCGTTCCAGGCCCATGTCCATGCTCATTTAAGGTGACAGAGAAATAAATGATCATTATTTATGCCTCCTTTTGTTTTGAGGGTTTTTTTTTTTTTTTAAGATTTTATTTATTTATTTGACAGAGAGATAGAACAAGTAGGCAGAGAGACAAGCAGAGGGAGCAGGGAGCCCAATGTGGGGCTTGATCCCAGGACCCTGGGATCATGACCTGAGCCGAAGGCAGCCGCTTAACTGACTGAGCCACCCAGGTGCCCCAAGGGTTTTTTTTCCTGTAATATGCAGCTCAACCTTATTCCAACTATTATAGGTCCATGATCAAACAATGGCAAGCAGTGAAATGGACAGGTGCACAAGTCTGTAACATGGCAATTCATTACCGGGGTCCAGAGAGATCAAAGGCCAATGTTTCCTCACCTTATGTCAGTATGGCACACCCTACTGAATATTCCAGGCCCTAATATCATTTGGTCCATCACATACCTTCAGACTTATTCCTACTTTCCCTTTAATTTCACATCTCTCACTTTTTCTTTTAAATCTCTGTAGTTGTCTATACTATAACCTTTTAGGAAAGGACCATAAATATGTTAAAGAGAAAAAAATCTGAGAAAAATGTGCAGAGACTGTTTCTTCTCTTATAAAATTCAGAAGAATGGTACCCAAGCAAGTATTTCTCACTCACCCACCCCTACACATCATTACACACATCATCACACGCTAACATCATACAGCCCAAAATGGTCATGAAACCCCCCCCTTGTCAGCCAAAATCTGGCAAGAGGGAATAGTCATTGCAGGGAAAAGACATCCCTGTGATAAACCAGAATACACTGTCAGGGTTTCAGTTACTGTAGGAAGAGGGCTGAACTCTAGGATTCACCGAGCTGCCCCTGAGTTTCTAGGATTCTGCCGTGGAGTAATTCAAAGTAAGGAGTGAAGGAGTTGGACCTTCTGTGTGAATCAGGATGAGCCCACATCCTGCCTGAAGGCTTTTTATATCCTCTGCCCCCAAATGGAACAGTCAAGCCCATCATTTATGCCTCCACCAGCCCAAAGAGCTACTATCATAACACCTCCCACAGTTGATGGCACTTAACCAAGAAGATGGTTAACTTCATCGCGAGCTTTTGAGGCCCGGGGCTGTGCTGCTCCCCTGTTTATGTTATTTGTGCTAAGGGTGAACACAGTTCAGGAAATGGTCGCTAAATAAATGGATAAAGTATGAATAAATCAGCGAGCCAGCCAGGGAGCTGTACACCTCTCCTGGGACCTTACCCACCATCCTTTATCTATCACCTCTCGGTCTACCAGTGACAACTGCTAACCTAGGAACACCGGCTGAAGAGATGACCATGAGACAGGAGGCCCTTCCCTCAAAGGACTGATGGGCTGCCCACTGACACAGAAGCAAGAATGACGCGCTAATGCTGGGGAATGGGGGCGGGGGGAGCTGAGGAAGGACCGGTGAAGAAAGGGTTGCTGCACTACTAGTTACTTTTACAGAAATGGCTAAAATAAGGAACAGGAAACTGTTTGCAAATGGGTGTGCAGAAAGCACCCACTGATAACGGCCTATGACAAGGCAAAAAGGGAAAGCACTGACAGTCTGATGGGGCTCCATGGAGCGGACGGTGCTTTCCTGAGGAGGAGGACCTGCTTGCAGAGGGGTGAGGGGGGCCCGGAGCAACAGGTGTGAGGAGAAGGGCTATGTGCCAGGCACTCCCTTCAGCCTCCCCCAAACACGAGGAGCAAGTGGCAGGCCGTGCACCCTAACCGAGGGCGATGACGCCGGGGTGAAATCCAGCACTTTGCACTTCTGACAGACCACCCCCGCTGCCCCCCCGCTGCCCTCCCACAGCCCGGAGAGGGGGCCCTGCCCCTCCCGCACGCCGGCAAGCAAACGTCAGGTCCCTCTCCCGAGGTCTTAAAACGGATGGGTGAGAGAGCTGGGGTTCAGCCCATGTTTGTCTAAGTTCAAACGAGGACCAAATACTTGAAGAAACCTTTTTTTCCTCTGCCTTGGAAATAGGATGCTGAGTCAAACCAAAAGGAGAGAAGAAGGGGTCAACGGAAAGCAGGGTGGGCATGTGGGAGCAGGGGGGCCTCTCCCCCGCAGCCCTGGCCGGCCTCGGGCACCCTGGGAGGGAAGACGCCAAACCACTCCAACACCCGAGAAAATAAAAGCCTCTGTTACATCTGAATGGAAATTACAAGAAAATGAACACAATTTATTAGAACTTAAGAGCAGTCACTCCTACAATCAGCTCAGCTGTCAGTCTTCTGAAGCGTTTCTACAATTTCACTTCCTATGTAGCAACCGCGCTGGTTACTTGGAGAAGAAGCTGCACGGGAGCTGAGCACCTTGGTGAAGAATGCAAAGAAGATGGCAAGGAAGCTGGCAACGCCAGAAATAGAATGGCTCCCTCATTTAAGTTACTGTCGTGTTGGATCACGTAGCCAGAAGCAACCCCAGCTGCCACTCGTTTTAAGAGAGCCATTTCTGTCCTTAGAAAAAAAGGAAGGAAGGAAGGAAGGAAGGAAGGAAGGAAGGAAGGGGGAAAAGTATGCTGAGAAAAATCCTTGGCATTTCCAGACAGATTATGCTATTAGTGAAGGAAAACTGAATAGTAAATAGGGACGGAAGAGCCTACTCTCAGGGGGATGAGGACTTGCCCCCGGGCACTGAATAGCAGTATGCTGGGTAAGGAGACACCCAGGCAGTCCAGAATGGAGCACATATGTGCACCCTAAGAATGGGGAGCTAAGACCTCCCTGGCCCGAGGACACGCCTGCACCCCACTGGTGGGAACATCAACTGATGTAACCTTTCTGGGAAGCACTTGGCAATGTGCCACAAAAGCCTTCACCAGAGCAACTGAAATCCCTTCCTGAAGGAGGCGTCAGAATGATAAGCAGAGCAAGGTATTAAAATAGTAAAAGAACGGAAAAACCAACATCAGTGAGAGGAACAGGAACAATAAAGTAGGTAAATCCACAAAATGGAGTATCATGCAGCCACTAAAACAGAGGGTAACATTCCTAATGAGGAAAAAACTTTGTAAGTGAAAAAAAAGCAGAACCTAAGGCCGTATTTACAACATGGCACAACAGCTACTTTATACAGTAATTATTTACATGTGCTATACATAATCTCAACTATTACTATATAATACGTAGAAAAGTAAACTTTATTTCTGTCTAGTTAATACTACTAGAATTCTCAAAATTGTGGTATGCGATTTAAAAATATTTTTCTGTATTTTCCATAGATTTATATAAGGACACATTACTTTTATAATCAGAAAAGTCAACATATTTTAATGAAGAAACCAAATTTATCATGCCTACCAAGCAGTCTGGTTTCACTGCCAAAATGGAATACCCACGAGCGTATGTCACCTGCTTTTAGGATCTGTGATCACAAGCAATAGAGAAGAAGTCAGTCCTCATACCTCGATTAGAATTTAGACACTGAGAAGACCAAAGCTGTAAGAGGCAGGAAGAGTTCAAAAGAAAATTATAATCAACCTAGTGCCAAGCTTTCCACATTCCCAGGGACAAGTATCTTTCCTTTCAGGGTCAGCTAATAAAACAGTGGAGAAAACGCATAGCTTCTCCTAGTTTCTAGTAGGCCACTCTGAAGGTGGAATTTATCTGTGGAGAAGAGTAAAATTATCTACCCAGAGACACCGATCGGGCCCACAGACATCAACACCACCGCCCTCGTTCACTTCCCCAGCAAGAGCGATACACCTAACCTGCATTTAGGTAAAGGCAGCAAAATGATAAGTAAACAATTAACAGGCTAACCACCTGTCTAGCTCTAAATAGAGAAAACCAGAAATTTAAGGAAACCTTCTTGTCCCATTCCATATTAAAACCAAGATGTTGGCCTACAAGACTTCTGAAGAGCTTCTCAATTCTTAAATTCTGAGATTCTAAGACATAAGTTTGATCTTGGGCATGTTAAGCCATTCTGTCTCAGAAGAGCAGCTAATTCCAGAAGGCAGTCCATTTCCTGCAAAAATGGGTAGAATATAGTGGAGTACAGTGTAGTCCCAGTGGCTACAGAGACAAGGGACTGCAAAGAGGCAGTCCTGGCCTTTACAACCCTCTCCACAGCCTCACTTCACCACCTCTGCGAGCGCTACTTCCAAGTTCGGAGCATACAACCATCTGAGCTTCCACGGGCATCTGGTCCAGTGCCAAAGCTTCTGAAGGGCAAGGAGAAACAGGCAACATGGCAACCAATGAATTGGGAGTTCAAGTCCCACCTCAGCCAACGGGGATATGTCTCTAAGAAGAGAGATGGACCCACTCGATCGGGGCCTCTCTCCAACTCTTCCACAAAGTACCCCTCTCAGAAGTCAGATGGTGCATCCTCAAGCACTCAAAGTACACGATCCTCATAAAATCTGTTTTAGCACCAATACTCATGTATATTTTACTTTCTCCTCTGTTATTTCCTCCATCTTTTTATATACTTCTAATTATGATTGTTTAAATATATGCTGATTGCTGATCATTTAACTTGCCTAAGTTCACCCATCACCCACCTCCCATCTCTGAGTAACATTGAGGTGCCTGGCAGACACACCACGCCTGTCCTGTCCCCGTGCACCACACGAACCCCCAGAGACCTCATTCCCTAGTAGGAGATGCCAGGTTCGTAACGATCAGAAAAATTTTCTCCCTGCTGGAATTTTCCATGATAAAGTAAAACAATGTAGGTCCAAGTGCCTGGCTCCTAAGAGATGGTCAGAAGAGAGAAGCTAACTCTGAATCTTACAGACTTATTTTCTTTATCGTACTTAACTTGCTTTGAAAACGTGCAGCAAAGAGTTCTGGGCTGGGACAGCAAATCATAAATATTGTACTGAGGATGCTATGGCCGACACAGTTCCTTATCTCCGGAATTTCTTGTTGAGAAGAATGAGATGTGGGGAAGACAAGAGAGACAGTGAGCAAAACACACACAAGAAAAAAAAAATTCATTGCAACAATGCAGGAAGGAAGGCTGACCAGGCAAGTATGCTCTGTGACAGACTGCATGAGGACCTGAGAGAGAGAAATCCATACCCTAGTTCCAAAGAGAAGTCTCTCTGCAGATGAATTTCATGCCATCTGTGGTAAAAAAACGAAAATGCTGTAACTAACCATGATTCCTTCTCTTAGATGCAAATAAATGATGGGAGTTACTATAATCTGCTGAATTCATTCTGAGTCCCTGCAGTTCCCTACAGAAGTGTTATATTGATCTTATCCTAAGCTGCCTCATTTTACCTTGTATCCTCATCTCTAGGCTTCCATATTCTTCAGGATGCAGATGGGACACATATTTTAAATAACTCACTAAATAAAGAACCGAGGGCAAGGAATTGGATAAAGGAAAGTAAATATTACTGACCTTTCTAAAAACAATTTCTGTTGTACTCTGATGAGGACTCAGCACAAAATAAATAATGCTATCTGGATGCAGTTCAACAAATATTTACTGAGTGATTATGGCAAATCCTCATGCTAGGGATTGTGAAGAATGTATAGAACACATAGTCCTTGCCAAGGTGAGTTTACAATCTGGTAGGAGAGACAAGACGAACACATAAATAACTAATGAGGGGTAGGATGTGATAAGGACAAAAGAGATACAAAGACCTGTGTTGCAGAGAAGTGGGGAAAGGTCATTTTCAGGCCAGGGAGACAGAAAGCTTCCTAAAGAAGGCAGCACAGGGTAGGGCTTCCTGAAGGCATCTGCACAGGACTGCCTCCTCCCAGGCTTCGTGACACCATCCGCATTTGTGGACTCAAACTGGATGAGAAAGACCAAGAGGCAAATGGCAACGCAGTTATCGATGCATCTGTGCAAAGGCGAGAGTCCCCATTACTAATGACAATGATACCCAGAGATGGAAGAGAAGCCGAGGCCCTTTCAGCACCGAGAACCAGCTACTATTCCTGAGGGGGAGGTAGTTCCCAGAGTGCTGAGGCTCATCACCATGTGCTGGAGACCACACCTCCCAATGCTGAAGCAAAGAGAAGCATCAAGAGGACACTATGGACACTTATTTAGGGATGTGTGTTGAGAAAGAGGAGTAGAAACTCTTGGTGTTTTTAAACACTGGCATAGAGAAACGAGAGAGAGCATATTTTTCTCAGTCCGCTTTCCTACAAACAAGCAAGCCTTCAGAAGCTATAACCAACACCGAGAGACATGGGCAGAGGCAGTATTAAATTGTCCTGGCTCCTCCAGACAAATACATGTCTTCCAAGGCACAGGTTTCTACTCGTTAGTCCCTGTACGGCTGGGTGAGAAAGTGAACACCACTCCAGTTCCATTTACGGCAGAGATGAGATCCCCACATCATTTAAAAAGCCATGTTCCACCCCTCTTTCTTCCCTTTGCTCTCCACGTGCCCCTATTCCCCATCTCCAGCCAGAATGCTTCCCTCCTCCTCTATACTCCCATGACCTTTTGCAGACAGCACTGTGGACCACTCACCACACTGTATTAGAGTTAGGCAGACGTGTGTACGTGAAGCACCTCGAGCAATGCTAGGCGCTTCACAGACGTCAGCAGGAGCTAGCTCCCCTCTAGCCTGTGAGGTCCTTGAGTGCATGCTCCCATCTTTATATCCCAAGCTTCACAGAGTAACAGGCACAAAACAACTTATCTGAATAAAGACCCAGAAACACAGAGGAGTGGATACAGGAGAACTTCTCCCTTCTCGCCCACGGCTCCCAGAGCTGCCCATAATTTCCTTACAATTCCACACTCGTCATTCCTCCAGGGGCCATCCCCCTCCTGCCCTGCCCACTCTGTTAGATGCCAACTAACTAAACCCTCAGGGTCAATCCACAAATCAGCAGAATCCAACTTTCTGTAAAGGGCTGGGAGCGTCTATCAGGAAGATCTGGCCAGTTTGGGCGGGGCCCTCCTGGTCCAGCAAGGCTCCTCACTCAGCCCCACTTCTGAGGCTGTTAACTTTTCCCGTGCTTACAGAAATACTAGGCTGGCTTCTCTTTTTCCAGAATGAGATGAGAAAGTAAGCACCAAGGATCAAACAAACAGTGGATCTGGGACTGGCTGTGAGATATAGGTCTGTCCTGGGAGCAGGTACGGGTTAAAAGGTTGAATCACATACCCAACTGGAGGCAGAAAAAAAATTCTTTAAAAGCTCCAGTGAAGGGGCGCCTGGGTGGCTCAGTCGGTTAGGTGTCTACCTTGGCTCAGGTCATGATCCAGGGACCTGGGATGGAGCCCCACGTCAGGCTCTCTGCTCAGTGGGGAGCCTGCTTCTCCCTCTCCCTCTGCTCCTCCCCCTGCTTATGGTCTCTCTCTCTCTGTGTCAAATAAATAAATAAAATCTTAAAAAAAAAAAAAAGAGCTCTAGCGAAAAGGCTTCAAAGTCTGACCCCTCTGTTCTACAGAAGAAGAAATGGAGGCACAGGAAGATGAACTGACTTGGGGAATTGCTTGGATGGGTCAAGGCCATCAGCTAACCAGGAGCTGACTGCGCAGCCCTGGATGACTCAGATGGATTCAAGGAGAACTAACTGTGTTCTATTTAATTCTACATCCATTTAGGAAGCATAATTCATAACATCAGTTAAAATACAGGCCTCTGATTTTATGGATAGATGAAAAGGGCTATGAAATTTTCAGCGGAACTTACAACTTCACCTGCTGTATCCAGCTGCTTAAGATTCTTGTAACAAACATTCACAGGGCCCACAAGCTAACCACTCTGTTGCTAAAGCACTGCTTTGAAAAGCAAACAGCCCTGGGCTAGTGGCAACTTGCTTCTTCATTAGTTAGGGGTAGCAGAACATGGGCATCCAGTGCAGGAAGCCGGAGAGGTGTCTAGACAGCCGGCTCTGCAAAGTGAAGGGGAGGGAGCCCATCAAACACAGGCTGATGCTGAGACCACAAACCTCCAACAGCCCAGCCCAGCCGCCACCTCCGGCAGCCCCACAAACAGCCCTGCCAGAGGTGAGTGTGTCTTTCCCTAACCTGGGCCTTCTCATTAACCCAGGGCCCAGAATTCCACTGGATGTTGGGGAGGGCAGGAAGATGCGGGTGAACATCTAGCAGCAGTAGAAATTAACGTGTGGGCTTTCAACCCTACCTTTTCTGAAAACCCAGACAAGTTTACATGTAGTGCTTTCTTGGGACCAAATCTTTTTTTTTTTTTTTTTTTTAAAGATTTTATTTATTTATTTGCGAGAGAGAATGAGAGACAGAGAGCACGAGACGGGGGAGGGTCAGAGGGAGAAGCAGGCTCCCCGCCCAGCAGGGAGCCCGATGCGGGACTCGATCCCGGGACTCCAGGATCATGACCCGAGCTGAAGGCAGTCGCTTAACCAACTGAGCCACCCAGGCGCCCCACTTGGGACCAAATCTTAACTGGGAGGAGAATCTGACGTATCGGAGAACTCTTTTCTTTCAAAGTATTCCAAAAGCAAATAGAATGTCTACACATTGGCTCAGCTAATACAGATTTCCAGCAGTGAGGCCAACTTCAAGCAGTGCACAGTAAGTATGCTGCTATGCCCATATCTTGTGTGAATGCAGGTAACCACACCTCAAGCATCCTTACTCTTAAGGATCTGTACCACTGACCACATCTTGCTCTCCCTGTGAGCCAGCCAAGAGATACCTGTTCCTAAACTATGTGCTCTGTAAGATCACACACACCGGTCTGAACGACCAGTGGGTGACGAGCCGCCGTGCGGAGCAAGGCATTCTGGGCAAAGACGGAAAGCATGGTCTCTGCTTACAGCTTCTCTGAGGGGACTGACACATAAATAACTACACGGTTACAGGACATAAGGCAGAATGAAGTGCCATAACCACCGGCAGGCCACGGGCCCTACACCAGTTGGGAGCGACACTAATCTTTTCCGGCAGTGTCTCACCCACTCTTTACAAAACTGCCGTTGAGACAGGTATTTTTGTCCTCATACGGCACGTGACAAAACGGAGGCTCAGGGAGATTAAGTGCCTCCAATCACAGAGTCAGCGGCAGTGGCCACGTCCGTTCGCGAGCATCGCCTGGGTCGGAAGCCGTGCCACGCTGCACAGCCAACAGGGGATCTTCTCACTCCAGCTTCACGACACCGCTTTCAGGGAAGGACTACCGTTATCCCCAACTCATGAATCGTGAAATGGACGCTATTCGAGTAACCTGCATGGCAAGGCTGGGACGAGAACCTAGATCTTGACTCCACAGCATGTACCCTTAATCACCACTGCTATTTCTACGTGGTGGAGCCTGTGGGAAATCAGAGGAGGCTTCCGGAGGCGGGGGCAGGTGACACTGATGCAGAACCTCACTGCCGACCAACCGGAGCACATCCTTTGCTACTGGGGGCTGAGGAAAGAGAAAAGCATGACAGAATATGCAATTAAGTTTCCTTTGAAGGCCTACTATCAGGATGACTGCTTGCAAAGCCTGAGAATTCAGTTGCCTGCAAGGTCCATACTTTTCTTCTACATTCTTTAATTTTATGAAACAGTCAACACTGCACTAGGATCCCTAATTTAAGTACAAAGAAGCTAAAAGGCCTCAAGCAACTTTCCGCCCCCCAAAAAATACAGGTTTCAATACAAACCAGGAACAGACTGATGTATGTGAGAGGTAGTCAGTGCAACATCGCTGAGCTCCTCCTGCAAGAACTTTCATTTCCGTCTCCCCCAAAAGAGGACTGAACAGCCTACTCACCACTAATCAAACTGAATTAACACTTGGAGGCCAGGAAAGAGTAAATGCCCAAAATAACAAATGAATGTAAATGTTCTAAACCTGAACGCATTAGGATAGCCAGACGGCAAATGTGCTGAAACAGATTCTCTCTCCTATGATAATCCCGACATTTAAAACCAAAGCATGAACTTCATGCATCTCTCCACAGCACGTTCTGTAGCCCTGGGCCTTCAAAACGATTCCACAGAAGAGATTCAGAGATGAAGAGTGGCCTATTTCTTCAAGATCTCTTCCTTTCCCAAGTCATCTGAACTTCAGCCTGTCAGTGGCGGGCACATCAGACCACGGTGCCTACCGCCCCACCTTAGCCTTTGCATCCAGTAACACGATTCAGAAGGGGACAAGTGGGTGGATGGATGCCCCCAGAAGCAGGTGCTGAGTGGCTCGCTCTCTGCACGGATGTAATGAATAATTCTCCCAGCACTCTGGTTCCACCGGGATTTGTCCTTGGGCTGGAGACTATTTAAGAGTTGGTAACACCTATGGCTCAAGAAGTCACGTTTCCTCCCTCTCCCCTCGCAGACTGCTGCTACCGTCCCCTGAACAGCCACGGCGGGCCTTCAGTGCAGTGTGGTGGCGGGGCTCGGGCCTGGTCTCCCTCGGTGCCTCCAGGAGCATTTCACAGCACCGGCCGGCAGCTCTCAACAGTTCAGAGTTCACGCTACTTCACTGGAAGGCTGTGACTCCCATGTGACTCTCCTGGCGTGGTAAAAGGGGCCCCAAAGGAACATTCCCTGTAACAATGGAAGTAACTGAGAAGTCCAACAGCAACGGAATGGCTGCTAAATTAAGGTACATCCACATAATACAATACTATGCAGCCAGGAAAAGGAGTCTGGAAATGTCCAGAATAAGCAAATCCATAGAGATTAAAAGTAGCCTAGAAGAGAGTCTGGGGGTGTGGGAAAAAATGGGAAGTGATGCTCATGGGTACAGGGCTTTTGGGGGGTGATAAAAAAATTCTAAAATTATACAACTCTGTGAGTATACTTTAAACCATTGCTCTGTACACTTTAAATGGATGAAGTATGGTATGTGAGTTACATGGTGATAAAGCTGTGATAAAAATGATGGTTTGGGAGAAGAATGGTGTAGAGAAATGCTCCATGTAATGTTATGGGGAAACGGCAGGTGGTAAGACAGATTATTTAATAGGATCCCACTTTGCAAAACCCTCTCTTGGTTCACTACCTACTACTGCTTCAACTTCCAGTTCTACCACCATTGCTGTGGCTGGTGAACATTCACCGAGCGCTCACAGCACGTGCATTTCTCATCCACCGCCACGATGTTTCTCAGAGACTGTACCACTGTAGAGAAGGAGCTGACCACGCCACCACAGGGTAACAGAAGGGACCCTGACTGAGTCCACGCAAGTGCACGTGTGGTCCAGCAGACATTCAAGACCAGGGCTAGCAGACCCAAGCCTGTGTGCTCTTAACCACAGCGCCAGCCAACATGGTGGCCCCCAGTTTCCAAAGCAGTGAAAGCACAGGGGTGTCTTAACCTATCTTAGTTTTGTTGCAACACACCTGAGTTAATTCTCTGAGTCAGTAAGGAGAAAGAACTATCTGTAATTTAGCCAAGTAAAAGTAAAAAGTTCCAAGCACCTGCCTTCTGTGGTAGGCCCTGGGCACAAACAACACCCTGACCACACAACGCTGCACCAAGCTATTTCTTAGAGGGAAATGAGCAGTGAGACAAAATGCTGTAAAAACCAAATTAATCAGTTATGACTCAGTATAGATTCTTACAGTCGGAAGAGGCAAAGCCTCCTAGACCAGCGGGAAATCCGAGCCAATACTTTCCTTGACCGGATCTGTCATAGTTGGAATATGGCACCTGCTTAATCATCCCCTGGAGGCCTTGCTGCTCTCTGAGACACCTCATTTCAGTCCACACCCAGATGGTGGGTGCCTCTTCCTCACACTAAACTCAGTCGTGGGGCATGTGAACTGCCCGACTGTCCGGAGGCTGACATGGTCCGACTCCCACCGTCACTGCTGCTTCTCTGGGGAGTAACAAGAGCTCCCGAGGCCACGTCTACAGAACAGTGTCCCGCTCTGTGAGGATGCTCGTCTCTGTCACTCCCCCTCCCCACTGCAGCCAGCTATGGGTCAGACGTGGCTGGGAACCTGCTCTGTGGAGGACACTTACGGAGCTGCGCAGTTTGGACTCGGCCCCTTTCACTTAGGACTGTGCAAACGCACATGGCTGCCGCAGCACCGGGTGCAGAGCGAGGCTCCAGGACCTGGACTGTTCCACACCACTTCCAGGCGCTACCGTGTAAGAGGCTCTCTGAGGTCAGCGGGTCTAAATCTGTCGTCTTCCTCCTCTTACAGATGTAGAAAGTGGCCGGGTGGGTGGCCACACACTGGTTCTAGCTCCACGGTGACACGGATCTGCTGCCTGCAGATCTCCCCAGCAAATATGTTACTGGCTCACACTGAACGTGTCGCTAACCAGACTCCAGGTGCTTCCAAACTTTAAAAAGTTGAGTCCTTTCCATTTTAGAAAAAAGAGAAGCTCTGAAACAGGGACCAAATACAGTCACACAGGTGTGTTAATTCTTTCAATCCTTCTCCACTAGGGCGGCTTCAGACCACGCCATCCTCAAGTTCTCCTTGGAGGAAACCCCCATGGCTTAGTGAGGAGTCATATTTATTAATCAACTGGAGCAACACAGCCCTATTTTTTCAAATAATTTCCAAGTCAACACACCCAGCAGCCCTAAATCACCGCTTCCCTTCTGTCCTGCCCCCCAAGGGAGGGATGTCTGATGTTACAGCGAGTGCCCTAGCTTTCAGGGAGAGACGGCTGTAATCTAATTCCACAATTTGTCAAATAGGACATTTTCACTGCAGCTGGACCCAGCTGGAAATGAATCTCTCCTACACACATCCCAACAAAACATAAAACATAAAAGGCATCTAACAGAGAAAGACAGAGAGAGAGAGACTGACTGCTTCATCAAATCAGACTGAACAGGCATGAAACAAAGCCAGCAACACTGCAAAGGGGATGCTGACCCCTACCGCCCCTCTAATAATGGAAGTCTCCGTTCCACCATGTACTTTCCCACCTCGGGCCTCGGCTCAGAGGTATCCTCCATCTGGAATGTTCTTCTTCTCTATCCGTCATGGTGTAGGTCAAAGAGAACATTCCAACATCCCTCCAGGAGAAACTTAGCTGTGGCTTCACTTGCAGTCCCAGCGCAATCACACCATCACAGCACTGAGCACAGTCGACGCTGTATTACTGTTCACTAGGCATCCTCCCCCGTCCTCATTCACCTGTGAACACCCATCGAGCAGACGTCACGGCGAATTCCTTCTGTCACCTTCTCCTCAGCATGGAACACAGACCAGGTACACAGGAGGTGCTCAAACGATGTCAGAATCAGATTAAAATGAACTTGGTCTGATGTGAGGCCTTCCTCAGCATTTAAGATTTATACTGCCAAAAGGAATCTGTCCTGTGGGCTAAGCTTTATGATGGATCACTGTTTCCATTCCCACATTAAATGTGTATATATATATCTGCTAAGAGGAGAGGGGGAGAGTATAGGGCTCTATCAAATAAATCCATGGTTTATTTTTTGTCATCTTCTGGGAATTCTGCCTGTCTTTATATACATCCATTTTGAACCTAAAAAAGTACCCCAAACTGAAAATGAGACATGAAGCCATGAAGAACATGTTGAATCCAATATTCTGCAGTCCTATGGGGGTGGCTCCTGAAGGTGCAAACAAACCTACTTCCACTTTGACCTTCACTTTTCCCCTCAGCGGTAGCTTGGTAGATGTGCCAAAAATGAGCTTCGGCATCAGAAAGATCGGGGTTCTGTTTCTGCCATTTTTTTTTTTTCCAGCTGTGACCTTGGCCAGACAAGTCTTGCCAATGCCCACTTTCCCTGGCTGCAAAATCAGATGTGGATCTTCGTAAAGAACAGACAGAAATACAAAGGGCCTAGAACCTAGAAGGCACACATTCACTGGCATTTAATCGCAATTTAAGTGTGGTGAGTTCCAGTGTTAAGGAGGATGTTTTAGTTAAGGAAGAGATGAGGGCTGTGCCTAATCTGAGAGGAAAGGGCAAAGAAGGCCCCTATCACCCCCTGAACCACATCCTAGAAGGTCAGTTGACACTGCAATGTCATCTTGCTCTCAAACCCATCCCTCTGAGCCGAGACGGGAAGTGCCAAACCCAGAGCCAAGGATTCCAGGGAGGCAGCCTGTGGAGAGGAAAGAACACTGGCTCTGAGCATCCCTGTGTCCATGTGGTCGGTTTACTTCACCTCCCTGGGCACCAGCCGAGGAAAATGAGCCCGGATGATAAGCAAAACAGAGTCACACAGTTAGTTAGCATTCAAAGCCCACCAATGACTCCCAATACTCAACTTGCCAGGAACCCCTTGACAACAACTTACATTGAGGTGTTAGGGAATCAGGCTTGCAAACACAGCAGGTAAGCCCACAGGCTGTAGCCCTGGCAGACAGGAGATCCATCCAACCTTACTTCCTGCCTTTATTAGTGGGAACAGTCACTAATTTCTGAGCTTCAGTTTGTAAAAACTGAACTTGTAAAAACATAATAGTGTGCTCACTCATATCAGATATTATGAGGAAAGTACGAGATAAACATACATATAGTTTATCAGAGTGACTGGTACCTCGTCAAGAGATACCAAACTCTCAAGATGGTGCATCTGTCATTATTATTAATAACACTAAGTACAAGCAAAGCATTTTAAAACCATACACTCCCACAATCCAATACATGATGTATCTAAGCACACGCGCGCGTGCACACACACACACACACACATACATTATGCACATCAAGGGGAAGAATCATCAGAATCCACAAAAGAGAAAGAGAGAAGACAGGCTGGGAGGGGAAGAACCACAGAGTGGGTCCCTGGAGATTTCTGTGGCCCTGAGGTCTAGGTTAGTTTTCTCAGGAACACTAATTCCAGACAGTGTGATAGGATACAATGAACACAGGGTTTACACAGAGACCAGAAGATATTGCTATGCCTACTATTTCAAATCCAAGAGTAAAAGCCGCTCTTTGAGCCTTCTCTGTTTATTTCATTTGGGTCACAGGGTAAAAATTTCAGAATCAAAATCTAGAAATTTTTGTTCAACTCTGATAAAACAATCTGATTTGTCAGAGCTTTGTATGACCTGTCCTGTTTCTGCTCTACATGGTTATGGTACTTCAACTGAAGACACTGTAAGCTTGCACCCTGCAGGTCTGTCTACACCCCCATTACCACTGGCAGCTGGCCTAAGGAAACGCTCTAGCTCTCTTGTCCTCTGATGAGAAAGGAAACCCAAGTTTGTCCGTAAATCCATCCACACCACCTGCGCTTTTTGAATATTCAATCCCATTTCAAATTAAACACCCACTTTTATGCTAGTTTCTGTGACTATGGGATGGTAATTTAGTTTACGGTATTGTTATTTGTACACTGTCACATAAAAAATAACACAAAGAACAAGTAATTTTGCTCCAACACTTGAAAAACTTTGTAATTCCCAAGCCAAAATGGAATTCAACATCAATAGCAATGTGTTTGGAAGTATTCCAGAATGCAAAAAGAACTTTTTCTTATTAAAAAACTGTTCTTTTTTTCCTTCTAAATGGCTGAAAGTACAATAAAGAGCCTGTTTCCCTAGTTAATCCCACCCTAATTTACTTTCTTTCAAGTGAAAGGGTGATCTTTGTTAATCTCCCCACCTGGAATGAGAAGCGCATGAACATGCCAACGACCATCCATAACTTGACGGCACACACAGCATGGCAGACACAGTTTTCATTTCATTTTTATAACAAATACTTTAGAAAATACTTTTATAAAAAGATCTAAGAAATCTGTAGTGGTTAAAGAGAAATGTTTTTTTAAAAAGGGAAAATAATAAAGTGATGAATTATCCAAAAAAAACGTATTCACATCATAGAAAGAACCACTTTCTTTCTGCAATAACAACATTCACAAAGATTCTGGTACAAAATGGTTCAATCTTTCATGCTAAACTTTTGGTTGGAGGACAAGCCATGTCATGCTCTGTTTGGCCAAGTGGCTCTCAAACCTCAAGGGAAAATGAAATGACACTTACGCATCTACTTCAGACTATCCTCCTGCCCATCCCCACCTCCTAAGTACTCTTCCCAATCCAACCCAGCTGGATTACCTAAAAGGTAATTCTCCAAAGAGTTATACACCAAAATAGTCACTTTGATCATATTTAGATGATGTGATTATAGGTGGTTTTATTTATCTGTCACAAATAGCATGGCTATAAAAAAGAGAAAAAGCTATAGCAGGGCATTTTCCATCCTGAAGCAGAAAAGTTTATATCCAATGGTTCCAATACCAAAAGATTTTCAGTGTTCATATTGATAAAATGAAACTATCACAGACTACTGGATGTGTTTATTCATTTGGCAGTATTTCTGGAGGGACCATTTTGTAATGGGCATGGTGCTGCCCCAAAAAAGCTATGACTATAGGAACTGCACAGCCACAAGCAGGCCTGTGAGGCCGCACAGGTTGGGGTCTCATGTGCACAGGGCGGGGAAAAGAGAACAACAGTTAGGAAAGGTCTCTTCTAGACGGTGACAACTGAGCTCAGTCCAGAGAGAGGAGCAGGTGTTCATCTGGTAGGGAGAAACCAAGGAGACGTGAAACAACAAGAAGCTTTCAAGTTGCTTTGGCTCCTTCAGGGCAGCAGAAAAGGAGGGCAGAGGGACATTATCCCACGAAGGCCGAAAGCTACTGAGGCCCACATGAAAAGGATTACACCTTCATTTCCAGGTAACAGAAAGTGGGTGTATCAAGCACACTTCTTGGGTAATTGAAAAAGTCGCACATATGATGAAATGCTATCACAGAGCTCCAGCTCTTCATTCATTTACAAACCCCCGCCTCCCCAAGGCTCTGCCTGCACTCTACTCAGATTCAGCAAGGGCTCAGGAAACAACTTACATGGTCTGTTTCACTTTTAAACTGGAGCGCAAGTCACCAAATTTGAATAGAACTTCATGCCATACAGCAAACCACTCTGATGGCATAAAAATTACTTCTAGCTGTGGCATGTGACCAAAATAACTTTTATTTAACAATTCAGAGCAAACAAAACAGAATGAATGAAAGATCTATTACACTTCATGTGTGTAGTGACTGCCCATTCCTTTCACAATCTTGGGCAGCCCCATACCACATCACAGAGTACTTTTCATACTACAGATTAACAAAAATCCCTTTTCAGACTCTGGAAAAACTGGGCATCTCTCTCAAATACTAACAGCTCTCCATTTACTGATATAAAATAGCAACATGATTAGGAACAATCACCTTACTGACAAAGTACCTCTGTCAGTAATAAATCTTCCCTTCGCATTATCCCAGCATATATCAGATGTTCACACTTCCCTTTCAAAACATCAGGCCTCTCTCCCTTCCTTCACTACCTTCCTGTGCTCACTCTCATTCCCAAAATTCTCTTTGTCATTGCTCTATCACAGACACAGGAAGCATAGAGACGGCTGACTGATCCTCTCCTCCTCTCAGAGTGAACTGGGGTCCAGAGCGCTAAAGCATACTTCCGCCCACTGCTTCCTCCCCTACTGTGAGCATTATCTGTCCCACATGGGGATCTCAGGCTGGTTCCCTTCCTTTTCATTTGGAGAAAGTGACCATCCTCATCGCCACCAGAAGGACCATTAATCAGACACCTGTCATGAAGCCGATCGTCCACCAGGCATTCACAGAATTAATTCATTTCATCCTATCCCATCCATTCTATCACACAACAGGGTCCATGTAGGAGCCCTATTTTACAGATAGAGAACCTAAGGCCCAAAGAAACGAAGGCACAGAGAGGTGTAGCAAACTGACAAATACTCAGCCACACAGTCAGGACCCAAACCCAGGTCCGTCAGGTTCAAACCATGGCTGGCCACACTTACTTCTACTCACAACTGGCAAAGCAAACGACAGGAATTGTCCTATTCGTGTATAGTGCATATGGAGATATTGTGATCCAAAGCTGGAAGCCGAAGCGTCTGGAGAGTATACACCACCCAAGTGGAAAAGGATACAGAAAGGGCTGGGAAGTGGATTCTGGGCCCGACTGGGCCTCTGGTGGTGATGGGGATGGAGCAGTCCCTGCAGCTGGGGATGTGTTCTCCATCCCACCCCAGTGGTGACTCCTGGGGCTTGCTGGCCAGGCAGAGACAGCAGAGGTCAGCTAGGAACCCCAGCTCATGAGAAAGCCCTGTGAACACACCAGGAGTAACTACTGGCAAGTACGAGCCCAAACAAGAGGCTAGTAAAACTGTGAGGGAAACCTAATTCTTTTACGGAGCTAGCCAGTCGGTCTCAGCCATGACTTGCAATAAGTTTTCAGGATGTTAAAAATAAGTGTGAACTCCAAGCCACTTTAATGATGATGAAGCATGACCACTGGAAAATGAGATTTCCAACAGAGATACGGGAACTGGAGGCCCAGAATGGGGACAAGACACATGCGCTGGAAACTGCCAGGCTCCACATGCCATCCAATCACTGCCCACCAGACACAGACGCCTGCGATCAAAATGCCACAAAAGGCCTCGGAAGCAGCCCTCTGAAAACAATCATGCCTCCCACTCACATGACCCAAGATAAATGTGTGCTCAAAGAACAGAATGATCAAGCAATCCAAGGCAGTGATTCTTGCCTCATACTTCACAACCTCAGGGGCCTGCATGTGTGTCTGTGTGTGTCAGCGTGCAAGCACACACGTAAGGATCGACAGTTCCCATCCTTGCTACTCACAGCGTGGTCCGCTGTGGACAAGTAGCAGCACTTGATGGCCTGTTAGGAATGCAGAATATTGGGCCCCACCCTAAACCTACTAAATGAGAAGAAGCATTCGAACAAACTCCCCAGGTGACTTGTGTGCATGTTAAAGTCTGAGAAACACTGGCCTATGTCTTGGAGACACACTCAAAGCAAGCTAAATAAAAACAAGACAAACTAAAGGGACCAATCTGTGATGAATGTCTCCTGTGCACTAGATTTGGTATTTACGAGAAATAACAAAGAGTGAGGCAGGATGAATGAGGTCAGCCTCTGTTGTGTGATGCAACAGAAGGATTCAGGAATCTGCAATCCTCTTATGATCTGGGCAGAACATGGTAAAGACAACCAAGGGGGAACAGCTTTCTGACAGTCTTCATTGTGATATTAGTTATCAAACCAAAAAGTACCTATTTGCAGGGCACCCGGGTGGCTCAGTTGTAACTTGATTTCAGCTCAGGTCATGATCTCTGGGTCGTGAGACTGAGCCCTGTGTCAGACTCCATGATGCTTAAGAAGACACAGAGTCTGCTTAAGATTTTCTCTCTCTCCCTCTCCCTCTGCCCCTTCCCCTGCTTGCTCGCTCTCTTTCTCTCTCTCTAAATAAATAAAGTCTTTTAGAAAAACAAATACCAAAAAGTACCTATTTGCATCCTCAGTAAAAGATGCTGGAGAGCCAGAAAGGGAAATTTTACTCTACACCCAAACCAGACATTACTCAGCTGGAATGATGTTAAACCCCAAATGAAACCACCAGAGAACATTTAAGAGGAACTATTTCTCCATCAAACAGCTCCAGTTAGAGGCAAAAATCTCCCCACGTCTCACCATAAGAAAGCAGCTGGAGGACTTCAGCAAAGACTGAACTTACACCAGACACTTAGAGGCAGTTGCTGAGCTTGCATATAACAGCGATGGTTTTGGCCTGGCAACCGGGACAAAAGGATCTCTTCCCAGGCAGGCTGCTTACTTCTGTTGGCCAAACCAGCTTTCAATAAAACATCAATAATTAAATAGCACTCAACTAAAATTACTAATGCAATAAATGGACTGCGATGAGGGAGCTTCCCTCTTACTGCAAGGGGCTTGACAAAGGCCCTGTGGAAAGCGTGAAAAACATTATCAGAGATGACGGGTTTTTTTTTTTTTTTAAGTCAATGCAAACACAAAACGCACACCATATCTGTTCATCAAAGTCCACAATTTGGCACCAGAACAAGAAAAGTCCATAATGCTTCTAATATGAAATCACTTGCCCTTACAGAACATATAAACAAAAAGTTACATTCTTCCAGAAAAATCAGCCACATAGAAGCCACCAGCAACTAAACACAAGGCAGCAAACTTAACTCACAAGGCCCGCTTTTAGGGAAATGACTCAGTGGTCAGAGCACTCCCCATACACGAGAAGACGCTCCGGGCACCGGGAGGAGGGCACCACAGTGGTCTGCTCTCCCTCCTGGCTTTCAGTCCTGGGTAATGGAAAGAGAACAAAGCTCAAGGGTCAGGAGAAGAAGAGTTTAAGGTCCAGCTCTACGACTTACACTAAAGCTATCTGAGTCTGCACAGGTCCTAGAATTTACTCATCAGTTAACAATGACAACAACTACACACAGTGCAGCCAGGATCAGAAAGGAAGGAGTAATAAAAGGAAGGAGACAGAGAAAGACAGAGAGCCTGAACTAACCCTCATAAATGGGAAAGAACTACATTAATGCAAAAATATCCTTCTGTACCCTTCCTACTTGAATCATCCAGAAACAAGAGCAAACATAACCTCTCTTTATGTCCCAGTTCTTCTCTTCAGGGTCAAGGTCTCTCGGAAGTGCCCAATCAGGTCAACTTTCTAGCATTAATGTGCTAATAAGAAAAAGCCGAATGCTGGAAGCAGGCCAATGCTCTCAGGCAACATACATGCACATTCATTCATTCTGGATCTGTGTTGTGGTCTATTTGTCTGTATGACCCGTGCTGGGCTGGGAGACCCTGCGGTAAGGAACTCAGGTGAACAGAAACAAAGATACACATTGCAATGGGCACCCTGCTCAAACTGCTTGGAGCTAACCCAAAACAGGTGTATGCCAACCAGACCAGTGTTCAGGGAACACAACACATGTAAATGGAGCACTAAAATTCACTTGTACAGTAACTAGATGGAGAAAAATATATCCTGGTATTCTCCTTGAGAGGAGTTCTAAATGTAACTGGGAGGAATATATCAATAATTTCTCAGGGTAAAATGATCAGAGCTCCATGGGGCACATTAGATTAACAACAGATATCACTAAACTGCCTTTTCCAGTAAGGGTGAGCTCACCACCCGCAGGGCCCTTGTTTGGCTGAGTAAAGCATGCAAGTTTGGGGCCACGGCAGAACTGCTTGGAACAAGAGCGGGGAGGTAGAGTCCTGGTACCAGCAGTCTATCTCTCTGAGGCCCCAGGTGCTAAATAAATATCTCACTCTGAGGGGGCTCCTGTGGTCTCAGGCTGACCCCACATGGACAAAGAGGCCACTGAATGAGCTATTCATTCAACAAATATTGAACGAGCCACACTTGGTCTTTAAAAAGGCACTGAGTGCGGCACCTGGGTGGTACAGTCAGTTAAGCAACCAACTCTTGGTTTCTGCTCAGGTACTGATCTTGGGCTTATGGGATTAAGGCCTGCGTCAGGCTCCGAGCTCAGCGTGGAGTCTGCTTAAGATTCCCTCTCCCTCCGCCCCTCCCCACTCATGTGCACGCTCTCTCTCTCTAATAAATCTTTAAAAAAAAAAAAAAAAAAAAAGCTGCACTGAGTAATGTAGTAAAAACAAAAAATCAGCAAGACATGGTTATTCTGTAGACTTTTATCTAGTTATTGTCTAGACAAAGACGGGCCTATGATTTAGCAACAAAATGGAGGTGTTGGGTGCCTCGATGGTTGCCTAGGGGACAGGGTTGAGTATCCAAGGCTTCACCAAGAAAGTTCATAAGCTGTCGCAGACAGCAGGTGCTTTGCAGAGATCCCGAACCATTCTTTCTTCTTATCGGATACTAAGCACTGCTCTGTGGTCTCCATCTCTAATGTGTCAGAAGGAAGAATTTCACACCAGAAAAAAACAGGGGGGAGGGATGATCTCACAGCAAACCACTGAGAGGAAGGAGGAAAAAAAGGGAAGAGGGTCTGGAAGGGCAGTTGGTACCACTGAATTTCTACCATGCAGACCACGACAGAGTCACACAATGGAAGATTTGTCAAGTTCTATAACGAAAATCACCAGGAAAACTGCCATATCCAACGTTTCATCTCATGGATGTATCACTGAATTTCTGAAGAAAATCGCTAACTCCACAACTGCTAATTTATTTTCATTCTGAAAACAACCCTTGCAAAACTGCTGCTAGAAGGATCCAGCTCCACTACAACCTAGTCCTTTTGTTTTCAAATTCTTTATGTGTTAATTGAAATTACATGTATCACAAAAAAAGATACTGTGCCTCAAGAAGACAAGCTGAAACACCTGCATCTACAGAAATAAAAGGCCCCCTGGTATAAAGGAAAGAAAACAGGCTTGGTGGTCTATACAGGACATGCAAGTCAGGTGTCCCCCTGCTGGGAGAAACAGCCTCAATGCTCTAGGCCCAGGGAGGGCACCGGAGACCAGGGCAGATGCCTGATTCGTGGGAGGCGCCAGTGAACCATGAGGTGGCCTGCCCAATAGAGAAATGGTTCTCAAACTTTTGGGTCTTAGGACCCCTTGACATTCTTAAAAAATAAAAAGACCCCAAAGATGTTTGGTTCTCTTTTAAAGTAGGTTGTATCTATTGATATTGGCTGCAGTAGAAATTAGAACAAAATATTCCAAACTCAAAAACACACATTTAATTAGCTATCAGAGGATGACACTGTCACACATCACGTGGTCTTTAGAAAATTCTACATTTCTGACAGAGTAAAAGTGAAAAAGGCAAATAAGTAATGCTTTAGTATTATGAAAATAGTTTTGATGCCACCGAGTCGCTGAAAAGGTCCTGAGGCCACCACAAATCCCAAGACCATACTTGGAGAACCTTTATAATAGGGGCAGTGACAAATAGCTCAGCAGTCAAACTCACTCCGGAACTTGTATCAGCAAATAAGGAAAGGCCTGGCCAGTCAATGGGAAATAATGGCATGGGCCAGTAAAGGACAAAAAGGATTCCTAAATATTTCACAAGATGTTCATTTGTTTTCCAAACTGAATTACATTTTTAAAGTTTGATCTGGCATCTAATTATATGACAATGATCCTATTAACTCCAAATGAATGGTGCATGCTGCAAACAGATTATACAAATATCAATGGGGGAGGAGGTGGTGCCTGGGTGGCTCAGTCAGTTCAGCGTCGAACTCTTGATCTCAGCTCAGGTCTTGATCTCAGGGTCGTGAGTTCAAGCCCCGTGTTGGGCTCCACACTGGGCATGGAGCCTACTTAAATAAAAAAAAATTAAATTAAATAAATAAAAAAGAAATACCCATTGGTATAACTCCTATATTAACTGGCAGTTGGAGTCATTTCCTGTACCACCAACCACCTGCCTCTGATCCCCCTCAGTGATAATGCAACATGCCACTTTTTGAGAAATAAAGTCTCCACTGTGTAACAAAAATGAATACACTTCAAAGAGAAACTCTGTTATAAATTCTGAATGCGAATTAAGCATGCTAGTCCTCCCCACATAATCAAATCCTAACATGTCCATGATAATTAACAGAATCCCCCCCCCAAATGTTATTGCAATGGAGTTTGCATCCCACCCTCACCCCGTCCCCCTGCCCTAAATTCATATGTTGAAACCCTAATCTCCTACTGTGGTGGTGTTAGGAGGTGAGGCGTCTGGGAAGTAATATGTCATGAGGATGGAGCCCTCATGAATGGGATTAGTGCCACATAACAGGGACCTCACAGAAACTCCCTGTCCCTTGCACCATGTTAGGCTACAGCAAAGCCAGAAGAGGGCCCACACAAGAGACCGTACTGGCATCCTGACCTGGGACTTCCAGCCTCCAGAATGAAGAGAAACAAATTTCTGTTGTTTGTAAGCCGCCTGTCCGAAGTATTTTTAGCAGCTTGAACTAAGACAGAACTAGAGTCCTATCAGGAAATAAAAGCTAGGGGTGCCTGGCTGGCTCAGTTGGTAGAGCGTGTGACTCTTGATCTCCAGGTATTACGTTAAATGGGGGTGTTGGGGGGGTAAGAGATAAAAGCTGGGTGTGTACAGAGTTGGTAGGTGGGAAGTTTCTTTCCATTCCATGAAAATTAAAGTACTAAAGGCTGGCAGAACCTTACCCAAAGCTTCTCAAGGAGCTTCTGTTAACACCTCTTTTCTTGTATTAACTGTTTTTTATAATAACTTTTTACCTATCCTCTGCTCCCAACCTGAAAACTCCCCTTTCACCAAAACATTCTGTCCTAAGTTAGAACAGTGGCCAGCCTGGCTAACAGGACCCCCTTGAGCCTATAACTTAATCTACACCTAAAAGGGTGAGGACGGCTTCCCCATGGGATGGCCTGAGTTTACAGCTACCACTTACACTGAGCAGTTACCACTTGCTGGTGTAGCGCATACGGTGCCCAGCGGCCTGATCTCGGTCCAGCCTCCCACCATCCTTGCAATACCTAGTATTCCCATCTGACAGATGGAGAAACAGGTGCAGAGGGGTGAAGTGGTTTGTCCTGGGTCATGCGCTGAGGCACTAGGGGATCAGGCCATCCAGGAGCTCACGATCCTTCACTGGCATCTGCTCCCCCCACCCCCCAACAGCAGCCCCACACAATAGGACAGCATCCACACTATAGCTGAGAAGAAAGCACACTCACAGCTGATGCAGACAACAGGCGCCTCGGGCACAGAGACGTTAAGTAACCTGCCCAGAACAGCACAGTAAGTGGCAGTAGCAGACATGGAACGTACCTACCTCTTATGGTGGCTGTGAGGTTTAAACAAGCGCATGCAGTTAACTTAGAATAGTATGTGACAGCAAACACTTAATAAAAATGAGCCGCTCAATTAAAGTACTCTGCGTACCGGGGAGGTCCAACAGAGTAGCCAGCAGCAGCAACCGAAGATGTGCGTCCAACAAAAAAAGAGGGGGACCCTCCTCCAAGAACATTATCCCAATGACTCCCAAATAGCTTTGGTGCCCACAGCCGCGCATCCCCCCCCCCACCCCCAGCAAACATTCTGCACCACCTCCAGTGACTCCAGTTGGTCATGCCCGCGCGTGTGGAACTGTTCCAGCCCACAGCTCCAACAGACCACAGACCAGGTCATCTGCTGCTGGGCTCCTACTGCGGGGTGCCTGGTCCAGAATTGGGGCTGCTGGCCTGACAATCGAACTCCCAGGGTGGGGGCAGGGAACAAAACAGCCAAGTACTAAGGGGCACTGATTCCCCCACCTGAGGACAGAGTGGGAAATGAATCCTCAAGTTCAAGGAGTTCTAGGTAAGCTTAACAAATACAGAGTAACTCTACATTGGGAAGGCTTTTAAAGGAAAAATATGGTCTTTGTCAAGGAAAAAGCCAGAAGCACTCGAGTCACCTCACCAGGAGCCATTATTTAACCAGCACTCACCCTCTGTGAGCTTTTAAGCAAGTTACCTTCTCTGAGCTACTGTTTCTTCACTGGTACCCCACAAAGTAAGATAACACACACACAAATTCTTTGTAAACTGTAAGGTGCTGTACATACATAAGATGCTGGGAATCTGTTCAGCTGTTAAAGGACTGTGCTGTGGAAAAGATGTGGACAGATAATTTAGGTCTTTGTGAAGAGCAAGTTCTTAGAGCCAGCAAATTTACACGTGATCTTGAGTAGAGCCAGGGAGCCAGAGGAGACATAACTCCCAAGAATGGGAAGTGGGGAGGGGGGAGGGGCAGCCCTGGGAAGCGGAGCTATCTCAAGGCTCAGCGCGGGGCAATTCTCTCCCACTGGTAAACAGTGTTGTATTCGATTAATTTCTAGAACTTTAAAAATTGTTTTTCCTTCCTGACAAAACCTTCTCAGGTTCAAACACGAAACTAAATCAATTGCTCAAAACAAAACGCAACATGATGATCAGTAAGTGTTTAAATCAATAAAAGCACTAATTTAAAGAGACCTGTCTGGTTCTGTGCCCTGAAGTGGGTAGCGGCTACAACTTCAGGCTGACAAGAAATCTCAATGATTGGAAAAATGAGGTGGTTGAATACCATGATTTCTAAGGCTGCTACTTCTGGCTCTAAAATGCCCAGATTACATGATTTCCCCTGAACTCCTCCTACAAGTCTTGAAATTCCTCCCAGCTCCCTTTCCTGGTCAGTCCTACAGATAATACTTCTCCCAGACTCTCCTATCCTCAATTCTTACACACACAGAACTACGTTCACCTTGCCCTAGAATCTTCAAGGCCCTCCAACACACGTGTGTGTGTGGGTGTGCATTCATTCAAATGGGGTTCATTCTATTGATTCCCAGGGTCTGGAAATCCACAAACGGATAAAAACAAAGTCCTGTCCTCAGCAGTAATTCCACAGGCTTGGAACCAACAACTCAACTCAGTGGGCTCTACATGAAGAAAAGGCCGGAGATGGGAGCGACCCCAAACAACGGACTGTTTTCCAATCATCATGTAGTCCTGAGAAAAAAAAAGAGTGGCTGCAAAGCAAAGGGGGAACTTTCTAGGAAATGAAAAGCCACCCCGTCTTCCCTGAGAGGCAGAAGACAGACTAACGGAGCAACTCAACCTACAAGAGAGTCAGGTGAGGTTAGGCCCTCAGGGAGAGACCACTACCACTGCAGAAATAAACACAAATTAACTCACCCTGGGTAACAATTTATGCTGGGTGTAGAGCAAATCTCTCTCTCTCTCCCTTCATTCTATAATGTTTCCAGGGGAAAGGGCACAAGCAGATATTAAGTATGTGACAACTGCTATTTTTGGTATTCACACTCTTGTACTCAATGCATAAAATGTATATATATTTTTGAACAATGAACTTAAAATGTTTCCAAGTTCAGGTCCACATTCCTTTGAACAAGCTGTGGGTCCAACAGGCCTGGTTTGAAAATGAGCTCTCCCACATACCACAGCTGGGGTCGGGGCATTCACAGATCTTATCTCAGCATCTCTTCTCTCCCTATAAAATGGAGAAACTCGTACAAGCTGTTTTAAGGATTAGAAATATTTACCTACAGAATTTAGCACAGTACTAGGCTCCAAAGAGAAGCTTAATAAATTGTGGCTACTATAATATTATAATGGCTCCTAAATGCTTAACACAGCTCAATCACCACAATGGATGCTGAAACTTTCCAGAAGGCTTTACATAAAATACTAGGTTTGGTTTTTTTGGAAGGGGGCTGTTACGGAGTGGGTTTTTGTTTTGTTTGTTTTTGCTTTTGCTTTTGGAGTTTTTAAAAAAACTAGTATTTAGTATAATTTAGTAATGCCACATGGTTGTGGGGGGGTTGCTAACAGATCGAGCTAAGTCACTAAGTCAAGTGATTTAGTGACATGATGTGTTAGGGCAGGAAGTGAAATTGACACTAAGCTCTCAACTGACAGCTCCAGAAGAAAGCACGCCCACCACCCACAGCATGCCTGGGTAGGCGCAGGGCACCAGGAAGGCCACCCTGCTCCCCAAAAGGGATATATGATTCAAGTGTCACAATGTCAGGCTCCCGACCATTACTCAGCTTGCAAGAGTAAGCCTGGGCGAAGCGCCTACAGTGTCCAGCACCAGAAGTGGACTGACCAAGCAGCAGTGTGAGATCCTAGGTAAGAAGTGCAAGCAGAGCAATCAGGAACTTGGCACCTCTCCGAGTCTCTGTTTCCACGATCTGTATAACGGGGACCTGAGAATCCACCTCCTAAGGCGGAGGCAAAGATTAAATTATGCAGTGTCTTTAACTTGGCACTGTTTCTAATGGTTCACTGGACTGACATATGTGGAGAGACAGCTGGCAACACTGTAAGGTGTGAGGGGATGCCCATGCTCAACACCTAAAACTACTTCCCAGTCGCCTCCCCACAATGCCTGAAAGCCCACCATTCCGTTGCGTCAGGGTATCACGCACTGTTAGAAGTACATAAAGCTCTGGGAGGAGGGAGCTGCTATCGTGCCTTATCACATCAATGCCTTTAGGTGAATCATCAGTGACATTTTCTTCCAGGGGAGTTACCCAAAAGCAGATTTTGGTAAGGAAGATATATCATGGTGGGGTGGGGCAATCACAGTGGGGTGGGGAGGAGAATATCCTGGGACCCTAAGAGGAAGGAAGAAGTCTTAAAGGGGCAGGAGGATGAAGTAGGGTACCAAATGGGCAGGGATGGTACCAATCATGGAAAGACCCTGAGCCTCAGAAACACAAACTCCAGCTTCCCCACTGACTACACACCCGGGTCAAGTCACTCTCTCTCTCGACTCAATTTTCTCATCTGAAAAAGTGAAGTTAATACTGTTTACTTTCCTGATGCTCTGAGGATTTTATAAGATATCACATGTAAAGTACTTAGCAGGGAACCCAGCACATCCTACCAGAGTAGACCCTGATTTAAAGAAGTCCACTCTATGCTGAAATCCCTCTGAGAAAAATAATCCAGAAAGATGCTTCTTGGACTTGCCAGGGAAGCAGAGACCTGACACGTTCAGAGGCAATTTCAGACTTAAGAATGGGCCTCTCTGAAACCTCTGGAACTGAAAAAGCACCACCCCAGAAAGACGGTCGTGACTGACTCTCCAGGTTAGCCCAGGAAAACCTCCTTACAAACCTATAATGTACCAAAGTCACATGACAAAGTGATGGGGCTCCCTCGCAAAGGGCCATCTCAAGGAGAAATGAGAAATACAACTGGCTTCTAAAAATTCATGTCCTACTCTCAGAAAAGACAAGTTAAAGTTGCTTTTGGCACCTTCTCCTCCAGAGCCTCCTTCCCTCAGGCTGCTCCCAAAGCATGGACCCCAGAGCCCCCGCAGGCTCACCTCACTTCTGGAGGAGCGCCCTCCCCAAACATCCCCCTCCATACTTCTCAGCCAACCATTAGGTAGGAAACAATCCAACTAACTCATAACCATGTATGAATGATGTGGCAGTATTTGGGTCTGCAAAAGATACTTACTAACCCAAAAAAGTTTCTCCACTGGAGAAAAGGTCCCCGGAGTTCATCAAGAAGAGTAAAACTGTGGAAGCAGCCAGGGAGAAAGCAGAGGAGCCTTCTGTGGCTAGGTAACAGTCTGGTTGGGAGCCGGACTCCATGTCTGGTCTTTTACTCGTGCCCCCTTTCTGCAGTGAGTGCTATTCGTGTGTTTCTGAACCCACAAACTTACTTCCCTGGGAAGTGGGAATTTCGGCAGAGAGGCCGTACGGGGCCAAGAAGTCACTACGAAGGGGCTGGCAGGCTGGTAAGGCAGAGCTGCCCACCTCCCCCGACACTGAGATGACCATGGCTCACAGCTGTCCACTCCGCTAAGCAGACAGCTTGAGAACAGCCACGCTCGCTATTTCTCTTCATTCGACTCACGATGACTTTAGCACATGACACAAAAGTGAGGGCAAGAGCACGCCCAAAGCCCACGGTTTCCTTCGGAGAAACTTTTAGGTCAAGGCCTCACTCAAAGCTGTCCGTGTGTGGAGAAAAGCGCTTCCACAGACTGTGCAGGGCTAGAGGTGACATAGACCACCTTCCACAGGGGGTTGTGGCAACATGACAAGTGTTTCAGAAATTTATGAACAGACCTGGCTTTTGATCCGGTAATTCTAATTCTAGAACTCTATCAACACCTGTGCAGATAATGACAGATACAAATATCCACTGCTTTCTCTTCAACAGCGGGTCCTCCTTTGGGGCAACTGCTGAGCCAACTGTTTAAAACACACAAACTCCTCAGTGGGGGCAACTTGAGGGAAGGAGGGAAATACCCTTAGTACAATGACATGCCTTATAAAATGTTACTGAAGACTTTTTAATGATATGGGCAAATGCTCATGATGTGTTAAATGAAAATAAGCCAGATACAGTTATCTGGAAGAAGTAGCTGAAATGATGGAAGTAGTTATCTCTGGCTGGTGGGATTACGGACTTTTAATTTCCTTTTTTATGCTTTCCCCTAGTTTTCTTTTTTTTTTTCAAAGATTTTATTTATTTATTTGACAGATAGATAGAGAGCACAAGTAGGCAGAGAGGCAGGCAGAGGGAGAGGGAGAAGCAGACTCCCTGCTGAGCAGGGAGCCCGACGCGGGGCTCGATCCCAGGACCCTGGGATCATGACCTGAGCCGAAGGCAGCCGCTTAACCGACTGAGCCACCCAGGCGCCCCACCCCTAGTTTTCTACAAAGGGAATGCATTCCTTTTATTCTTTACTATGAAAAAGCTATGAGGAAGGAACAAAAGTATGTCAAGAATAGGCTGCAGCACATGCTAAATGACATCAGAGAGATGCAATCACCATTATCCAACTCTACAGGACAAACAACCCAGTTCTTCAACAAAACATTGCAAGAGGGGAAATAGAAAGGGTACCCACAGATTAAAAGAAATGTTAAATATGCACCAGCCAATTTCCTATGGATTTCATTTAGCTCCTGATTTGACCAAACCATTTAAAGGGGGGGAAAATCTCTTAGAACACTGAATATGTAATGATCTTGAGAAAACTATCTTTTCTGCAGAAGTAATAATGGTAATGTGGGTCCTCCCTGCCCCTCCCCAAGTCCTTATCTTTTAGGATACTTAGAATGAAATAAAACATTATCTAGGATTGATTTTAAAAATCCGGGGTAAAGGTAAAGATGAAAACACTGACCAAGAGCAGATCACAGTGAAGCTGGCTGACAGCTATGTGGAGGCTCACACCAGCCTCCCTGCTTTTGCATAGGTGTAAAAGTTAAAAAACCAACAAACGAAAACAGAAACAAAGCAAAAATCCACTTGAAGGACTGAGCTATGAAGGAAAAAAAAAAAAAAGAAAAAGGATCACAAAAGATCTACGAGTATGTACGTACCCAGAGGGGAATCTAATAATACAAACAGTAAAATCTATGGGTTTTTTTATTCAAAAGGTATTCTTTCAGTTAGAAATTACTTGACAAAATATCTCTCACCATGTAAGCCCGTCTCTTTCAGAAAGAGGAGGCTGGTAACAGAGCTCAGTCTCAGCATGCTTTTTCAGTCCTGTGACCAATGACAAATCATTTTAACTTTCTGAGCCTCTGTTTTCTCGTCTCACAAATGAGAAAAAGGTGGGGCGCCTGGGTGGCTCAGTCGTTAAACGTCTGCCTTTGGCTCAGGTCATGATCCCAGGGTCCTGGGATCGAGCCCCGCATGGGGCTCCCTGCTCGGCGGGAAGCCTCTTTCTCCCTCTCCCACTCCCCCTGCTTGTGTTCCCTCTCTGGCTATCTCTCTCTCTGTCAAATAAAAAAAAAAATCTTTAAAAAAAACAAAAACAAATGAGGAAAAGGTGCCTCTGTTGCCTAACTAAAAGTGTTGTGCGCCTGAAATGAGACAACACATAAGAAAGTACATGGAAAGCGGTTCAGAGTACAAAAATGCTGGAGAGTAAACGCAGAGCACAATTGCTCATTAAATCATATGATTCACTACTTGCCACTCAAAGAAGAATGAGAGGTCAACTCTTTCTGAAAATACCAATTCTCTCATTAATCCCTCTGATAACCACATCATGAATTGGCTGCCCCCGATTAGGGATGTACATTATCTAAATTTAAATGCCTCCCACTCAAAGGAAACAAATGAGGGGAAAATGCTTTCCTTTTCCACTGGCAGAAGCGTGTCTTGTTTGTGTGTGTATATGTGTATTTGTTTCCACTAAGAAAGTAAATGCCAGCCTGACTTGCTGCCATTCCCCTGCACTTTGCAGCTAAATCACCACCAAGTGAGGCTGCATGGTAGAGGGAAGGTGAGGGCTATGGAGCCCTACAGACTTAAGTCTGATTCCTGGCTCCAGCATGCACTAGCTGGGCAATGTGAAGGTGAGAAATAACGTATGTAAGGTACCCAGTACAGAGCTGCGAACTCAGAAAGTGAGAGCAATCACTGTTACTGAACTCACTGACCCCACAAAAGCCTGCAGGTTGCAGACACCAAAAGGACAGACCAAGAATCTGACTCAGCATCCAGGTCTGCCATAAATCTGTGGCACAACCTTTGGGAAATTTGGTAATGGAGGGTTTTTCCAACTGCTCTATGCAATCAGTAGCCACATAACTAAAGTACAGAGGTGGATAGCAATATCTGGAAAAACTTTACCAGATCTGCCTCAACAATTACAAATCAAATAGCTTTCCTATAATCTTATTTTTGTCAAATTTCTGAGTGCCAACTAGGTAAAAAGAAAGGGAGGGGGATCCCTGGCCGCAAGGTACTTACAGTCTACTAAAAGTGAAGACATGTATGAACGTAGTACATAATTTAGTTCATTAGCCAATCAACAACAAAATTATCCTAAAATCAGAGGGAAATATGCTATTTCCATGGCTATCCAGTTGGTATTTTACCCTATCAGGAAGTTCTTATTCAACTCTAACCTAAGTATCTCATGCTTCAGCTGAAGCCTATTTCCTGACTGTTCTATTTCATTAGTATTCCATTCAGAATATAAAGCATCTTTTCTTGAGAACAAGTTGGAGGTAGAGAGAGCCTGGTTTGGGCTGAATCCTTTCTAAGCCTAGCCTGTCATCTGTGAAATGGGGAAAACAGCACCCATCCCTACGGAGCTGCTGGAAGGACTGAGGGAGATGATATATGGAGGACATCCATCACAGCACCGAGCACAGGGTGAGTGCTTGCTTCATTGTAGTGTTCGCAGATCCTGAATTTGTTCAAACTCTTAAACACAAAATGAGGATGCCTTGGGATGGTGACGGCATTATTTTGACTTGGCACCATTTTATTTACTGGGAGGCAGTGCATTCACTTGCACTGCTTTGAAAAATATTACCATTATTCAAGCAGCACCTGCTGCTGGCCCAGCAATGAATGCTTATTTTGATTTGCACTTTGTGGAAATAAGGAGTATCTAATTTTATGTGAGTGCTATTAACATGAATAAACATTACAAAGAAAAGGAAATGGACTTCATAAAAAAATGATTAATGAAACATAAAGGAAGACTCCGTTTCAAAACAATGAAGTCCAGTCAGCTAGTGCTCAAATTTTATTTTGTGTGTAACTGGTCAGTGAAGAAGCCACTTACTGGAAGGAAAGCTGTCAGCCCTCATCAGACCTCCATTGCAGTTCTGTTATTTAACACTGGGAGCAGGCCAAGCAAACCAGAAAGTTTCCCAAACAGAGGCTAGCTGCTCTGCAGAGTCTTCCATCCATCCTGGGTATCTAGGGAGGATTATTTTTGAGCACCATGTCATCACCATGGATTTAAACGGCAATGGGGTGTTTCTTCTCTACCCACACCCTATGTGGAATGTTGGTCTTTCTTGACCACATCAGGAAAGCTACAACTAGGCAGCACAGTGCTCTGACCACAGCCCTTCAAAATGTCCCGAATGAATACACTGCAGAAGGGTCAAGAGGAGGTGAGATTTGCAGAGGGAATGGCAGAGAAGTAAACATCTTCCCGGTTTCGCTGGATGCCAGGCATGTAGCTGTCTTACCTTCCCCACTGGTTCTCTTGATAACCCTGTGAGGTGCTGTGGTCTCCATTTTGCTCTCACGCCAATGAAGGATGAAGACAGTGGGGCTAGAAGATCCAGATCCTAGTCCCAGTTTTGCAGTGTGATCTGGGTGTACAAAAAGGGAGCTTCCCTATCCTCTTAACTCTTCTCTGAGGATCACTATCATACCCAGTCCTTGACGAAGGCTCAGACTCACCCATCACGTAACCCCAGAAACCTAGCCAAAGCTGACTGGACTAGTGGTGGTATCCTGACCCAAGCTGGACCAGTCCAATCCTTCCAGATATGTGAATCAGCTACAGAGACTCAGCTGGGGGGGTGGGCACTGGAGCGAGGGGGCAGGTAGGGCCTGGGCTGCCATCTTCCGCCATCTTCCCAGAAGAGAATCTCCACATTTCCTACTATTCTTGCCCCTCATGTTCCAGGAAACAGCCCCATGAGTCCTTAAAGCAAGTCCTCATTGTGCTTGAACTAGCTGTATTTTGTTTTGTTGGTGGGGGGAGGTGAAATCTGTTACTTACAATGCAGAGCCTAATTTCATCATCCCTAGAAAAGAGGAGTTGAACCAGATGGTCTCTAAAGGCCTTTTCCAGCTCTGTGCAATTTATTTTATAATACAGTCATCAGGTCAGGTGCTATGCTGGGCATGGGGACATGGCCGTCCTTGCTCTCGCCCCTGAGCATAATGCTACAGAAATACAAGGTATCCAAGCTGTATTAATAACAAAAGGGCTTGGAAAAGCTTCTGTTCTCCATCCAAAGCACATGGGGCAGTTAAAGGGATGATCTAGATTGACTTAGCCAACTCTGCTTTCTTTAGCAGTTGGTACCAAAATGCAGTTGCTGGTGCATGAGGTCTGGTTTTGTTTTTCTAGCTTCTGGGAGGCTGAATTGGGTGCTGTCTTATCAGAGGGACATATATTCCAGTTCTCTGGGGAAAATTACACCATAGCCGCAGCATTAAAATTCAGTTCTTACGTAAGTGACCACAAACAGCACCATGACACAGGGCCGCTCTGAATGGGCTCTGGGCTGGAAGAACCTACTGCGACCTCTCAGATTCCGCTAAGACCAAGTGGGGTGAAGTGCCTCCAGATCTGACCAAACCCCTGCCTCACAAATAATTAGAACGCATCTTACTGACACTGAAAAGAAGCTAGGAGACACACTGAAATGTAAATCCAAGGATAAGTCCTTTTCACTTTAAGGTGCCTGCCTCCAAACCAAAATAGAATTCCTTATGGTCTCGGAGCTTCAAGCTGTAATCAGGAAAGCATATAACACAGCTGCCACGCTCTGTCCCACTCAGAGCCAAGGCATAAATGCTTCCCCCCCGCACCTCCCCACAAATGACCGGAATCAAATACCTGCATTTATTATGTAACAGAGAAAGTGGCTCCTTACCCCAAAGCCCCAGCAAAAATCAAATGGGACAGCACTGTCGTGGCTTTGACACACCAATGGAGGCAAAGGGGGCGGGGGGGCAGAAACAATCGGCAGGCGCAAAGGAAGCACACACAGTGGGGCTGCACCAGAGTACAGCCCATCAGGCTGGTCTGGGTCAGCAGAGGCAGCGCCGGTCAGCGGTTCCCTGACTCCAGAGGAGCCCCACCAAGAGCTGCGTACAGAGTAAAACTGAGCTGTCAGTCTGCTCCAGATGAAATTGGCTTTGACCATGCGCCCCAATGATGCAAGTGTTAGTGTTCCCCCAGTCCTCCCTCCAGTCCCATCTGCACTTCCACCATCCAGTTCCTCGAAGGCACACAGCGGGCTCCGTCATCTGACCTCTTCATCACCCACCGTCCTGAAAAGAGTCGACCAAGTCTTGTCCTCTCAGCTACACATTCAAGGGTCTACTCCAGTAATAACGAACAGCAACGGCACGAGGATAGTAAGAATAATTATTTCTAGAGCACTTACCATGGCAGGCATTATCCTAAGAGGGAGGTATGATCCCCATGAGGGAACTGAGACACAGTAAGGTTCGGAAACTTGCCTGACAAAGACTCCAAGATAACAGGGCTGCAATTAACCCAGGTAAGGGAACCCAAGTGTTGCTACTGGCTCACAGGGGAGAGAACTCTACCCATCTCCCTATCAAGGAATGCCTCTCACCTCTTTCCTCCCCACCCCACAAAAGGAAGGCTGACTCATCTGACTGGTCAGACGCTGACATTCATCAGGCCACATTTTACCAGTAATGAAGTCATGTGATTAGTGCCTCGAGTGTCCTATCTCCTTTAACACTCAAATCAATGCCATTTTTTTTTTATCAAATGAGGAAACCGAGGCTCAGATGCAAAGTGGTCTCTAGCCTATCACTTACTCATGTTTAACTACTACATGTGGGAATGGCTCAGGCCAATGTCTGGCTCTAGCCCCCAAATGACTAGGTTACATAAATGGAAACCACCGCTCTTGAGGCTCCCTTGACTTGCAGACATAAAGGCAAAAGTCTGGGTAGTGTTTGAACATCCAGGACCGCGATGCTTCTGATGAAAGCCTCCTAACTTAGCATCAGGGAAGGCTGCTGTGGCCTCACAGCGTACCTCCTGAGACCAAAATTTACACCGGCAGACTGGCTAGCAAGACCAGGTTCCTAAATTCAGGTTTACTCTCCTCTCCTCTGACCCGGAAGCAAGTTTTAGAGAGAAATCCACCACCGTGTACAAATAGCCTCCATAGCCATTTTGGAGAGCACAGTGCAGAGAGCATGGGCTGGAAGTTGAGAGAGACCTGAATTCAAATCTCTGCCCAATTTTGTTCCCACCCTAGGCTTCAGTCTCCACAACAGGATGAAACTAGGTCTATGTGGGTCCTCATCTCTCCTGAGCTCTCTCCCATGGGGATACAAAACTCGAAGGTTCTTCTAGCAAACCAATCACAGGAATGAGATCATATTTGATTTTCCAACTACAGGAATCTCTAACAGGCAATCCGAGGACCTGATGAGCAGAAGATAATCAGTGCTACACCACTGAGCTGATATATTTTGACCAAAACCAAAGACAGCTGGCATGAGAGGTACGCCGAACCACGTTATTAAGGCATCTATTAATTTTTATGAAATACTGCAAGTGATTATTAGACTCCCATCACCACTTTCATGGGCCCCTCAGAGATCAGGCTCTTAGGCTGGGAAGCACCTGACTAGACTTTCTCCAAGCTCCATTAGACTCCGATGGCTAGTGATTCCCAGCACCCAGCACAAAGGCAGGGCTATGGACAACCAGGAGGCCAGAGGCAGACAGCCAGAGTCCTGCAGCAACCCCAACCAAGAGCAGTGGTTCTTTGGCCAGGGCTGTGGGCAGCTCGCAGGCAAAGACAGGCTGGTCAAGTCCCAGACTAAGTATGCCAGGGGAGAGCGGGAAGCCACTGGGCCTTTTCCACTTCTGCTGAGCCCCGGGAGGACTGCTGGCAGCACCGTTTCTAACTACAAACAGCAGAAATTCCGAGAGCCATCCAACAAGAGGTCTTTGAAGAACAGAGAAAAGGAGCTGTCTTTGTCTTTCCCTTTCTTCTCTACCCCAAACTCTTTACCTCCGGCACTAGAAATCAAGTATGGATAAGAAAAATCAGTAGATATCATTTTTATGGGCCCTGAAAGAAAAAAACAAAATAAAACAAAAAGCGAGCGGACAGGAAGCACAAAAGATGGTGAAATACAGAAGAAACAAAGGATATTAGATCCAGAGATCCTGCGTTACGCTGGTCAAGTAATTTACCTCTCTGAGCCTTAATTTATTCACATGTAAAAGAATGATAAGGATGCTACCACAAAGGCATTTTATTAGATAGCACATATAGAAAATGTCTTTTAAACCCTAAATATGTATATAAAAGGCAAACAGCATTAGCTTGGAATACCCGGCTAACAGTTGGAGCCTGTTTTAGAAAAAACATGAGTTCTGGTACATAAAAGAAATTTCCTTCTCTCATTGCTTCTGTAGGCAAATAAACATATTCTTCATTCACTGACCTTTGCTGCTTATGTCCAGAGAAAACTCACTCTCAATACCTCTGAACTGGATCAAAGGTTGGACCACAGAGCACGAATTCTGTGTAAGATAGCAGCATCAAGGGGAGACTTACCTTTTGTTGTTTTATCTTCAAGAGGTTAGGGACAAAGAAAACACATTATTTTGACCTCAAACAATGCATAAAACTAACCCTGTTTTTATCGAAACTCTGCCTGAGATTTACTTTTATTTAAGACCATAACCAACTTTAGCATCTGCTACATAAACTAGCACTTGCTGCTTAGTTTATCGGCTTTCAAAATTTAAGTAATGCGATTGCATTCTAGAACACTTGGAGCTGATGAATGAGATCAGACTTTAAGCCCTGGCCACAGAGGCCCTATGTATGAGATTCCACAGGTAACACTGGAGAACCTAAAAGCATTTATCAAAGATTAATGACCTCTTGTCATCAGCATAGAAGATGATGCCCAAATGAACATGAGTAAAAATTAGAACTTACTTGGAGAGTGAAGAAACACATAAAGATGAAGTCTGACTAGCATGCACAGAGATGTTACAGAAATGGGATTCATGCCCAAATCTACTACTTACTATGTGTGTGCCCTTGGGCGAAAGATTCAACTGTGGGAAGATGGGTCAAACATAATAATAGGGCACATGTAAGCATTAAATAATAGTAGGCACGGGGCTTGCACATAGTAGGAACACCAATAACTGGTAACTATAAGTTATTACGAAAGAGGAATGGATCTGCATTCCACACCTTCATTCGTTTCTTCATTCTTCAAACATTTCTATGGCCTCAGGAAGGACTAAGCACGTCATGTGTATATGTTAAAACAAGTGAACTTCTAATGCAAGACCCACACTTCAATGAGAGCTCCCTTGAGAAAAATTTTACACGGTGCACTTCTTATTGGCAGGGTTGATCACCTTAGTATCCTCAGGGCCTAACACACTGCTGGGCACTGGACAATTTGTATAGTGATTGGATGGTAATTTGAGTGATTCACCTTGCATTATTGGGGTGAATGTCCTAATATCATTTCTCCCACCTGCAAACTGCCCCTTTCTACCCCGTTAAGAATGACAGCCCTATTTACCTCTTTCTCAAACACCGTTACTTCCGCCATAACACAATCTAGACAACAACTCCAATACCTCAGCTACACTTAGCAAAATGACTTGTACCTAGCAGGTGCTCCCCAAAAATGCTATGAGTGAATGCTATTCCTAGATTATGCCCAAATAAGTTCCCACACCTGAATCTGAAAAACCATAACCAAATTCTTTGAAAGCACAGGAAAAAAAATAAGAAATGTATTTAAGTATTACTATTAAGAACTCCCTGGAATGTGAACACGAAGAAAAAATAAGCCACTTAGGAACTTAGGCATCTCTGTTTCATGAGATCAAAATCAGAAGGTACCATGAAAAGTGAAGCCTCTTACATTCTCTATAAAGCCACTGAAATACATCTTTGTAGACATTCAGAACATCTGTTTTATGTCTTAATTGCTTAAGGATTTCCTAACTCCACTGACTTACTAGCCATGCGACCTTGGGGACCAATCACTTCATCTCTCTAGGCCTCAATTTTTTTCTCTGTAAAATGGAGATAACAACTGTCCCTTCTCCATAAAGCTCACATGAGGCTTAAATGTGATCATGCGTGCCATGTGCCTACAACAGGCCTGGCACAGAGCAGTCGTTCAATAAATGGGCAAGATATGCCTCCTCCATCATCACAAAAAGATAAAGTGCTGACCCAATATTAAATAACCAAGCACACCTTCATTTATCATGTCGACTCTCCCTTTCACCAAGTACAAAGTATTGACCAGTCTAAGCCTTTAAGTGGAAAGTCTCTCCTACAGTCTCCCTGCACAGAGGTCCTGGAATGCCTGCTTCCCTTCCTTTCTCAGCAAAACTTTGTCTCTTCCCAGTCTCCTAGTCATTTCCTCATAATTTCCAAATGGTCACGAGTAAAATGGCACACGTCAGTGTGCTCTGCTGAATAAGCAAAACACTGCCTTTTTGCATGGAAAACACTCAGACATCAGGATGAAACCTGGACAGCTAATCCATTCCTGCCTCCCAAAGGCAGCCACTCATTATGTGCCAGCCTAACCGTAACTCCCACAGTCCTGTGGGACCCTCTGCCCCCAAAGGTGAAGCCCAGAAGCAAACTCTTTTGCCTCTTTTTCGACACATTTCTGACCCATTTCCTACAGTGCGCATCACAGAGAGATTTAAACAAAAGCACCAACATCTGCAAAGCAGTCTTTGCCAACGGGACATACCAAAAGGGGGAGTGTGGGTTAACTTAGGGTTCCAAGGTTGGAGAGCTACAGCTTTTTAGTTGAGACTTCTATAGGTTGATTAGGAACCCAAAGGCGGGGGGGGGGGGGGAAGTTTGTAAGTAAACAGGAAGGCATTTAATAACTGGCACTAGAAAACGATTTTTTTTGTTTTTTTTTGTTTTTTAGAAAACGATTTTTTAAAAAGAATTCCAAGCTGCCCAAATGAATTCCTATTCCTGAGTTTCCAAATCACCAAAAAAGTACCCAAAAGTCCTAATCCTAAGAATAACCACAAAGCAACACAAACGGCACTCTTAAAGTTTCCAAGTATCTCACTTGTGAAGCATATGCCAACAAGATTTTGTGGTCTGCCCCAAAACGTTTTCTTACATTTTGAGGGTAATAACCTTAAAGCCCCATATTTTTTTAAGAACTGAATTCTGATCCACTTAAGATATTTATAACAATGTGCCCCTTCCATATATGCAAACTTAGGGGGAAAAAATAAAAATTAAACTTGGTGGTTACCTATCAATAAGAAACGAACACGTATTATTTCACATTTATGCAAGAGGCCATCATTCCTGAGTCCAACTTCATGGCCTATGATTCAAGAGTTAAAGATGCAGATTAGGGCAATGACTCCTTGACCAGTACTACACTGAAGTTCAGAAAAACACAAAATTATTGTGTCATTCTGACTGAAACATTTACTGTAATGTTTTTGAGAGCATAAATATTATCAACATACTCTAACATGACACTTTTGCACTTCTAGCCTGATTCTGATTCCTCCTCAAATTCTTAAGTGACCACATTTGTACTATGATTGGATCTATTTTTCAACCTAACCCTGCAGAATAGTATTCCTTATTTAAAAATATATATATATATCTGTTGCATTCACGTTTAAATTTAGTTACCTCAACCTAAGATTAAGAGCAGCTGCACATAATTAACATTAACCCTATCCTCTCCTGTTGCTGCAAAATATGGGCATAAAACCCTACAAACAGCATTATCAGCTACTTACCCTTATCATACCCCACACAAACAGAATATAGTAACACTATCTAAATGGGCAGAAAGGGAAAGTTAAAATAACTGACAGCTCTATTAGCAGGCACTGAAGAACTTATCTAGAAGGAAAATAACCACTCAGTCTAATCAATGTCACATCCTTCAGGAGGCATATACAATTCGTACACAAAAAGGGTGCAAAATGCTCCTTTATCAGCATGTTCCAATTTATCACTATTAAGTGAAGGACAGACCCATCGGAAGGTTGAATGCCTGGCAACTCCGAGTATTCCCAGACACTGAATGTCAGGCTAAAGCAACAGAATGACAGGTCACAAAGACAACCCCCCCGCCCTGCAAAAATTCATTTACCTCTGGCTTTCAAACAAACTTAGCTGATATTTCTCCAAATGAATTTCAAAATTCAGTTCAATAAGCCAACATTAACTTCATAGAGAACTCTAGAAGCATCCTCAACTGGCATAAAATGTTCAGACTAATTCACTGCACCAGGCGGGCAAGATAGGACCCAGCATGAAAAGAAATTTCTCCCCTCCTAAAATTTAGGACCTTAGGCTTCAGAGTACCAATTCTGCCTGTAACCGGGCCTGAACAGTGAGGAGCAAAGCTTGTACCAAGAGCAGTTTCCCACAAAAGCCCAAGCTTCTCAGTATTACAGAGAGCTGGCTGTGGTGAGCTTATATCAGAAAGAGCTCCCCGAACCTCAAATAAACCAACCACAGGATAATCCACTCCAGGAAAACGATCTGCCTTCCTAAGTTCCCCCAATGCTGTCTTTTTCAGTTGAAATAGGCTTGGCTTGTTTGGAGGGGAGTGGTGCTTTATGGCACTTACAGATGGTGCTGAGTTCCAAGGCAAATGTCCTATTTTTATTGAGGTTCAGAGGCTTTTGCCTCTTGGGCTTGTGGGTTCCTCCTTACCTACCCACTCTGCCCTATCACTAATTGACTTAAATTGTAAAGGAAATCGCTCTGCCCTTGGCCCTGCCCAGGACACCCACAATGCCTCTCTGGAGGGTCTAGATAAGGGGAGCTGTTCTTCTGCAGTCTCAGGCCCCCCTTTCTCCCGTTCTGGCCAGCTCTTCCCAGCAGCCTCAGGTCTCCCGTCACAGCTTAGGAGTGCCCTGCGGGCAAGTTCTGCTGGCGCAGCAGCCTCAGCAGAACCAAACCCTCGGGTGCAGGGAGCCGGGTGGGGACCTGTCTGCACAGATCTCTCTTTCCACTCGGGGTTTAGGCACTGGAGACTGGATGCGGAAGAATCCTGGGGTGGAAGCAATCCCAGGCTGAGTCTCCTCTCATCCCTTCCGGGTTTTATCTGGGGGCCCTTGCCTATGCAACTAAGCCTGCCTGGCACAGCCGGGCTAGGAAGAGCGCCAGTCACTGACCATCTCCCAGTCCCTTGCTGGTGACCTTGGCCACGTTGCTTCGCCTCCCTCACCCTCTGGGGCCTGACACCACTTACTTTGCGGGTTATGACCGGGTCAGAAGGATGTGGAAAGAGCCCAGCAGACTGTACTGCACCCACGAAGGGTCCAAGATAGGGAGAGGACTTCCCTCTTCTTTTTCCTAGCGGTGTCAGGAGCTCGCTCAATCCTCTCCCCACCTCCAGGCCTGGGGAGTCAGCGCCCTGGCAAATGGGGCAAGGGGCTGCACATCTTAAGTCCCCTCTTCACCTGGGAGCGGGAAGGGGGGGATCCCCAAGGGGGTGTGGCTGCCCCAGCCCCTGACATCCTTTTCCTCCCCGCTCAGAAATGCAGACAATTCAACTGCGAGGCAGAGGCTGCGAGCGAGGGCATCGAGGCGTCCCGGCGAACGGGCCGGGGTCCCCGGTGGGGCGCGCCGGCCCCGACCTACCTCCTCCAGCAGCGTGACGGTGTTCCTGCAGTTGTGCAGCCGCGTGGTGAAGCTGGACGTGGTGGGCGAGTTGTAGTCCTCGGTGGTCTCGGTGATGAACTCGGAGACGGAGATCTGGTCCGGCATCCTGCCGGGGGGGCGAGACACAAGCGGGGGCGGGGAGTGAGTCACGGCGCAGGCTCCCGGGGCCGCGGGTCGCCCGGTGGCTCATGAACGCCCCGCGCAGCCTGCCACCCGGCGCCCGGGCTGGCGCGGCTCCCGTCCCCGGCGGCGGCGGGAGAGAGAGCGGGCGGAGCGGGCGGCGGCAGCAGCGCTCGGCGCGGGGCCCTTCAAACTCCGAGCCGCGCGCGGGGCAGAGGGCTCTCGGGGACCCGCCTCCCTGTGCTCATGCCGGCGGCAGGGGAGGGGGCTCGGCGCTATGCGGGGGCTCGGGTCGGCCGGCACTGCCTCCTGAGAACGCTGTGACAGGCGGCGGCGAGGACACCGACAGACTGAGCGCACACTCCCGCGGGCGAGCAGGCTGGCGGCGGGCAGGCGGCGCTCCCGCTACAGTCACGGGGACAAACAAGGAAGTGCTCTGCGCACGCGCCGCCGCCCGCCCCGCCCCGCCCCAGCCGCCCGCCCCCGGCGACCGCCCCCGCCCCGCCTCCGCCTGCGCCCCGCCCCCGCCCCGCCTCCCGGGCCGCGTTCAGACGGGGGCGTTCGGGTGGGGGCCGCAAGGCTTGCGGGGCTCCGGAAGCTCGCGTCCCGGCGCCGCCCCCGGAGCGGTTACTTCAGCGAGCTCGTTACGCCTGCTTTCTGCGAGAAGAGGGACCAAAAAAAGTTATGCGCGTTCTTTTTTAGTCCCGAGTGGGTGCAGGAAGCGAGGCCTGGAGAGCCGCCTCCTGCTGCGAGGGCCGCGGGCAGAGCGAAGGGGGCGCGGGCGCAGGGGCGGCCTCGGGGCCCGGAGTGTGGAGCGGCCTGGCCCCCCTCCCCCTCCCTCCCCCCGCTTGCAGCCGCGCGCTCGCTTGGCTCCCGCCCTTGGTCCCGGTGCAGGGCGCTCACCGTCCTTGGAAGGCTAGTTCTGTGCAGTTGGCTTAGGTTGCTAAAATGCTAAGACAAATGAAAGGATTTTTGCTTTTTTTTTTTTTTTTACAATTTTCTAATCTTCCATTTGCACTGTGAGTTTTTTTTAACCTGCAGGACACACGAGGGTCAGGAGTGCAAAAGGCATTTCCGGGGGTTCAAATGGTGTACAATGCTCAGCAGATGCCAAATTTCAGCGGAGAAAGTACCAACAGATTGCTCATTCCTTGGTCCTAGCAGATGGCTATTTTAACTAGCTCACTCAACTTAGTCCAAAGAATCCATGTAATTTCTCACCACTGATTAGGGATAAAATTGCTTTTCAAAAGAAAAGAAGAAGAAAGCTAGGCCCTTGGGAAGCTTCCCAGGATCCCTGTCATTGAAGCCAATAGGAGCAGTCTTATAAACTCATCTCCAAATGCACCGCATTAGGGCGGAAGGCTGGCCCTGTGGCCTCCCCCTAGAATTGAGTTCCTGCCATCTGCCATTCCCTAGTCCTTACCCACAACGACAATGGAGTGCCCCAAGGCAGGGACAAGGCTCCAAGGCACAGAGAAGTAGCAAGTGCTGGTCAAATGAAAATGCATCACCCCACTGTCAGCAAATATTTACTAAGGGCCTACTACATGCCCTGGAGATTCAGTAATGACAATGTCCCAGCTCTCAGGAGCTTCCCTTCTAGTGGGGAATCGGACAACCAACAAATCATGTGATATAACGTGGAGTACATATAAAGTAAGAAAGTGATGGAGGGGGACACCTGGGTGGCTCAGGCGGTTGAATGGCTGCCTTCAGCTCAGGTCATGATCCCAGAGTCCTAGGATCCAGCCGGACATCGGGCTCTCTGCTCAGTGGGGAACTGCTTCTCCCTCTGCCTCTCTCACCTGCTCGTGCTCTCTCGCTCTCAAATAATTAAAATCTTAAAAAAAAGTGATAGAGGTGCCACAGTATAAAGAATGTTCAGAGAAGCCCTCTCCGACAGGTGACATCTTGAGCAGAAAAGACAACAAGAGATTGAGTCCCAGAGACATCCTGTCGGCTATGGGATCTTGGCCTTCAGTTGCCTCACATAAGATGAACCAACCCCATGAGATGTTAAATAATAATGGATGAGAAAGTACTTTGTGCACAGGAAAGCCATTATGAAATGAGTTCAAGGAGTTTTGTCTACCTGTGCTGGCCCTACGAAACCTGAACTGTGCCTCCAGCAAAGCGCTCATCAATGTCGGGTAGGCAAGGGTTTCAGCTAACTATAGGAAGAAATTCATAAGGCAGTGTATGTGAATAAAGATTTTTCTCTGGCAAAGTAAAGGGTTGAGAAATGAACCTTGAGAGGCATTCTAAAAAATAAGTAAATAAACAGGCACTCGCTTTCTCCTCATGAGCACTTTAAAAGTTTGGTTTGCGGGGGGCACAGGGATGGCTTAGTTGGTTAAGCACCTGACTCTTGGTTTGGGCTCAGGTCATGATCTCATGGGTTGTGAGATCGAGCCCTTCTTTGGGCTCCACACTCAGTGGGGAGACTGAAGCTTGAAGATTCTCTCCTCCTGCCCCACCCCCAATCCTCTCTAAAATAAATAAATAAACCTAAAAAAAGCCAAGTTTGGTTTGGGACACACCAAAGTTGAGGTTCTGGGGAGTTAGCCAGATGGCAACAGCAGGCAGCTGAAGACCAGCACCTGGAGGTCACTTGCTTGTGTGCAGTGGTTGACAGAAAATGAGCTTTTGGAGTATGAACCACTCAGAAGAAAATCTTACCTCTTTTTCCACATACTAACCAAGTCATCCTGTATCTGACAAGTTCTGTGACTTGGAGCATTATGGCTCTTACTAGCTTGGGCTAATTAAGCTCTGTGACCTCAGTAACCCTGTGCTTCCGTGTGGAGCAGTTGAGCATAACACCCAGTACTAAGACTTCCATCCACTCCAAGGACACCCTCTAGGCTGGAAATCAGTTTTGACTTTGATTTTGTACTTATTCTATTCTCCTCTGTACTGCAAGTCATCTAATGCCTGTCACCTCCACTGGGTTGGTCGTACCTTCCATCCTGTATGTATGACATATATAAAAACACTTGATAAATAGGAGCTATTATTAAAAGCCTAGAGTCAGTGAATAATTGCCTCAGTTCCCAGAGCCCTGGATTCCCGAGCTTTCTCTCCTAATAACTGACGTTCTCACCTTGGGCCTTAGTGCCATCACTTGTAAAATAAAGGGGTGGGTGTGCCAAAATGACCACACAGATCCCTCCCAGCTGAAGCCAAGTCTGTGCATACCCCCAACTCTACAACGCAAGAAATAAAGTTTATTATGAGAAGCTAAGCTAGCTGCAATGGTAAACAGCCGGGGATTTCTTTCATGACGGAATTCACCGGAGAGCTCAAAATGCTGCCATCAATTGTTTCAGTTTCTCTTAGAGATTATGTTATATTGCTCCTCCTCCCCATCTTCTCTGGCCAGGAGAGGACTATGTGAACAATGAGATATTGTACCCCGGTAAGTACATACCTCCTCCGACTGTCTGCAATTAGAATTTCAAAGGTTCACACTTCTACCCACAATTTCTGGGGTTCATGGGCCATAATCCTCTTTAAATTTGAAACCATGTCCCAGTGCAAGCCATGTGCACCTCTCATTTTCTCAAATAGCCTGAAAACCATTCCTGGATATCTCAAAGTGAATAGAGTCTAATGTAGGCAAAACTTAAAACACTGGATTTCTTTGTGTGGAGCTGCTCGGAAATCTACATCATCCTTTGCAGAGCCAGGAAACACACACCCATACGTATACTTGTATGTGCCCAGCTTTGAACAAAGTATGCATCATCTTTGTTGTTATCATCATCCCCATCAAGGCAGTCGAGCACCCTCACACTCCTCATGCAGTTTCTTACTCTGAGCGCTGCTGACTGGGGTAAGACAGGAATCCTTGTAGCATGCTTTAAATAAGAAGAGTTGTGGCTTATTCTCATGAACAGCAATGGCACTACTGACCCCATTGTCATCAGGGAATTGGCAGACTTCTATTTCCAAGTATAGGCTTCACTCCAGCCCACCTACCTAACAACCAAGGGGTTGCATTTGCAAGATGGTCAACAATGTACCAGGGAAAGGAGAGTGGGGTGGGGAGTTTGGGGTGCTCTATGGGAGCGAGATCAACAGCACCAGCCAGCATCCCAACCTGATGGGATGAAACTTACAGCATTCTTCAAAAGCTCCCAGTGCCTTCATGAGACAGGGGCAATAAGGTGGGAAGAGAATATGCTTTATGTTATGTGAACTGGGGTTGGAATCTCTATTCTTTTATTATCACCCTTGTCTTCTCATCTGCAAAGTTAGTGCAATAATAAAACTACAATGCAGGTTGTTAGGGGAAATAAACCAAGGGGATGTGGATAAAGAGGTTGACGCATAGTGAATACTCAACCAATGTTAGTTCCCTTTGAACTTGCTTTTTATGTGAAGCATGGCTATAAATACACCTCTTTTCATTCCAGGACTCAGATATATCTCTAAATTAGTCACCTGGAGGAGGAAAAAAGAGGAGGGGGGGTGCATGGCAATTCCCACAGTATGAGATCTCAGATTTTGGAATCTTCTTCAGAGACCTAGGTTATTCTTGTAAGCATCCTTTGTGAGGTCAAATCCATGAGTGATGGTTTTGGACTTTGGAAGTAAATAATCAGTATCTAGAGTCCAATAGAATGACTACTAATCAGGATCAGAAATGAGTTAAGGTCATAAAATAAAAGCCTCATTTTCACGGAACACAGTTCCTATAAAGATGGACATTCAAAGCAAGGCAACTTCTAGAGGATAGAACAGGGCATTTATTGGGCGCCTGGGTGGCTCAGTTGGTTAAGCGACTGCTTTCGGCTCAGGTCATGATCCTGGAGTCCCTGGATCGAGTCCCGCATCGGGCTCCCTGCTCGGCTGGGAGCCTGCTTCTCCCTCTGACCGTCCCCCCTCTCATGTGCTCTCTCTCTCTCTCATTCTCTCTGTCTCAAATAAATAAATAAAATCTTAAAAAAAAAAAAAAAAGAACAGGGCATTTATTTTGCAGGAGCATGAGTTATAAGCTGCATGAATTTCATTTGAGTTTACTTAGTTTTCAGGAATTTATTTATTTTACAGGAGCATGAGTTCTAGCTAAGAAAGACTTGGGCTCACGTCTCTGCCGCGTAGCAGCTATAAGACCTTGTTGAAGTAATTCACTTTTCTGGGTCTCAGTTTTCACATCTGAAAAATGGGAGCAATGATAGTAACTGTTAGTGCTCTGAGGATTCAATGAACTAGATCACATAAAGTGCTTATCAAGATCTGAGATAGCACAGTAGACAATACTTTTCAGATAATATGGGAATATTGAAAACCTTATCTGGAGATATAAATTCTGATATTCCTTCCAAAAAAAAAAGAAAGAAAAGAAACAGAGACCTGCTATGTACCAGATACTTTGCTAAGTGAATAGAATTAGAATTTTTGACACACATACCCCTCTTTTTATTTATTTATTTATTTATTTATTTATTTATTTATTTATTTATTTATGAGAGATAGAGCTGAGTGGAGGGAGGGGCAAAGGGAGAGAGAGAATTTTAAGTAGACTCCCCGCTGAGAGCAGAGGCCAGATGCTGGACAGACATGGGGCTCCATCCCAGGACCCTGAGATCACAACCTGAGCCAAAATCAAGAGTCAGATGTTTAACCTACTGAGCCACCCAGGCACGCCCCCCACCCCACATATCCTTCTTGAAACTTCATGACAGCTTTATAAAGTAAGTATAATTATCCCAGATTAACCGGACAGAGACCGGAGGCTACGGAGGTACAGAATACCACTGACTGAGCTCCTATCCTGGGCCAGGCACTACACTAGTGGTTAGGGATGCAGCCTCTGAATTCATTCATACAACAGTCCTGATGTGGGAGTAAATAATGGAAACTGAGACACGAGGAAATCTCACTGCAAGTTAAGATCCCTGAGCCTGGCAGACTACATCCAAGGCTTCTGCCACCGCCTGCAAAATCGGTCTCTTGACTCTACCTTGCACAGGGCTACTCTGTTCGATATTTCTCCCAACCCAGGCAACCAAAGAAAGTATTCTTATTTCCTTATTTTACCTGATAACTTATGAATTCGTTTTCTATCATTTTAATGAAGTGCTAGAAGAGAGGAAAGCACTGCGGGGGGGCAGGAGGAGGGAGGGATGCATTTGATTGCCTGTGTTTTACTGCTAGGCTCCTGTTGCCATATTCTCCCTAAGCTAAATAAAGACTGCTTTTGTCATGTGCCTTGTATGAGTGCTTCCCAAGTACACTCAGGTAATTTCATGCAATGAAAAAATAAATAAATAAAAAGCCTATTCTAGTCCCAAATGTACTTAATTTAAATACTCCAAGTAAACCTCTCGAGTGTTCCTCAGGAAGTAAAGAGGAGAACATGGTTTATTTGGAGACCAAAAAACTACTCTCTCTTCCACCTCCCTGCTCCCTGACTGTTCCTTCTGATGGAGAGAAGAAAAGAGTCAGGTAGAGTGCTGAAACCTGAAGACTCACAGTATACATATCAACTGAATGAACTCAGGCATAGATTTCTGTCTGTCCTGTGAAATTAGATCAACTAACGATTGCTGTGCTTCTTATATGCCCGGCGCTCTTCTGCGTCACTGCTGACGTGACCTCACTAAATACTCGCAGCAACCCTATAAAGCAGGCACTGGTATTCTCCCCATTTTATACAAGGGGGAAACCTGAAGCCTAGAGGTCACCTTGGCAAGTAGTGGAGCAAGACTGACCAGTCTGATGTCACAGTCCATGTAATTAGCCACCTTGCACCCCAAGCTCATCCAAGACAGTGGGTCTGTAGCCCCAGGATAATTTTCTTTCACACAGAGTCTATGGGTTATCTTTCTTCCTGCGGACCTCATTACAAACCCAACTCAAATGCAAGCTTAACTGGTCTGGAGAGCACCCCCCTTGCCCATCTCTCCAGCTGAGACTAATCTTCCCGTGGATGCTTGCAAGATGGTTTTTCTCACTCTGCATAAGCAATGGAGGATGCTGGCACCACATGAAGGGACTTCAGACTCGCTACACGCGGAGAGACAGAACCTTCCCAGTGACAAACGGCTCAGTGGGTGGCAGGGCTCAGCTCAGAACTCAGATCTGCCTACTGATTTTCCTGCACTGCAAAATTCCCAGACTGTCAATCCCTGAGGGCACTGGGGGACTGAATCTATCTTTCTCTGTATCACCTACATCCCCGAGGTTCCTGGAGGCCCAGGCTTGGTATTTTCGAAGCACCATATCCTGAAATCTCCTAAGGAGCCTCGTGCGATACCATACTTTCTGCTGAGAGAACTCAGAGACACGCACAAGCCGCTCAAGGTCGACGGTTAATCAGTGGAGAACTACCGTTCACAGCCAGTCTGAATGTGAACCCTGCAGGCTTCTCCCCACAGAAGGTACTGCCTAGTACAGGCCCCCTGGGGGCTCCCAATAAATGTGCTTTGGATTGAACCAGCTCCCTTTTATGAACTACATCATTTCTGCTACGAATAAAACAACCTCCAGTGAAGAAAAATCATGGTGTTATATGGGATTCCTAAAAACTTGCCATCTACAGGAGTGAGCGATTTTAAATCTTAGTTTATTTCTGAAAAAGAAACATTAGCCTGAAAAATGAGAAGAACTTATAGAACATCCAGGTTTCTTTTCTTTTCTTTTGACAAATGTGTTTGTTTTCCATTTAGACTTCATCATACTCATGCCCACTTCTGTGCTATCTCAAGACTGAGAACATGCCTCTTTTATGACCCTTTTCCATGGCACCATTTTTCAAATATTTCTGTTCCTCCAACAAGACTGTGAGCTCCTTGAGAGCAGGGGATTTTCCATTCACTATGACAATCCCAGAGCCCTAGATGCTTGAGAGATGTTCACTGAATAAGTGAAGAGAAGAATGAATGAATGGGCATTCACAGGGACGGGGTGTGGGAGGAATCCTGGTTATCGGAGTCGCTTTCATCATTCATCACAGACTACAGAGCCAGTTCCCTGGAAGGAAGTTCCCCCACATTCCCTGTGGGGGACCAGGGCCAGATCCCAGGTATCCTGGTTCCCAAGGGTCTCCCTGCTCCTCTACCTTTTCCGGTTACATTTCAAAGAAGGGATTAAAGACCGTGTCTCCAGAAAAATACCTGAAACCCCCATGTAAGAAGAGACTCTGCTCACCCTTGCATCACAGTATCAAGGAATGCTTATAGACATCTGCCTACTGTTTAAAAACTGTAATATATAAAATCTAGCACAAGGTCAGTAAACTGACACCCCTAATTTTGAGCAAGAAGATTGTGAGTACACCGCAGAACCCAAGTGGTACTCCTCCTTCGGTTTTTATTCTCTTGTCTCTTTTCTTTCCTTCTCTCCAAAGCCAGGTAAACTGGGGAGCTGAAGGGCAATCAATGTTAGCAGATGGGCCTTCTACCTCCTCCCATCCTATCCTCCCTTCCTTAAGAGCCCCTTTGTAAGAGTTAAGAAGTCATACATGCATGATCTAGATTCGGATGACCCGAGTTCAAGTCCCCGCTCTGCCACTTCACAGGCAATGTTAACCTTAGGCAAAGTATTTAATGTCAATTTCTTCACTTTTAAAAGGAGGATAATGAGAAGACCTTTCTCTCATAAGGTTGTTGAGGTATAACCAAGATAATCCTTGCAAGGAGCTTAGCACAGTGTCTGGTGTATAGAAAATGATCAATAAATGTTAGCTACAAATATCACCATTTGTATTCTAAAAAGGTCCTATGTTAGATGCCTTGGGAGTCAAGAAGATACACAAGACAGCCCCTGTCCTCCTAAGTAGGCATAGACACAAGTTTTCAGCACAACTGATGAAATGTTCAAAGAATTCAAACAAAAATAAATATGGATTTCAAATATGTGGCCTATGAATATAAAGTCCAAAAAAAAAAAAAAAGAAAGAAAAGAAAAAAGAAAAGTCGTTTCATGTATGGCTAGCTCTCTGATTTGTCCAAAGCCCAGTTGGACCTATTTTTATGAGCACTTTTCAAAGCTGCTGATCATCTGAAACACCACTCAAGAAGAAAACTTTGATAAATGACAGCTCTTTATGACTTTGGCATTGAGAAGGAACATGGAATGCCAGGGAGGCCGGCTCCTTTTCCAGAGCCAAATCGTTTTCACCTCCTTTGGCCTCCTTTTCCCTGTAGTTAAAACCAGGAGCCTGGGGCAGAAGCTCTCGGATCCTAGGACAATAACATCCTATAATTTGATGAATTCTTTTTTGACATCAGTGTTACAACCAACCCCAAACACCACAAGGCCGCCCGCCCTGTCTTCAGAGCCACCTGCAAGCCAAGAACAGTCTAGAGGTCATCAATTCTGGGTTGGGGGTCCCCTGTTAGAGGCACCCTATATTATGTGAATCTATCACAGTATCCAGTTGTTGCTTTTCAAAAGTATGATTTCACCTGCAAGGTATTTAAACCCACATAACAATGAGCTGTATTATAACAGAATTTTTTCCTAATTATGTCAAATGTAGGGCATCGCTCTATTTGAAAAAGGAAAATTGCCCACCCACTGCAGAGCTTTCTTCTGAGCATATGCTCTTTGGTTAGCATCTTTCTCAAATGTGAACATTCCACATCACACTAGGGGTTCTAATTAAAAAAAAACAAAAACAACACAACAACAACCCTCTACAGTTGCTAGCAAACCTTCTGACAGACACATCTAGCTTCTCTTTCCTGCTTTTTATTTTACTTTTTGTTTTTGAAAAATTAGTCATACTGCTCTGGCTGTAGAGATTTAAAGGTTATTATACAAACTACTTTATAAAATTGCTCTGTTTAAGTGGACTGCTGATTGGATCTGGAGATGATTACTTTCAATATCTTCCATCTTTATTTTACGAGCAAACTGATTTTTTTCCTAGTGTCTGCCTTTGGGAATTAACTTTCATTTACCCCCAACTAATTTCAGCATCCTGAATTTAGCAGTTCAGACAGACCTTGTAGGGCATTGGCTATATTTTCTGCCTGCCCTACATATCCCCTTCTTTTAGGAACTACCCCCTTCCTGACTCCACGTGATTCTCCAGAGATTGTCAATCACATGTCTCCGCATGCCCAACCAGAGGGCTGGGCCCTGGCTCTCTACCCAGAGTATCCCAGACTCCTGAAAGCAGCACCGACTGGTATTCCCAACAAGAGGCAATGAACTCCAGCAAGGCCAATCGGGGAGATTTACGGAGGGCTGATACGGGTGCTGGGGGGTAAAGAGCGATATGCTCTAGCTCAAAGTACTTAGTAAGCCTTCAGCTACTGGTGATCATCTTTGCTACACATGACAGAACATGCTTAAGAATGATGCAAACCGAAAGACAGTAAGAACTGCAGGGAGGGCAGGAGAGAGGGACAGAGAGAGTCCTGGTGACGTCACTGGAATCACTGGCTCTGCATAATCTATACCATGCCCGATGCCAGTCCAGCCCTGGAAGTTCCCAGGTATGTAAGCAACTATACTTCTTTTTTAGCAGAAGCTGGTCTGAGATGGGTTGGTACCAATAAAACTAGAAGAGCTCTGGCTAATCTTTTCCTGGGTTCTGGTACCATCTTCAGTGTTAGCAGATGTGTTCTCTTGGACAAGCAATTCACTGCCTCAGAGCCTCAGCTTCCTCTCTGTAAAATGGGGATAACAGTATCCACCTCAAAGGATTGTCATAAAGAGTAAATCAGAGGGGTGCCTGGATGGCTCAGCTGGTTAAGCAGCTGACTCTGGATTTCGGCTCAGGTCATGATCCTGGGGTCCTGGGATCGAGCCCCAAGTCAAGCCCCATGTCGGGCTCCACACTCAGAGGGGAGTCTGCTTGAGGATTCTCTACCCCTCGGCCCCTCCCCCCACTCTCTAAAATAAATAAATCTTTTTTTTTTAAAGAGTAAATTAGATAATACACATAACAGAATGGGAGAAAATATTTGCAAATCATATAATCTGATAAGGGTCTAGTATCCAAAATACATTACCTCTTACAATTCAACAATAAAAAGATAAATAACGGGTGCCTCGGTGGCTCAGGTAGTTAAGCGTCTGCCTTCGGCTCAGGTCATGATCCCAGGGTCCTGGGATCGAGTCCCGCATCGGGCTCCCTGCTCAGTGGGGAGCCTGCTTCTCCCTCTGTCTCTCTCTCTCTTATGATAAATAAATAAAATCTTAAAAAAAAAAGATAAATAACTAATTTTTAAAATAGGCAAAGGACTTGAATAGACATTTCTCCAAAGAAGATATAAGCACATGAAGAGATGTTCCATATTATTAATCATGTAGGGAAATGCAAAGCAAAACCACAACGAGACACCACTCACACCCACTAGAATGGCTACAATGAAAAAGATGTAAAATAACAAGTGTTGGAGAGGATGTGGAGAAAGTGGAACCTCACACATTGCTGGTGGGAATGTAAAATGATGTAGCAGCTTCGGAAAACAATCCAGTAGTTCCTCAAAAGGTTAAACATTGGGTTACCATATGACCCAGCAATTCCACTCTTGGGTATTTACCCAAGTGAAATGAAAACACACATCCATGCAAAGACTTGTACATGAATGCTCATAGCAGCAAGACTCGTAGTAGTCAAGTAGTGGGAACAATCCAAATGTCCCTGAATGGATAAACAAAATGTGGTACAGCCATATAATGGAATATTATTCAGTCATCAAAAAGGAATAAAGTCCTGCTATGTGCTACAACAGAGATGAAACCTGAAAACACATGATGCTAGTGAAAGACACAAAAGCCACAAATGATATGATTCTATTTATATGAAACATCCAGAATAAGCAGATGCACAGACACCGAAAGCAGACAGAAAGGTGGTGGCTGGCAGCGGGTGGTGGAAGGGAGGAAGGAGGAGTGATTGCCAATTGATACAGGGTTGCTTTTAGGGAGTGATGAAATGTTTTAGAATTCATGGTGATAGTTACAGAACTTTGTGAACACGACTGAACTGTACACCTTAAAAGAGCAAATTTGACATTATGTGAATTCTATCTCAATTTTAAAAACCATCACTATGCAGATGCAGGCAGAAGGCACATCTTACTCTCTGTTAATAATAATACCTATACTGTGTGGTGATGGATGGTGGCTGCACTTGTGAGCATAGCACAGTGTGCGGAGAAGTTGGGTCACTGTGCTGTACACCTGAAACTACTGTAGCCCTGGGTGTCAACTATATTCAGGTTTTTAAAAACCGAAGAAAAAGAATAACAACTATAATGGCTATCATTCAGTATCTCCTACGTACATGGCACTTCACATACTGATTTTGTTTAAACCTGAAAGCAACTCTGCAAAGCAGCGGTTACTCTCCTCCTGTTCAATGGAAGTGGTCCCACACACTGGTGAGGGGAGGAGCTAAGATCAAATACAAGTCCATCTGATTTCCAAGTATAAGCGCTTTCCACTCTACTACACTCTTCGTACAAATAGTAATTGGAATGGCTGGCATGTGGCAGGGACTACTGGTTATGTATGTCTCCTCTATCTGGTCTCCCCTTCTTCAGTAACCATTTGATTCAGGGCAGTAATGTGTTCAGCCAAAAGACTCATCTGCCAGCCTCAACTACAGCTGGTACGGCTATGTACCTAAGTCTAGCCACTGAGATGTAAGCTGAAGTGCTATGTAGGATTTTTGAGAAAGTACCTCAAAAAGAGCTAATTCGGCTAGAGGAGGAATCCTGTTGCCCTTCCCCTCTTCCTCCATCCTGCTGCCTGTAGTGAGGATGTGATGGCTGACACTCCAGCAACCATTTTGGAACATGAGGTAATATGAAGGATGGCACAACCAGAGATGGAAAACAGCTTGGGACTCTGATAACCACAGAGGCACCATTTGGCTTTGGGCTAGCTCTAGACCTCTTTAGTCTGACAGAGAGAAGGAAAAAACCCTAATTGCTAATGTTATTTGGATTTTTGTTTATATGCAGTTGAAATATAATCTTAAACACGAGCCCATGAGCATGCTGAACCAACTAAGAATGTATAAAAATAGCTCATCTCAGAAGTGATCAAATTAGAAGTATTCTACCAGAGTCATTTTCCCCACCTTGGCCTCTTTTAGATTCTATATTCAGAGGCGTAGAGACTCTATTGAATTATTCCGAAGACAATCACTATGGCCTACTTTATGGAGTTATAGAATCATTAAAAAGACTGGTCTCAATTTACAGAGTACAGGCATTACATATTATAAGACCTTATATTTCATCTCAGGAATTGCTTCAGAAATACAGCCACAGAGGAGCCAAGAGGCTCCCACAAAGTGGATTTCTGAAGAAGCAAACTTATTTACACAACCTTTGCACAATTTGGTTAAGAGAGAAGAGACGGGAGAGATTCCCAATAGGAAATAAGATGATGAAGCTCAAACACTTCTTTGCTTTAAAATCAATGTTCTGCCCAATCTTTCCAGAGTAACCATTTAAAATTCCAGAATTATTTTCCCTGCCTGAAAGACAAATGGTGGTGGTCTTTCACAGTTGGAATAGGATCACAGTTTTGTTGCTTATTTATTTCCATAAGACAGATTTGATATTTACTAGTGGATGTATTATCTATAACCCAACAGTGAGTTGGTATCGTATTGTTGGGTCAAGAATGGGTTTTTTCTTTGGTTATCCTTCTTTCTCATTAAGGTTCTTAAGAATTCCAGCTACAGTGACTTAAGTGAGGAGATACATTTGGAGGAAGGAGACATTTTTCCACACTGTTTTTTTTTTCTGCAGCTTAATATATCTGATTCTGTACACTATGGATAGAGCTGTAACCCAAATATTCCTTATGAGGGCAAAAAATTCTACTTTTATTTTGTTATTTTGTGTTATAGGCAGTGTATCTGTGTATATCTGAAAGTAAGTGAGAGGAGAGAGAATTCAGATAAAACTTATTAGTTCTTTCTCCAGACCTGGATGGCATTTTTACCCTACTTTTTCCGTTTCTAGAGGAAAAGGTGTATGCATGCGGATGGACACACACACACTCACACTCACACACAGACACACACCCCCTATCTGATTTCCTCTAGAACACAGGAATCAGGGAGGAAACCACACAGATCCCCAGGGACCCAAATTCATTTCTACAAAGTCCATGTACCCAAACTCATGCATTCTGATCACAGGAGCGCCCCCTCATTTTCCCTTACTATATACCCAATTCTAACACATTCGGTGAGCTGGTCTTTAGGTCTTCAGCAAACTGAGCAGAGCAGTGATGCTGGGAATAGTGAGAAGGGGCAACAAAAAAGGGGGAAAAATACCAAAATCTGTGGAAATTTGCTAACACCCCCACTAAAAAGAAATTCTACATCGTGTGCCTGCTAATGAGGGCAAACCGTTCTGTTCAATGGATACCAGCCTCAATAAAAAGCGATATTCCAAATGATGAACCTTTGTCATCAAGAGGAGTTTTGAGGGCACCTGGGTGGCTCAGTTGGTTAAGCGACTGCCTTCGGCTCAGGTCATGATCCTGGAGTCCCTGGATCGAGTCCCGCATCGGGCTCCCTGCTCGGCAGGGAGTCTGCTTCTCCCTCTGACCCTCCCGGCCCTCCCCCCTCTCATGCTCTCTCTCTCTCAGTCTCTCTCTCAAATAAATAAATAAAATCTTTAAAAAAAAAAAAAAAGAGGAGTTTTGAGCCATGATGCTATATTCTAGGCACCATGCCAGATGCAGGCCTTTTAGAAGGGCTTTCAATCAGACCAGCAAAAGTAACAAAAATAAAAAATATTTGGCGCGCAAAGGCTTTACAGAAAACGCAAATTTGTTGAGGAAAGCAGCAGTGGCTCAGCTGACAACAGATTAGGAGTCAAAAGACCCGGAATCAAATCCTGACGCTGGCATTTACAAGCTGTATGGTACTGGGGAAAAGACTCAACTTTCCTCACCTCTACAATGGGACTAATGACAGCAGCTTCAGAGTTTGTTGTGAATATTAAATAAGCTAATATACGTGAGACTACAATGCCTGTGTCCCATAAATGTCCATTCAATCCAAAGGGCTGACATTTTACTGTGTGTGAAATTTTGTTGTTTTCCACGAAACTATTATTATTATTTTCTCTGATGATGTCAATTAAAATCAAAGAATAAGATGAGCCAGCAATTTCATTCCTAGGTATATACCAACAGAAATGCATACATACATTCATCAAAAGACACATATAATAACGTTCACAGAAGGATGGCTTATATGGGGTGCCTGGCTGGCTCAGTCGGAAGAGCATGTGACTCTCGATCTCTGCGTCGTGAGTTTGAGCCCCATGTTGGGTGTAGAAATTAATTAAAAATAAAAAAATCTTGGGGCACCTGGGTGGCTCAGTTGTTAAGCGTCTGCCTTCAGCTCAGGTCATGATCCCAGGGTCCTGGGATCGAGCCCCACATCGGGCTCCCTGCTCGGCGGGAAGCCTGCTTCTCCCTCTGCCGCTCCCCCTGCTTGTGTTCCCTCTCTCGCTGTGTCTCTCTCTGTCAAATAAATAAATAAAAATCTTAAAAAAAAAAATAAAATAAAATAAATTGGGGCGCCTGGGTGGCTCAGTTGTTAAGCGTCTGCCTTTGGCTCAGGTCATGATCCCAGGGTCCTGGGATCGAGCCCCGCATCAGGCTCCCTGCTCGGCGGGAAGCCTGCTTCTCCCTCTCCCGCTCCCCCTGCTTGTGTTCCCTCTCTCGCTGTCTCTCTCTCTCTCTGTCAAAAAATAAAATAAAATCTTTAAAAAAAAAAATCTTAAAGAAAAAAAGAAGTATGGCATACATAATAATACAGGTATAAAAGCTCAGAAAGAAATGTGCAGTTTCAAAGTAACAACTCTCTAAGATCCTATAGTATATACACAGCTATACTTCTATTCCCAGTCTTCATAGTCCAGCCTACCTATGGTCCTGAACTGTATGCATTTTATGCATATATCTTTCCACTGGTTCATATATTTTATAATATAATTTGTCCTATTCTCTGAGGAATATGATAGAATATAAACACATACATAAACACACACTTGTGTGCATGCACATGTGCACACGGATCTGGCTCAGGCTGTCTTTCACATTCTCTGATTCTAAAAGGGGCCATGTCTCTGGTCAGAAAATGGTCCCATGATCAGGAGGCCTATGGTATCTCTGTCCCTTGGGCTTTCAGATCTTTGCCAAGGTGGATTCCAACACATGCATAATCGTAACAGGACTAACATCAACCAACTTGAGCAGGGAGAAGCTGAACAGTTTAAGTAGGAAGGAAATGAATGTGTTTACACTTATAATGTAGCAGGCAAGGGACCTGGTGCTTTCAAGTATTTCTCATTTCATCCTCAACACAACACTGTAAGGAGAGCCTAACTGTATGGAGGTTTTGAAATCTACCCACCACCAGGGAGCTCCGAAGCATTTGCCTCTGCATTTGGATCCAGTTCTGACTCCAGGATCACTTCTCTTTCAACCACACCACGGTTGGAAACCACCAGTCAGAAGAGACACAGATGCGCCATGGATCCAGGATGGATTTGGTCCGAGCGGTAGTTTGTGTCCTTGTGTTTAAACCCCAGATCCTCCTATTACCACCCCAGAGACTTTGCAAAGTTTGGGAATCAAGTTCCCATGTAACACAGTCTGCTCTTCAGAATGCAAAAGGCATTGAGTTCAGATCAAGCTTCTGGTTCACTGTAGCTATGTTATTTTAGCATAATAGATTTTTAACAATCCTCTGTATCTGCTGACTTTAATAAATGGCAGGTTTTACCCAACTCAACGAATCGGCTTCATCATTGCCTGGTTCTTGCTGGGGAAGCACAGCAGATGTTAAAGTCGAGCTGACCTGAGTTTGCGTCCTCATCTCTGCCTTGGTGTCTGCCTTCCATGGGAGGTACCCAACCCCCCAGCCCTGGAAAGCAGCAGAAGTCAAAGGCATCTTGGCTTCTTTTCATACAAAGAGGATAACACAGCCACAGTGATTTACCCCTTAACTGTTCACAGAGCCCCCATCTGCAAGGCATCTGGGACTACCTTCAAGGCAAAATATAAAAGAGGCCTCTACTACAAAGAATCATCTGGGGTCTGTCCCTAAGCAGAGTCAGCTTTGGGATCTTCGCCTTCCTGAACCCAAGACTGGCTGCCTTACCTCCCCTGCTTGCATTTTTACTGCCCTTGTTTCCTAATGGCTCCATTTTGCTGGTCTCAGCTACAGACCTTCCCTGGTAGGCACTTGGAGATCAATAGGTACAAAGAACCTAGGCCAATGTCAAGGATGGTTTATGGTTATTGACTAGTGGTTAGCCTCAGGGTTCTAAACGCTTGGATGCTATGGTCCTCAGGCCATAATGCACCCTCCCTGGTTAGCATGCTGGTGGCGCCACTGTAGGATGGACAATGGCCGGGGCACTGGAGAAGCTGGGAAGAGAGGCCCCAGGGGGCTCTGGTTATGGCTGGGAGTAGGAGAGGGGGAGAAGAGGAGGAGGAAGACAAGTAATGCAAGCAAAAAAGACAGAAAGAAATTTGGTTTTACTGGAGAGGATTTCACAAAGTGTAACAGAAAGAGTAGGCTAGTAGAGTTCTACCAGCAAAAAATAGAGGGAAAAGGATAGGAAGACCCATTATTGCCAACCCACCATTACTCAGAGCTTTGCCTTCATTATACATCCTTGAATTCTTACCCAACCCTGTGATGTCAGATGATCCCCATTTTACAAATGAGGAAACTGAGACACAGAGAAGTTAAATACTTGGCCCCTGCCCTAACAAGCAGGTCTGTAGGACTTCAAAGCCAGCACTGGTTTTCAACATCAGGTGTCTACAGCTTCACCCCTGTAGATGTGTCTGAGAAAGAAATAGGAAGACAGAAATTTCTTTTTGATCCGATGTCCCTGCAGAGAAGGGATCATGCACCCCTTCCTCTCCTCTTCAGAGAAACAAACACATTCACACCACACACAAAGTGGGAAAAAAAAAAAAGAATTATCATCAATTTGGATTTATAGCTTTCCTTTTGGGTCCTTGCACCCAGCACTGTGGGCTTCCAGGGGCACCTCCTATAGTAACTCAGTAACTTCTTTTTCTCTCCTCCCTCTGGCTGGGTGCTCTTCTTCGGATGATTCAATCTGGAAGCATGGAGAAGGCCTCCTGATCATGAGGCATGGAAATGCGGCCACCAGGCTGGGCCAGGTGTTCTGTCCTGGGTGCCCATGCCTCCCATGGGTCCACACAGCCGGTCTCAGTGCACCCAGCACGAGGCCTGCTCTTGCTGCCCTCACTTCAGGAATCCAGGCAAAGGCTGAGCGCCCAGACCCAGTGATCTCAGTGGCTGTGGCTGTGTGCAGCTTGTGTGAGGTCGGCACGGCCTTCATTGGCTTCTTATATTTAAAAAAAAAGCCTTGTTTTCCACTTTTATATCCAAGTTCAAATGGGGCAAAGCGGTGTGAAGAGTTTCCTGAAAGCCACTGAAAAAAATCAGATGTCTCGGAGTTGGGAGGACTTTGCCATTCTCTTCCCCACCACCAACCTCAGAGAGAACACAGACAGGCATGCACACATACTCAGAAATAACATGGACATGGGTGCCCGGGTGGCTCAGTCGGTCAAGTGTCCGACTCTTGATTTCGGCTCAGGTCATGATCTCAGGGTCGTGAGATGGAGTCCTGCATCAGGCTCCACGCTCAGCGTGGAGTCTGCTTGAGATTCTCTCTCCCTCTGCCCTTCCCCATATGTGCACATGCTCTTTCTCTAAAAATAAGTAAGTATTAAAAAAAAAAAAAAAGAAGTAACACAGACACATACACATACCCTTGGAAACAACATGAACAGACACACACACACATACACACTCAGAAACAACACAAACACACACCTACACACTCAGAATCCTGGGACCACATGTGACTGAGAAGCAGACATTTCGGAAACAGCCTTTTTTACTAAAGATCAGTCGCTCGTTATTTTTTTTTTAAGATTTTATTTATTTATTTGTCAGAGAGAGAGCACAAGCAGGGGGAGTGGCAGGCAGAGGGAGATGCAGGCTCCCTGTTGAGCAGGGAGCCCAACGCGGGACTTGATCTCAGGAACCCGGGATCATGACCCAAGCCAAAGGCAGATGCCTAACCAACTGAGCCACCCAAGCACCCCCAGTTGCTCATTATTTACACATGCCAAGCACTTAGCCTGCTGGCTTCTGTGCAAGGTGTCATCGGCATACGTAGGATCAAGGCCAAGCCAGCCCTCGGGGAGCCTACAGTCACTCAGAGTGTGCTGGAGGCCCACCAGGCCCACTTGCTACCCTTCCCTGTCCTCCTCTGGCCTCCACGGGCCCGATATGCTCTGAACGCATGACAGGGCTCCTTGGCCCTCTGGCCTCCAGTTGGGTTCAGCCAATGGGATGCCTGGAAGGCAACTGGAGGAAGAACATGCAGGGAGGCCGGTGTTCCTCCCCCTCTCCCGGCTCCCACCCTCTCAGATGCCGGCTGAGGGGCCTCTGCACAGAGTCTCTGGCTCCCGCTTCCCAGAGGCAGCTCCTCCCTCACCCTTGATAGGAGCCTGGAGTGCCCCACCATCCCTTGCAGTTTCTCTAGCCCCCGCCCACACTTCTCAAATGAGTCCCTTATTAAACTCTGCCCAAATTATCCTATTTTGAGTGCGCCATCTGCTTCCTGCTGGGACCCGGACTGATCCAGGGAGACAGAGTAAACAGACAATTGTAGTGTAACGTAGAACAATAAAAGACAATATTGTTTCCCAGTGAAGCACAAAAGCCCTGGGGTCTGACTGCTTGGTCTGTGCATCCTGGCCCCACTACTCACTATCTCTGTTACCCTCTTTAATCTTCACTTCCACTTCTGAACAATAGGGTTAATACTAGGGCCTACCTCATAGAGCAGCCGTGAGGACTAAATGAGATGATATAAGTAGGGTGCTTAGCATTGCATCTGGCACTTCATCAATGCTGACTGATACCAAGCAGGGATCCTTAGAATTAACCATGCAGTCCTTTCAACTTAGTCGAGCGCCCAATATGTATCTGTTGAATGGCTGACATGCTAGGAGAGATGGGTACAGGGGACATGGAAAAGCAACAGGGCAATGGTAAAGAGAAAATCAGGAAGGACTGCCTGGAGGAGGTGGTGCTGAGCTGCCTCTTGGAGGAGGAGACAGCTAGGAGGACAGCTGACAAAGGGTGGTCCAGTAGAGGGAAGAGCAGGTACGAGTGTGCGAAGGCCTGATGGGCACAGCAGATGCGGGGTGGTGCAAATAGCTCAGTGGCCATGGGAGCGAAGGATGTCTGTGGGCAGTATCAGAGCTAAGGCCAGTGGGGCAGGCAGGGCGACCAGGGAAAGCCTTGGATGTCAGGCTAAGGAGCTGGTCTTTGCCCTAAAAGCCAGGGAGAGCTGGCTGGGTTTGATGGTGAGAGAGTGTGACCAGGCTACAATGTTGGCACTGCCCCGGGCCCAATGAGAGCATGAGGTCGGTGCCGTGCACGCTTGCTGAAGAATGGATGCACACCAGCAGTTCTATACGGCAAGACCTGTCACCTTCCTCGCTCCCTCCCTCCTTCCTAAACGCACGCCAACTGATACCACGCCATGATCCAGGCAACTTGCCAGCCACGAATCTCCACACATTTCCTCACCTGATCTCATTAATACTGTGGCTCACAGTGGTATAATGAAAATACATCTGGTCTTGGTCCCTAGTTCCTGGCACAGAGTTCCTAACACCTTTGGAACCCACAGAGCGCTGACAGTGTCTTTGGTAGCTACAGAGATGACTTGCGGGTAGGGGGCTAAATAGTTAATAGCTAAATAGGATGATCCCCAGAAAGATCCCAGGCAGGGATGAGGGAGGGGCTGGAGACTGTTCAGTCACCAATGGCCAATGATCTCATCAATCATGCCTGTGTAATGAAACCTCCACAAAAACCCCTACACGATGGGGACTGGGGAACACATCAATGCACCAGGAGGGCAGGGAGCCCCAAGAAGGCATGGAAGCCCTGTGCACCCCCAACCCCAAAACCTTGCCCTATGCACACCTTTTCCGTTCGGCTATCGCTAAGTTGTATCCTTTATAATAAACTGGAAATAGTAAGTTCAAGTGAGCCATTCTAGCAAATTATAGAACATGAGGAGGGGGTCATGGAAACTTCCAAATGTATAGCCCTTCAGTCAGAAGTCGCCCTGGGACTTGCTCCTGGCATCTGAAGTGGGAGCAGTCTCGTGGGACTGAGTCCTTAATCTGTGGGGTCTATGCTAATAAATCCAGGCAGACAGTATCAGAACTGAATTGAGGTGTTGGGCACCCAGTTGGTGTCGGAAAATTGGGAAGTGGCCTGGGGTCAGGAGTGGTAGAAAAAAAGAAGTCACTCTCATAAACACTCTACTTGGTGACATGCACTGGACACTCCCCTCCACCTTCCAGCTGTGAGGCAGTCCCAGGCCCCACTGCCAGACGGGCGAAGGAGGACAGCACTCCCTGGGCAGCTCTGTCCTCCCTGACTCAGCTGCTGATTCAGTTGTCCCTCTGGTTGTGGCAGCTGGAGGCACCCGGAACCAGCCTGACACCACGCCCCAGGCCTGGCAAGTGGCCTTGCTCCTTGTCCTCTGGCTCAGAAGTCCGATGGCTGCAGAAGACTGGCCAGGAAGCCCATCCCCCTGCCACCCACACCCCACGCCCTATGGCCGGAACCAGTGATGTGCTGGAGAGAGGATTCCTCTCCTTCTCTTGAGCACCTGATGTGTTGGGCATCCCACGTCTCAGGCTGGATTCCCCAACAATCAGAGCCTGAGACAAAGATTTAAAGAAATGGCCCCAGGTAGATGAATGGGGAGATAAGATGGAGAAGGGAAGGAATCCAATATGGGTGCCTTAAAGGGCAGGTTATCCCCAAGGGCAACAGGGTCCAGTCTCCTGGGGACTTCTGGGAAAGGTTACAGAACACACTTCAGAGCTGTGCACCGGCAGGGCACGGAACTGGAACATTTACTCCCCAGCTCCTGTCCTTCATGGGCTGAGGGCTGCTCCGCGAGCGTTAACTCCTAGCACCTTTGGCATGCAAAGGGGACCTCGGGAGGCACAGCCCTGGGTGCTCAGCACAGGGGAACCAGCGCGTGCCAAGGAGATCCAGGTGGGGCACCCAGGCTGCTCCTGAGGACTCCCCGCCAGGAAAAGAACCACCAACCAGATACAGTCAGGCCTCATGGAGGGAAGCAGACAAGCAGGAGGTAATTGTAACCCAGGCAGGTAAAAGCAATGGCTGAAAGTGCTTCGAGGGCACTGCTGTTCAACAGAAATACAACGCAACACGGGCTATGCATATAATTTTAGATATTCTATCGCCACATTAAGAGTCAAAAGGGGGGCACCTGGGTGGTCTGCCTTCGGCTCAGGTCACGATCCCGGCGTCCTGGGATCGAGCCCCACCTCAGGCTCCCTGTTCCGCGGGGAGCCTGCTTCTCCCTTTCCCTCTGCTGCTGCCCCCCTGCTTATGCTCTCTCTCTCTCTCAAATAAATGAATAAAATCTTAAAAAAAAAAAGACTCAAAAGGTGAAATTCATTAAAAACAAAACATTATTTAACCCAACATATCCAAAATATTATTTTAACATGTAATCAACAGAAAAATTATCAGTGACACAGTTGACATCCTTTTTTCTCATTCCAAGTCTTTGAGAGCTGGTCTGTTTTATACTTCTGGGACATCTCCGGGGCTTGGTAGCCACACATGGTGAGTGGCTGCAGTACTGAAGCCCGGTGTTCAGCACCAGTGAGGGTCATGGACCCAGGGCCAGATAAGGAACTGCAATGATGCCTTCCCACGGCACTTAGACTAAAATCCAAGCCCCTTACGTGGTCTCAAGGCCTTACCGGACCCAGCCCCTGCCCATCTCCCCGACCTGACCTTCTACACCTTCATCCTCTCTTCCCACACCACAGCCTTGCTTCTAGTTGTCACTCCTGGAACGTGCCTCTGTAGGGTCTCGCACATGCCGTCCCCTCACTGGGATTTTCCAGCACCCAGACCTCCTCCACCTGTTTGCTTCTTGCCCTCCTTCATGCTGCCCTCCACAGGGCCCCTCCTCCCTCCTCCCACCCTGCTCCCCATCGCTGTTCATTTTCTCAGATTATACACCATCAGAAATTCACTGCTTCATTAATATTATTTATTGACTTTATTGTCTCTCCTGCTATCTGCTGAATCCCCAGCAATGTCTGGAAAAAGAGAAGGTGCTTAATTTAAATATTCGTGGAATCAGTGAACAAATGGCCCTCAGGTAGAGGAGACACAGCATAGAGGAAGGACCGAAGTAATTCAGACATTGGCACTGTGATTCGTGGTATTTTGTATTCCCAAGACACAGTGCTGCCACCCCACAGAGCTTGCTCCAAAATGGAAAAGCAAGGACGGGGGGAAGGGGCTGGGGGTGGGCAGCGGTGGGGGCTACAGAAGAGCAGGGGCTTGGGGGCTGAATGGGAGTGTGCAGGGTGGGCACGGCATCCCCAGCAGAGGGAACAGCATGTGCAAAGTCACAGAGGCATGGAAGAGCCAACACACATTTACTCTCACCTTCTCTACCGGTATTCCCCTTTACTAAGCAAGGGTTTGCGGGGCGCCGGCGAGGCTCAGTCGGTTGAGCGTCAGACTCTCGATTTTAGCTCAAGTCATGATCTCAGGGTCTTGGGACAGAGCCTCGAGTCAGGCTCTGCACTCAGCGGGGAGTCTGCTTGAGGAGTCTCTCTCTCTCCCTCTGCCCCTCCCCCCTGCTCACGTACTCTCTCTCTCTCAAATAAATAAATAAATCTTTAAAAAGCAAAAACAAACAAAATGAAAAAAAAACACAAGGGTTAGCAAGGTTCTTCATTCAGTCTTCCCCTGGAAATAGCATCCCACCCTCACTCTGGTGCTCACTCCATCCTTGCCCAACCTGGCAGGTGGGCTGCTTGCTTCTCCAACCTCTCCCCAGAGGGGCTCCCTGATCTCCTGCCACCAGGAGGAGCCCTTGCTGGCTGGTAGCATGGGCCTGCTGCCAGTGAGCCTGAGACCCATTGTCCACACCACTGACTGCCTTTTGGGAAAGAGAAACTCTCTTTACAGTAAACAAGAAGCCAGGAGGCTTTGAGCCCCAAATCACTAGGGTCCAGCAAGAAGAAAGCCTGCCTGTGAATGAAACCAGCAGAGAGGAGGGCAGAGCCAAGAGGACCTACGATGTGCTGGGCACTGTGCTAACTGCTTTCATGGACTGGCTCATTTAATCCTCACTGCAGGAGGAAACTGAGGCTCACAGGGTTTAGCGTCTTGCCTAAGGTCACACAGCAAGGACTCCCCAATTATACAGGAGAGTCTCTTAGCGTTTACACATGATTCCATGCCTCTGAAGGATGAAGGGAGCAAGTTCAGACAACCCCAAAGGCATCCCTGGATCCAGGAGAGCCTGAAGCCAGCCCTAGCTGTGGGCTTTTCTTTCTGTTCCACTGCTTTCCACTGAAAGATGCCTAACTGACACAGACACTATTTCTCTCAGAGAGATGGAAGGACTTACCCAGATCTCCCCATCATCTGGGGAGCACAGAAGGACCCAGTCTCCTGACTCCTCTCCAGGATAGGCCACCTGCTCTTCTGACAGCTCCCGGTGAAGACCACCCTTTGTGCATTGGTCAAACTCATCTGAACTTTCATTTGAACCCCTGGGAAGGGGGAGCCAGAGTCCTCTAAGATTACATGTGCTCCCTCCAGGTTCCATCAGCAGCTTTATCCCCAAATAAGATCATGGCAATCCAAGAACCATCAAAGGCTCAAACCAGATGGGACACTCGGAGGTGAAATGGAATGACCTCAAGTTACCGGCAGGGAAGGTCTTCTCGGATTAAAACAAACACACACGCATACGACCTGTTAGGAGGAAGGAGAATCACAACTCTTCAGGGCAACATCCAAGCTGCCCATGTTGCTATGTAATTTACAACCTGGTCTGCAGGTAAGCCTTCATTCTGCGTTATAATCGTCACCTTCTCTCTCCTGCTACTCAGAGAGCCCCACTGCTGGGCAGAGGGGGGCAAAGCGGGACACTGGGAGTCAGAAGGTGTGGGCTTCCAAGAGGGTGGAGCCTGTTATTATCTGGGGAACTTGGGCAAGTCATCTTCTCACATGTCACATCCCGCAGTGGCTCCCCAGTGCCCGGTCATTCATTCACTCAACAAACATTCACTAAGTGCCTACTATGGGCTAGGCACTGTTCTAGAAGCTATGGATGGTGGCAAGTAAAACTATAATGGTCCCCACCTTCGTGGCCGTTATAATCTAGTGAGAAAGACTGAAATGAATAAAAGCAAGATGGTCACACGCATGCAAACACGCACAAACACACAGAATGTGGTGAGTTGCAGAGGGTTCCAGAGATGCACTGTGATGAAGCCAGCCAAGGTGAGAGGAGGTGTCAGGCAAGGCTTCCCCAGGGAAGCCCCTGGGACTTGGATGAGCAGGAGTTAACTAGAAAGAGGGGGAAGAATGGAGGGGAGCACTGGGAGTGTCCCCACCAAGGGCAGCATCTGGGAAGGCCCCAGGAATGTAGAGAATAGAGGTCCTTAGGGAACCAACAGAACCCGAGTCTGGCTGGAGTACAGTAAAGGAAAGGTGAGCAGAGAGATGGGGTGAAGCAGTGGCAGGCCGTGCTGGGGGGGGGGGGCAAAGTGTGACACTTATCTGAGGACAAGGAAGCCACAAGCAGGGGTCTCTGAATGTCACAGCCCTGGCCCAGGAAGTCCTCATTGCTCCCAGACCTGCTCCTGCTTCTGCCCGTCTCCTGACCTTTGGATCCAACTCTCCACCCATCAAACTCCTGCCTGCCAGGTGCAGGATGCTCTCATGGGGGCTGCTGTGCCAGGCACCAGGGGCAGAGGCCCAGACTCACATTTCAGACAAGGCTGGAGGTCAAAGGCAGGGCTCAAGGTCCACATGGGATGAGCTGAACAAAGAAGCTAAGAGTAGAGGATGAGGAGCATGAGACTGACTCTCACCACACACAAATAATGGCCTGGAGTGATTCCAAATGTTGTGCTTGAGGTTCATTTAAAAGAGCCAAAGCAGAACACAGACTCTTAGACACCCTCTGAGGAAGGTGACTAGAACTTGCTGGCTCTCCCCACCTCCACTTACTTGGTTAGTGATGCGGGCATTTGTGTGTTTGCCTCCCTGGTATCCTGGTATTTTGTTTTTTTAGAGGGGGAGGGAGGGGCAGAAGGAGAGAGAGAATCTCAAGCAGCCTCCAAGCCCAGCATAGAGCCTGATGTAGGGCTCGATCCCACGACCCCTTCTTCTGGTGACTGTACTCCACATTCCCCTTGGGGAAGCCACCCCTTCCCAGTTCCCATGGTGCTGACCTTACACCCCCTCCCCCAGCTCTAGATGGTCAGGTGAGGTGGATCTGTCCAGTCGGAACATCATCACCCTGTCCAAGGTAATTGGGACACGTAACCCAAGTTGGACCAATGGGAATGGAGTCAGAGATTCTGCTAGAACTTCTAGGAAGAAAAGCTCTATCTAATGGGGTTGTTAGACCAGCAATTGTAGGACAGCTCCTGGAAGCTGCAAGATGCAGAACTCGAGAAGGAAGCCAGCACAGGGGAACGCACTGCTGAGAGGTGAGGGAGGGAGAGATTCAGTGGTGATGCAGAGGGAAAAAGAGAAACCAAATCTTTGAAGCCCACCATGCCCGGGGCCAGGTTTTAGCCCTTAAACCCTCTCACGTGAGCAAATAAATCCTTTTATGGTGTAAGCCGGTCTGAGTTGGGTTCCCATCACCCAAAATCGAGATGGTCCCGGTACACACAGGGCACATATGCCCTCATGACCTAACGCACAGCCTGCCCACACCCCATAGCTGGGCCTGGGGAGGATGGAGCGGCCATGAGGGTCTGAGTCCAGAGCCCGGCACACCAGACACAACCACAGGTCATGACTTGCAGAATTACTGGCGAAAATTCATCCTCAATCTCCTCTCTGACCAAACTCCCCATTTGGAAACTTTTTTTTTTTTTAAGATTTTATTTATTTGAGAGAGAGATATTAGAGCACAAGGAGGGGGAGCAGCAGAGGGAGAGAGAGAAGCAGGTTCCCCGCCGAGCAGGGAGCCCGATGTGGGGCTCGATCCCAGGACCCTGGGATCATGACCTGAGCCGAAGGCAGATGCTTCACCAACTGAGCCACCCAGGCGCCCACCGTTTGGAAACTTTTTTTTTTTTTTTTTTAAAGATTTTATTTATTTATTTGAGAGAGAGAGGATGAGAGAGAGCACATGAGAGGGGGGAGGGTCAGAGGGAGAAGCAGACTCCCTGCCGAGCAGGGAGCCCGATGCGGGACTCGATCCAGGGACTCCAGGATCATGACCTGAGCCGAAGGCAGTCGCTTAACCAACTGAGCCACCCAGGCGCCCACCGTTTGGAAACTTCTGACAACTAGACCCTACCCCGGAGAAGTAGCTAGAAGTGGACTCACCTGGGCCATGGTCTGTGGCTTGGGCAACTAGGGGTCCATCATCTTGAGGCTGATGAAAGGCAGTGGCCATGAAGAGCGTGGCAGGGTTCACGGTCACTGCAGCCAGCTGTGTTACTAACCTGTTTGCACTGACTTGCAAGCCTCCACCTGCAGCTCCGCAGCCGAGCCAAAAACACTCGTTCCACACTGCAGCTTGGCAGGCGCGTTTCCGCTTTGCACGCTACAGTGTTCTTGCCGTGCTTATCGGTTTTCAGGAAAACCTGTGCTGTTTTTGAGTACCAAACCCTAAATATTTGCAGAGAACCCCTTTCAGAAGCTTCTGGCACTCCAGTAACCCACACAAAGTGTTCCACCTCTCATTCTTTTTTAACAGAGAAAATTGTTCTCTATTCATTATCTGTAAAATGCATTAGCTCAGAGCTTCCATTTTAAACCAAAACCAAATCACCTGGGTATCCCAGGCTGCTGCTTTCCCTAAGATTACCTTTGTAAGTTCTAACATTATGGATGACCCAGCAAAGAGAAATGTGAAAATAGGGACCAAGGTCCATAAAAAAGCCCGGGTCTCATCCAATTTGCAATCACTTGTATACACAGGAGGACCACCTCCGCTGTGAAAGGGTTCTTCCAGTAATAAGCCTAGAATTGGCCTTGTATGTTTTTTTTTTTAAAGATTTATTTATTCATTTGAGAGAGCGAGAATGAGAGAGAGTACATGAGAGGGGGGAGGGTCAGAGGGAGAAGCAGGCTCCTCGCTGAGCAGGGAGCCCGATGCGGAACTCGATCCCGGGACTCCAGGATCATGACCTGAGCCGAAGGCAGTTGCTTAACCAACTGAGCCACCCAGGCGTCCTGGCCTTGTATATTGATGATCGACTTAGGAGCCATTGATTTGATTTCAACAATGTTTTGGTTTTTCGGTTTTCGTTTTTTTTTAGAGGGGGAGGGAGGGGCAGAGGGAGAGAGAGAATCTCAAGCAACCTCCAAGCCCAGCATGGAGCCTGACGTAGGGCTCGATCCCACGACCCTGAGATCATGACCTAAACTGAAATCAAGAGTGGGACACTTAACCAGCTGAGCTACCCAAGTGCCCCAACAACCATCTGTATTTATTATCTACCATGTGCCAGGCTCTATGCCAGGCACTGAGATAACATTAGTGTTAGACTAGACCATCAGCATTGTCTGCTGGGAGCTGGTGGTCTTGGGGGGGAGGTGGCAGACACATACATGTAAACCAGTAATTCTGGATTGTTACAGTGCTAGGAAGAAAACATATGGGGTGCAGCCAGAGAGAATGTGGTGGTGAGGAAAGATGTGTCTGAGGAAACAGCATTTAAAAGCTGAGACTCTAGGACAAGACTTGTCACTCTTATGAAGAGCAGGAAGGTTGGGAGTCAGGGGGGTGCAGGGAGAGGGGCCCTGTAGGCAGAGAGGCCCTGTAGGCAGAGAAACGGCATGAGGCAGAGTCCTGAGACCAGCCAGTGCTCAGAAGCCTGTTGAGGAAATGGGGCCTTTGTAAGAAATCTGGATTTCCTTTTCAGTAAAATGGACGGGGGGCATCGGGGCCCCAGATGGGTGTGAAGCAGGGGCAAAGCATGATCTCGTGCAGGAGCCGTGGAAATAATCCACGTTGGACATAGTAATCTTGAGGTGTCTGCTAGACTTCCAAATGGAGATATAATCAGGCATTTGGGAAAATCAAGTCTGGAACTCAGAGGCCAGGTTCAGCTAGAGAGAGAGTTTGGAAGAATAGAATTAGTCAGCATATAGAGGGTCTCCAAAAGCCCTGTGAGGTTGGTTGGAGCCAGGGGAGCCCTACTGAGAGACTGAAAAACAGGGCAGAGTCCCAGGAAGGAATCCAAGCGGGCTCGGTGCCACAGGAGCCCAAAGAAAATAGAGTTTTCAGAGGGAGGGAGTGGCCAGCTGGGATTGCAAATGCCTCCTGGAAGCTGAGCTGACTTGCAGAATAATTCTGAAGCTTTGAGATCTGAGGCAGGCCTTCATCTTAAAAGGCTTTCTTGGGGCCTAGGGATGATATAGTGACAGAGTGCATGGAAGTAGAAATTCCAGGCTCCGGGGCCAGACTCCCTACAACCGATGGGTACCTCTCTCATTTTGCAGCAACACGGCCTTCACCAACTTCCCAAAGCTCCATGAGCGTCACCTTGTCTTCACAACGGAAATCACAGTATCTGCGTCACTGGGTTGTTATAAGGATTAAATGAGTTAGTAAGTAGCAAGTGCGTAAGAGAGTAGATTGCCTGGCTCAGGTTCAATGCTCAGTGTTAGCTATTCTTGCTGCTGTCGCTGCTGTTGCTATAAGAATGAACGCTAAGTACCAAGTGCTGGGTTTTGCACGCACAGTTGATCCTTGAACAACATGGGTTTGAACTGTGTGGGTTCTTTCCCCGACAAATACGGTTAAGTGTAGTCTCTCTCCCTTATGATTTTCTTACTAACATTTTCTTTTCTCTAGCTTACTTTATTGTAAGAATACAGTATGCACTACATAGGACTTATAAAATATGTGCTAATCCACTGTTTATGTTATCAGTAAGGCTTCTGGTCAACAGTAGGCTAGTAGTAGTTAAGTTTTGGGAGGAATCTAAAGTTATATGCAGATTTTTGACAGCATGAGGAGTCAGCGCCCCTGACCCCTGCACTGTTCAAGGGTCAACTGTATTATCTCATGTGGCAGATATTGTTGTACCCGTTTGCAGATGGGGAAACTGGCCTAACACCGCCCAGCAAGTTCCAAGGGTAGCGCTGGCATTCATATCCAGGTCAGACTCAATGCTCTTAATCACTGCTCTACAATTCCTCATGTGATGCCAGGATGGGAGGTTGATGTCCAGTGCAAGGAAGAACATGGCCCACTAATGTATTCCTGGTGTGCTATGGGCTGAATGTCTGCATCTCCCCAAAATTCATATGCTGAGATCCTACCCTCTACGCGATGGAATTAGCCGTGGGACCTTTGGGAGGAGATTAGGTCATAAGGGTGGAGCCCTCATGAATAGGATTAGTGTCCTTATCAAAAGACCCCAGACAGCTCCCTTGTCCCTTCTGCCACGTGAGGACACCGTGGAAAGACAGCCACCTGTGAACCAGGGAGGGGGCTCCCACTGGGCTTGGAATCTGCCAGCACCTTGATCTTGGACTTCCCAGCCCCCATAAGTGTGAGAAATAAATGTTTGTTGTTGAAACCCCTTAGTCTGTGTGGTACTTTGTTATAGTAGCCTGAACGATGACATTGTGCTTCTGCTTCAACTGGTGTTTCCAGAGGGAACTATTGGTTTTAAATTGGTTCTGCCATGCATATGGTTATTGGAAAACCAGATCTCACTCTGCATTTCACAGCGTTTCAGATTAATGACATGACAAGGCTGTGGCTAGATGAGGTGATCTGAACTGCACTCTAAGAGGCTTCCTCCGGGGACGCCTGGGTGGCTCAGTCAGTTAAGCACCTGCCTTCAGCTCGGGTCCTGATCCCAGGGTCCTCAGATTGAGCCCTACATCGGGCTCCATGCTCAGCGGGGAGCCTGCTTCTCCCTCTGCCTGTGTACTCTCTCTCTGACAAACAAACAAACAAATAAATAAATAAATAAATAAAAATCTGGAAAAAAAAAAAGCAGCAGCAGCTTCCTCTAGGGAGGGTAGAGCATGGTCCCCCCCCTCCCCCCATGCATGGAGCTCCAGCTCCCACCCCTGCCTAAGCCCGACCAGCTCTGCTCCCATGTGGTTTATAGACTGAGCCCTATCTTAAGCTTTCACACAAAGAAGAACATATTCTGAGGATACAAAAGTCTGAAAACTGCAACACTTGGCATTTCTCAAATGGCACCTGCATCAGAATCGCCTGTGGTGGTTGTTAAAACACAGAATTCTTGGTCTCACGACCAACTTAAAGGAATCATTAACACTGGAGGGAATCTGCTCTTTAACCAGATCCTCAGGTAACTCACGTGTATATTCCAGTTTGAGAACCGCCTAAGAATCTCTATTACTGTCCTGTCCAACACACAAACCATTAGCCACTTATGGCTAATTTCAATTTAAGTGTAACTTCATTAAGATAAAGTAAACTTTAAAAATTCCATCTCTCAGTTGCACTAAAGCGCATTTTAAGTGCTCAGCAGCCACATGAGGCTAGTGGACGCCACAGGCACAGAATATCCATCATTACAGAAAGTTCTTCCGGACAACCCAAACCCCTAGACCTCTAAGTCTGCTTGAATAATGTACCTCATGTGTTTGACAGCAAGGCACTACATTCAGCCATCATTTCCTACCATTTTAACTGTATCCTACCTAAGGATATATTATTACACCTCCCATACTGGACAGAAATTACCTGCCATGTATCTATTTCCCCCAACACACTCCAAGAGCCTCGAAGGCAAGAATCATGCATGTATTATTTAGGTCTGTACACTCAGTGCCTAGAGCTTAAATAAATGCTTGGGAATTGCTTAATTGGCCCATATAACATAAATGAAATATGAAGCTGACAGTGATTTGTCCTTGCTAAAAGCATTCACCAGCACATCCATTAGGATGGCTACTATTACAAAACCAGAAAATGACAAGTGTTGGCAAAGATGCAGAGAAATAGGAATCCTTGTGTACCGTGAGTGGGAATGTAAAATCCTGTGGTTGTGGGAAATAGTATGGCAGTTCCTCAAAAAAAGAAACCTAAAGTTACCATAGGATCCACCAATATTTGGGTATAATATACCCAAAAGATTTGAAAGCAGGGTCCTGAAGAGATATTTGTACACCCGTGTTCACAGCAGCATGATTCACAAGAGTCAAAAGATGGGAGCAACCTAAGTGTCCCTCGATGGGTGAATGGATAAGCAAACTGTGGTACATCCATAACAATGGAATATCAGCCAACCTTAAAAAAGAAGGAAGTCTGACATATGTTATGACATGGATGAATCTTGAAGACACCATGCTATGATAAGCCAGTCACAAAAGACCAATACCATATGACTCCACTTTTAAAGGGGTACCTCGAGTAGTCCAATTCATGAAGACAGAAAATAGAATAGTGGCTGCCAGAGGCTGGGGGAAGGGGGATGTGGGGAATTTTTGTTTAATGGGAGCAGAGTTTCAGTTGTGCAAGATGAAAAGAGTTCCGGAGATGGATGGTGGTGATGGTTGCCCCCAAACATGAATATATTTAACACCACTTAAAAATCATTAAGATGGGGGCACCTGGGTGGCTCAGTTGGTTAAGCGGCCCACTCTTGATTTCGGCTCAGGTCACGATCTCAGGGTCCTGGGATCAAGTCCCACGTTGGGCTCCACGATCAGTGCAGTTTGCTTGGGATTCTCTCTCTCCCTCTCCCTGTGCCTCTTCCCCGGCTCACACTTGCTCTTTCTCTCTCAATAAATAAATAAAATCTTTAAAAAAATTATTAGGATGCTAAATTTAATGTTAAGTGCATTTCAGCTCAACTAAAAATATTTTACATAAATTATATATAATATATATGTAGTATGTATTTTAAAACATTCACCAGTACCAACCAGAGGAAACACATCAGCCTCAGGGCTTAGAGGAAAGGGCTTTGGAAGACCCCTGGTTCACAGTCTGTGCGCTGTACCTCAGGTGAGTGCCGGCTGGCGGCAGGGGGAGGGAATGCAAAGGTGAGACACAGAGGGAGGCGGGGTCAAAAGCCTGACGTAGAATCACACCTTCTCACAGGGGGCTTCTGTGACAATCCCTGAAGGGACTGTCATCCCTGTAGGGCTGAAAGGGACCCTCTGGGTTCTCTTGAATTGTTCTACCACTCAGAGTCCTCACCAACAGCTCTGCACCTAGCTGGCCATCAGAACCTTCTGCAAAGACTTCACCTTGGGAGGTTCTGATTCCATACACCTGGGGGGCTCTATTTTTACAGGGTTCTGCAGGGGAGCCAGAGCTGGGAAGCCCCACTCTGCAGAACTTCTATTAGCCTGACATTATGCCTTATCTTTTGATGCACCTGCTGTTCCCATCTTCACATCTGGTTTGCCAACTTCTCCAGGGGGGTCACTGTGCCTGATCTCAATCCTGATTATCGAAATCACTTGTGGAACTTTTTTTTAAGACTGCAAATGCCTGGGATCTACCACACATCTCTTAAGTCAGCATCTCCAAGCATCTAGCCCTCACAAGGGATTCTGAGCACACTCCAAGACCGAGACCTACTGCTCTGTGGGCTAAGAGTGCTTGATCTAGGCGCGGCTCCACACGGGCTGAGTGACGGACAGAATGCAGCCCCTCCGAATAAGTATCTAGAAGGGAAAATGTGTGTGTTTCATCTGTGTTATTGATTCTAAATATTTTACTAAGAGTATTTTGCACATGATTCAAACCAGACGATAAATAAAAATAAAAACAATTAGCAGTTGGCGGGCACCTAATACATGCCAGGTGCTCATCATGTGCTTCCTATATAAGATCCCACTGAATTCTCAATCCTATGTCTGAAGAAGGTACTATGAACGGTCTCCAATTCACAGATGAGAAAACCCAAGCAGGGAGAAATTAAGTCACTGCCTCAAAAATTAATTTTTTTTTTACATGACACTTAGATTACACACAATCTCCTAACTTTAGAAAAGTGATCATAATCTTTTTAAGGGCTACATTGTTTTTCAGTGTTTTACCCTAATTTTTTTTTTATCATTTTGCCCTAATATGTTAACTCATTTCTCATGGTAGGGCAGGTTTTTATCTTTTTTGCAACTGTTTACCATTTTAAATGTACAGCTTTGTGCAAGGGGGTACTTTCCTTGTTTCCAAAAGCATTTCCTTAGGAAAGATTACAGGTGAATGGCATTAAATACTGAACAAAAGTCTCCACTGAGATGTGCTGAATGAGCTGGGCAAGCCCTCTCTCAGGGAGGTGCTATATGTCTCAGCACAGTCCCCACCTACGTGCACCAAACATCTACTATGAGCCAGGTGCTCTTATGAACACTTACAAATCGATCCCATCTGGTCCTCACAAGACCCCCAGGGTGAGGTACAGGTGGGCCGCCTGTAGGCAGAGAAAGGTGAAGAAATGTTCCCAGGCTCACAAAACCAGCAAGAGCAGAGCCAGGATAGGAACTCACAGTTCTCACCACCACACCAGGCCTTCGGGTCAAGGCAGGTGTCCCCATGATTCCTTCATCAGCCACCCCAAGAAGCAAAAACAAATGAGAGTGGCAGGAAGGAGCACTGCCCATCACCTGGAACCACACAAGAATCCCCCTGTAAATGCACAATAAAAAGGTCTGCTTCACGTCCCTGGCACAAAATCCAGAATCGCTCACTCAGAGCAACACAGACTTGCTGACCCCAAGGTGCACACCCTCTAGATGCAGAGAGAAAGTGAAGAAGGGAAAGATAATGACACTGACTCCAGGTCCCCCTGTAGGTGCTCTGCATCATTATATATATTCATTATAAAGTTGAACTGTGTACCTCCCCCACCCAACGCTGACATCCTGGAGTCAGGTACCCATGAATGTGAGTTTCTTTGGGTCTTTGCAGATACAATTAAGATGTAAATTAAGATGAGGTCACACTGGAGTAGGGCAGGCCCTTATTCTAATATGACTGGTGTCCTCATAAGACGGAAGAGAGACACACAGGGAGAAGGCTACGTGGCAACAGAAGCGAAGACCAGAGGCTGTGGCTGTAACAAGCCAAGGGACAGCAAGCAAATTGCAGGAGCTGAGAAGAGGCGAGGGAAGATGCTCCGTACAGGGGTCTGAGACAGCGCCGCCCTGCCGACACCTTGATCTCAGACCTCTAGCCTCCAGAACGGTGAGACAATACATTTCTATGGTTTTAATCACCAGGTTTGGAGTACTTTGTTACGGCAGCCCTAGAGAGGAATACAACATTGTCTAGCCTTTAGGCTCTCGCCAGACAGAAGCTATGTTTTGTTCATCCTGGTATTCCAGCAACTGGAGCAGTCCCTGGCACACAGTAGGTGCTCAGAATGTGTCTGTTGAGTGAGCAAGTGAAAAAATTAAGAAAGTATAAACTCAGTAGGAGAAGGGACTACGTCTTTTATTTCTACTACGAGACCAGAGCAAATTTGGTGTTCAATAAACTTTACAGAACGAATGAACTTTTTTAAATGAACGAATGATAAGCTCAGGAAGGCTTTGCAATGGGTCTTATTCATGTATGTCCCCAGGACTCAGCCTATGGCCTGGCACACAGTAGCTGCTTAATAAATTCTGAAGGAGGGAAGGAAAAAAAAAAAGTGAAGAGAAGGAGGGCGAGCTTCAAGATCAGAAACACAGTATCCCAATCCTCGTCCAGGTGATACCTTCCTCCCTTTAGGCATCTAACCAAGGAATGGCCAAGGCCATGAAGTCACCCGGAGATTTTCAAGCAGCCTCAATGATACTGATGGGACTTTCACAGGGGAACTCGGATGCTGTTTTTCTAAAATGCATTTCTTTTTCTTTTACATCTAGAAATCATAAGGCTTTCCAACCCTTCCAACAATGTTAGAAATGCAGCACAGAGTTGAGAGGTCAGCGCCTCTGCGTTCAGCCCTAGGGACACATTTCCCGTCCATGCACAGCCTTCATTCCTGACCTCTGCCCTGTGGCCAGAAAGGGACATCAGCTGGGCTCAGGGAAATTCAATCTGGTCTGACAGCTGGGAGCATGATAATAACAGGGCATCTGCCTTGACCCTTTGGAAAGCAAAGGCAGGGGTAGGAGGGGTGGGGGTGTCATAGAAGTTTCTCCAGGGCTTGGTTTAGGAGGGTCTAAAGTTTCCGTGGGTTAGTTTCTACATATGAACAAAAACCCTGGAAATAAGGCCAGCTGATTTCTACTGCTGGCTCAGAATTCAATCCCACTTCCAGGCACTGTCCTGGTGGCATTTGGGGTGAAAGAAAAGAAACACATTGTTCTTTATTCCCCTGAACTTGAGCTTTCCCAGGGGCAGTAACTGCCCTGTGGTGAGGTGTGATTTTAGTCATTCTTTTGCACATACATTCGCGTTAATAACCTGACAAACCAAGCAGGAGGTCCCTGGACTGGTCTCAATACATGGAGAAAGTCTCTGCTCCTGTGGGTTCCCCTTCGTGTCTACTGAACTCCAAGCTCCAACTCTTATCTGCTCCATGAAAAGATGCTCCGTACAGGGGCTGACCCCTTCTCAGTGCCTGGTAGCCGGGAACAGAGGGAAGTCTTTCTGTTTTCAGATGGAGCCCTCATGTGATCAGCGAACCCAGGGATGCTGGAACTTTTCTCCCTATCAAAGGGATCTGTTGAGATGGACAGCTCCATTATGTTGGCAGACACACACCTGCGTGGATTAGTTGATGCGCCCCTCCTGCGGCCCCAGGCGGTCCCACGCTCAGCCTAACCCTGTGGCTGTCGATCTGTAGGGGATTTGCCCCCTTCCTTTTCTTCTGAGCACAAAGC
>NC_138372.1:161395992-161443329 GCF_054177405.1 Leptonychotes weddellii
AACAACAACAACAACAAAATAAAACATGACTTCGGGTATTCCTCTAACAGACAAACTAGGAAAATAATCATACAAAGTCTCATTTACCCCAAAGGTAGTAACGGTTCCTTGTCGGTTCATGTTGGGGTCACATCAAAGCCTCTCAGGTTGGCCTCCCTTCCTCCAGCCTCTCTCATATTCATTCAGGGCAATTCTGCTTGTCTAATGCTACTTAAAAACGATTTCTATCCTAAAACTTGAAATAATTACAATGCTCTATATGTGCTTCCTTTACACAAGACACTTTGTCTAGTTTTTCTAGCCCACACACAAAAATATAAAACATAAATATTGGGATTTCCCTTTCAGAGAGGTGAAAATGGAAGAAATGGAGAGGGTCAGTGACTTGCCTGAGGTCACACAGCAAGTTGGTGCCAAAGCCAGAATTCTACCACTCCCTCCAGCACCCATGCTCTTCCCACTACCAAAGCTGATTTCTGGGAAACGCCAGTCACAGCAGACTGACCCTAGGTCAAGTTACCCTGGCAACTTTAAGATTCACGGACTCTGACGTTTCTCTCATCTTCTTGTCCAGTCTAATTTTTTATCATCCTCTAACACAAACCTCCACCCACTGAGGTCAGACTCCGTAGACTCTTATCACGTGCCCCTACCCCAGGCCTCAGTATTCCCAGCTGCAAAATGGGGCAAATTATACCTCCAAGAGGGAACATGGCATAGAGGAAAAAGGCAGGAGACCTGGAATCAGGAAAAACAGACTTCCAATCCAGCTGGGCATGTTCTTTACCTGTAGAATGAATGTAGTAATTCCTCCCTCGCATGGACTTAATGAGAACCTGTTTCTAAGAGTCGTTCAAGTAAAACAGCATCTACTGTGGATGGTGTCATCTTTGTTGCTATTCCTGACTTCATTCTGGAACTGTCACCCTGTCACCTTGCCTTCTGTCCGAAGGACACAGGTGAGGTGACAACAGGAAGCACTTTGAGAAGTCTACAGCCCTATAAATGCCACACATCCGTTTGCCACTAATATTCACACCCACGGTGCCTTTATCAGATGCTAGTCTGCAGTTTGATCAAATTTTGAATTTCAAACCCCTCCCCCGCAAGGAATCCCTCCGCATTTCCCAGGCTGGGCTCTCTAGACAGGATGGGCTGAAGCCACTCACCGATTCCATAGTGAATCTCTCGACGAAAAACTGGAGAGCCTGGAGGCTGAAGATCTCATGTCTCAGCCGTCACATCAGAGAATTACCTGGATGGGGGAAGGAGAAAAGGTGACAAGCATCATCCAGTGGGACTGGGCAGAAGACATGGTCTCAAAGCAACATGGGGTTCCATGTGGAGGCTGGCATCCTTGTGAGGAATGTTCTGACACCACCGAGCGGCTGTCCAGGAGTGGGAAGGAAAACAGCCAGCAAACCACTGTTTCAGCGATCCACCTTGGGGCTGGTGTCTCTATCCTCGGATCTGTGCGAGTGCTCAGGGATCCTTCGTGAGTTCTATTTCTAGCTCTACAGTCGAGAGCAATTTACAAGTCATTAACTTCTCTAAACATGAAATCAAAGTGTGCTCACAGGTGCAACAGACAGACGGACCCATGCAGCCCTGTGCCCATGGGAAAGTGGAGGTGTCCCCCGCTCCCCAACTGGCCAAGGGGACCAGCCCAGGAAGGAGGTAGAGCTCTATGAATATACATATTTCAGGACAGCCCCTCTGAACCTGAGAGAGGATTGTAATTAATTCATGCATACCAAAGCTTAATTGCTGAGTGCACAGAGCACAGGAAGTCTGGGATAAAAGGTGTTACATAAGGGAACGGCTTCAATATTTGCAGAATGGAGTGGAAACAGAGGTGAGGAGTGGAAACAAGATGAGCCAGGGGACCTGCTGGATCCTTCTCCAGTGATCGCTAGCTCAGTGTGGCACACCTCTATCTGGGGCCAGAACCCAGGGACACTCTTGACCCACCGTCTTCCTATCCCCATATCCAATCCATCCCAAGTCCTGTCTCATTTACTCCCTAAAGATCTCTCGACCTCTCTCTTTTTCTCCATCCCCCCGACACAGCCCTGGACCAAGCCTCCACCCTTCCCACCTGGGCTTCCTTCCTGGTCTCCTTTCATCACCATTTCTCCCTCTGAAATCCGGTCCCCCACACTGAAGCCAGAATCATTGCTTGCTTTTTTTTTTTTTTTAATCTTTTATTGTAGAGAATTTTGTAGACACAAAAATAGAGGAGAGTATCCTGAACCCCATATATCCACTGCCCAGCCCCAATCACCATCAACTTAAAATCCATCTTCCCTCTCCCCACATCACTGTTTCAAAGCAAATAATCTTACCATTTCGGTCATAAGTAGAACAGCATGTATCTGTAAGACCAGGTCTTTTACAAAAATAGAATTGCAATAGCATTCCCACACCTAAAGAGATTGTAGAATTCCCTGACATCACCAAAGATCCAACCCAGGTTGTCTGACTGAAAAAGTTCAAGCCAGGCTTCTCTTCCCCAGAAGCGTCTGGTAGATGCTCAAAGCATCTACCTCACGATCCCCTGGTCCACCATCCTACCTCCACTCTCGTCCCGTTTCCTTCAGTGGGTCTTCAGGAGAGGCTGCTGGGGCAGAGTGGAACACCCACCGAGCTTCAAGCCCAGCGTCCCCGAGTTCCGATCCAGCTCTGCCCCTGAGCAGAGGCTCGTCCTCGTCAGTGAGCCTCTGTGGCTCTCGGGTCCCTTGTTTGTAAAACAAGGCCACTAATCCTAGCCTAGCCTATGTTACTGGACCGGTGTGAACCTCCAGAGAGAGGGCGTGTGCAAGAGCTGTGTGAGGTGTGACACGCCAGAGTCAGCTCACACCCTGCTGCCCTGACTCGGAAACCACTCACACCAACTTAGCATCTACATATGTGGCAGTCTCTCACCCCCGCTGCTTTGGTATCCATTTATGCTCTGAGACTGTTTGGCCCCCGCCCTGCCCCCGCCAAAAGAGATTCTTTTTTTTCCAGTTATGAAGGTAATCTGGGTCCATTATGAAAAATACTAAGGCATAAAACTAAAATCTGTTATTATCCTAACACCTAGAGATAAATACTATTGGGATTTTAAGGCTATTTCCTTCCTGGGATTGGCTTTTGTAAGGAGGAAACAAATAATGCTTTTCAACTAACAGGATTTCTTTAGAACCAGGGCACTACCAGTAATTTTAAAAATACCACTTTGCATGCATTCATTCAATCACTCATTCAGTGATTTGTTCTGTGCCTACCATGTGCTAGAGACTGTTCTCACTGCCTGAAGTTGGAGCCGAGAGCAAGAGAGAGTTCATGATCTTGAGCAATAAGCATTCATTCATTATTTTAGAATTCAACAAGCAGAGTGAGCCTACTATATATTGGGCACTTGCTAATAAAAATAACAACAGCAGCTTCTTTGCTAGACGCTGTACTCTAACAACCTTGCTTATTATTAAAAGTTGGCCCTTAAAACAAATGCATCTGAGTTAGAGCTCAGAATATGGCTCTTGGATGAGTTATTTATCTCATACTACAGTTTCCTTTTTAAACTGGGATAATTGAAGTCCTACGTCATATAGTCACGATGAGAATCAGTGAGAAATGCAGTTACACCACTGAGCAAAATGCTTGGTTCCCAGCATCCAAGGCATGAATGGGAACTAGTAGTGGGGGCAAGTGATATTATGGTCTCTCTGATCCTCGCAGCCATCCTACGGGAAGGCGAAACTCAGAGGTTAGGGAACTTGTCCAAGGTTATGCAGGTTCCCACTTAGGCGCATGGAGCTCAGTTCCATTAGGGACCCTCTGAGGGACGTGGGGAACACACCGCAGGACTGCCATGCTAGGGTAGGGAAGCTGGGGCATTTCTGCACCAACTCCCATGCCTCGCTAGCCCAGCAAAGCTGGGGGGGTGGTTGAGGCAGACATATAGGAAGCCCTCCATGGGAACAGACACTTGCCTGCAGTGCCTTCCAGGGTGGGCTCAAAGATCCGGGCAGGAAACACACAGCACCTATAAATAGGTGTTCAATAAATACATGTCAGAGTAAGTGAACATTGCTATCAACCCCTGTGCTCTTCTTTACAACCTCTCATTTCCCGCTGCCACCAGTGATGGGAGATTGAAAGGAGCAACCTGCTCGAGTGAACCAGAATTCATTACCATGGAGCATCACACCTTTTACCACCCGTGTTTTTGCTGCTTCTACTGAAATTCTATCCTGTGACTTACAGGATGTCTGTCAGGACAGCAATTCCTGCATGCCACGCAGGAATAAGGGACATAATTCACTTGGTACATAAACCCCTCTTGACTGCCAATCCCCAAATAGGTGGTGAATTTTATTCAACAGAAGTGACGGCACGGATGTTGGGATGTGTATCCTTTTATGGAGGATGTTATGAACTCCTGAGTCATCTGCAGCTACAGCGTGGACAATGTCTTTTTTTTCCCATAACATCACAGCAAACACTTGGCCTATTTACTGATGAGATTCTTTCCTGGTCTGTGGAAGCTGTACTTGGAAAATCAAGGAGCTAGAGAAGACAGCCTGAATTCATATGATTTCTGCCAATCCTCATCTTATCTATTAGAAGCCCAATTTGTCCAGTCCCACTTGAAATTCCCTCTCCTCCAAGAGGTGCTCTCCAACAATCTAGCCATGCTGAATGAACTCTCAGGGCCCTTAACGGCAGCAACAGTGACCCCTACTGGGCACTGTCTTCGAGCCAGACCCATCCCGGGCATGTTGGCCACCCCATTCAATCTTCACCCTAATCCTGCAAGGAACTGTGATTGCCTGGATTTTGCAGATAAGAAAACTGAGGATCACAGAACTTAGGTAGCACATGGTCACACGGGGTACCTGGGGGTGGCAGATTCAGGATTCAAACTAGGAAGAGCTTGACTTCCAAGCTCAGGGCTTTGCTGACTACGCTACATAAAATAGTATAAATTAACACTGAATATACCCCATTACTATTTCCTGATTGTTTCAACAGTGAATGCTGGGGCCGCCTTGAGCCGGTCATGGGGATTCCGTACTAATAGCTACATCTCTCAGTTTCCATATACACTAGCAAGCAACAAGTCCTGCCTCCCTAGCTGCCCCAAGGAGCCCTGAGTTAGGCACCTGTGGCCTCTCTAGCCAGGTAACTCTGGACTCTTGCTGCTTCTCCTCATCCATCTTCCTGCTGCCTGCCAGCAGGTTTTGGGATGAGATGCTTCTATTGACTCTGCCCAGGACTACTCATTCAAGTATGATATAGAAGGAAGCAGATGAGGGGTGCTTTGGTGGCTCAGTCGGTTAAGCATCTGCCTTCAGCTCAGATCATGATCCCAGGGTTCTGATAATCAACTCCCACATCAGGCTTTCTGCTCAGTGGGGAATCTGCTTCTCCCTCCCCCTGCCCCGTACCCCTCCCCCTCTCATGCTCTCTCTCTCTCTCTCTCTCTCTCACTTACTTTCTCTCTCACATAAATAAAATCTTTAAAAAAAAAAAAAAAAAAGAAGGAAGCAGACAAGACTCTGTGGAAGTCAACGCCAAGAAAGATCAAGGTGCTCTGCCTAACAATTCTGATGCCTCTAGACCTTACCCTGGCCCCATCCCCCTGCCTCACTTGCTGGTTAAAACAACAATCAAAGATGGTTTGGGTCTCTCCTCTCCAAAGAAGAGGTCAGGAAAGGCTGTACTCACTACCCTTCATGATCCAAAGGTCTTTTTAGATTATAAATTTACAATGACTGTGACCATGTAACTTACATCCTATGCCCTGAGTGCCCGGCACAGGACAGTAAGGAGGGGAAGTTAGGGTAGACTGAGCTCAAGGTCCAGAGTTGGTGCATGGGTCAGGGACAGAAACAACAGACAGGATGAACGCTCGTAAGCGGTCTCATCTGGGTGTGAACACAATTGCACAATACCTGCCTCACAAACATTTACTAAGTGCCAACTGCATGCTATTTTCCATTGGTCAGAGCTTCCTGTAAGGAGACTCATCTGTTGGGAAAATGCGTCCATCCATCCATCCATCCATCCATCCACCAATTCATTTATTGAAAAAATATTTGTTAAGCTAAATGTCAAGGAGATAATGATGGTTAGCGAAACAGCCTTGGTCTCTGCTTAGAGCCCATGTTCAGAGAATGAGACCTTAATCAAATAACCCCACGGGTGATGAGAGAAAGAAGTACTGCGTACCAGAGGAATCTACATACTACAAGTGAATCACGATCCTCCACATTCTATAAAGCTGCATCCTGAAAATTTTGTGCATCTTAAAATAAGTGAATGCCTCAGGGAGCCACGGAGGGAACAACAAGGTAACCCCGGAAGCCACGAGCAGGGAGGCCAGCGAGGCTCACTCCCTAGCACGACCCACTCCTCGCACCAGCGAAAGCAGGCAGAGCTCAGCCTGTGCCTCCACAAAATGACACATTTCCTTCTGGGTCCCCTGGGAAGAACAGCAAGTGCGGAGAGCGTGGGTGCCTGGGGTTTGCTGTGCCACCAACTGTTTTAATAGTGCGACTGCGGTCCTTTCAAACAATTTGGTGTTTACGCTCAGTGAGCACGCGGGTGCAGAGCCATCTGGGGGGCTGCTCCCCTGTTCACTGTGCAGTAGAAGGGTGCAGCGGGGGGGGAGGAATCTCAAGCAGTGGAAAGAGGACAGCCTCTGGAGCGGGAAGACTTACATTCCAACACTGGCTCTCCCCCCTAATTGCTGTGGGACTTTGGACAATAAACTTCACTTCTGCCGGCTTGTGTCTTCTGGAAAATGGGGGTGGCGGCCGGCTGTAACGTGCCCACACACGTGACCTTGACACTCACAAGCCCGTTAATGGTCAAGCGCATCCTACCGTAAGCAGCATCTGCTTCTGCCCAAGAGCTTGTTCTCTGCCACCCAGGGGCAGGCTGGCAGTCAGGAGACTGGCACTCCCGGGTGCGGCCTCCAGACAAGGATGTAAGAAGTGCTGGCACTGAGTGGACATGTGATGGAAGAGTGCACGACGACCATGACAACCTACAATTGGATGGGACGCCCACAGCCCAGAGTCCCGACCCGGCAGCTCCTCAGCAAAGCCAACACCACGGACATGGTTCCTGCAGGTGGTCATCATGCTGTTGTCCCCCATCTACAGTCAAGGCCCAGAAGTCACCTTCCAGGAGTGGCACCTCAGGGTCCCAGCCTTGCCTGCCCAAGGGAAGAGGCACCAGGGTGGAAAGGACTTTGCATGGAAAGGTGTTCCCCAGCGCCCCCCTGCCAGCAGGAAGCCCCACTGTGGGCCCCAGGGACTCTGCTACCTTCAGTTATGCTGACTCTTACCCCGGGCCTGAGTCGTGAGAAGCATAGCTGTCACTGGGATCCTTGTCCTACAGTGAAAGCAACAGGTTACACAGTCACCGAAAAGATAATCTAGCTAATCTGTATCGATTGGTGCTTCCCACGTGTATCAGATACTACACAGGCAAGAACTTCTTTAATCTTGGGCGCCTGGGTGGCTCAGTTGGTTAAGCGACTGCCTTCAGCTCAGGTCATGATCCTGGAGTCCTGGATCGAGTCCCGCATCGGGCTTCCTGCTCGGCAGGGAGTCTGCTTTGTCCTCTGACCCTATCCCCTCTCAGGTGTTCTCTCTCTCTCAAATAAATAAAAAAAAAATCTTAAAAAAAAAAAACAAAAAACTTCTTTAATCTTTGCAACAACCCCAGGAGACAGGTATTATTATTGTTCCATTTTACAGGGAAGGAAACTGAGGCTAATACGGGCTGAGCATCTTGCTAGAGTTTTCCCAGCCTGTAAGTGGATTCTAGATCTGCCTGATTCCAGAAGCCTCTTCTTTCCTTTAAATCCCACCAGCCCTTCAGAGCAGCGGCAGCCTCGGGAGAGAGGTCTCTGCTGTTTGGATTTCTCCCCCAGTGCTGGGACTAAAAAAAGACCTCTAACAAGCTGGCAAGACCAGCCTTGCCACGCAAGCGCACTCCTGACTCCCCTGAGGAGGTATGATCAGCATCAACCACACAGCAACCCAATTTAACAACACTCTTTGTGATCACCTTATTCCTTCCCTTCTGTGACAGCCATATTTGCCCATTTTCCTATTTCTGAAACACAATGTGTCTTAACTATCAAATTTAATGTGGCAGAGCTTCTGTTTTCTCCTCCAACCCTGTGATGATGTCAAGAACGCATATTACAACTCAGGGCAGCTCAGAATCAAAGGAAAGAAAGTACATCTAAGACGTGTTCCGATCCCATCTCATCAAAGCCCAGAACAGTCCTCAGGAGGCTGTACATCTGAGAAATGAGCAGCCTAGTCTCCTTCAGACCACACACAGAATCCACCAAAGTGCACCTGCCCCTGCATGGGGTCCCACCCCACAGCCTCCCATCTACCTGCGGCTCAAATTCCATCCATACTTGCACTTCTACTAAGAAAGAGAAGTGAATTCCTCCCTTGTCAGTCCACAGGTACAAGATCCAATGAATGCTCAGGACATTGTAAAACTGAAATAAGTATTTGACTCTATCTTCCATTTTGCCATTCATTCATTCATTCCTACAACAGTTCAACAGACGCCAGCAGATGCCCGTCCAAGCTGGGCACCTTGCTCCCATGGAAGGCAGAAAGGCGAAGTAACAGTCACTAGGCACCTGTGAAAACGGACACGGATGCTATGCCCAGAAACAAGGCAGATGATCAGATACAGAGTGGTTTCACCGGGGGAGGTGGTAGCAGCAGTGGGTTTTGAGGGATGGACGGTGGAGGGGGGGGGACACCAGACAGAAAAAACAGGAAGAGGGACTTCTAAGCACACGGAGCAGCAAGCTCGATGCCACGGCCTGAGACACAACTTCTGCTGGACACCTGTTTGCTGACCCCTCTGCCACGTGGAAGACACAGCGCTGATACCTGTCGCAGTGTGTGCCTGAGTTGAGCTGCGCTCCCAGGCACTCTGTGCCAGCACGCCAAGCCAGGCCCCGCCCGGTGCGTCTGAGTTACGGGAACGCCAGCCAGGCAGCCTCCTGCTCTAGGTTCTCGGCCTGCCTGCCCCTAAATATGGTGTGCATCCCGCGAATCTAGACAACTCTCAGAACTTACAATATGCCTGCTCTGAAAGACTGGATACATATATTTTTAAAATATTTCATTGTGGTTTAAAAAAAACCACACACCATGGAATTTACCATCTTAACCATTTTTAACCGTACAGTTCAGTAGTGTTAAGTATAACCACTTAATCATTGCTGTACAACAGATCCCCAGAACTTTTACAACTTGCAAAACCGAAACTCTGCACCCATTAGACAACAATCCCCATGTCCCCTTCCCCCAGCCCCTGGCCACCCCGTTCTACTTTCTGTCTCTGGGGGTTTAACCACTTTAGATACCTCATATAAGTGGAATCCTGCTGTATTTGTCCTTTTGTGACTGGCTTATCTCACTTAGCACAACATCCTCCAGGTTCTTCCATACTGTAGCATGTGTCAGAGCTTCCTTCCTTTTTAAGGCTGGGTAATATTCTACTGTGTGTATGCCACACTTGGGGTATCTCCCCATCTGCTGATGAACAGTTTGGGGTGCTCCTACCCCTTGGCTATTATGAATAATGAACCCGGGTGCCTAAATATCTCTTTGAGATCCTGCTTTTAATTCATTTGGATATACACTTAGAACTGGAATTGGTGGATCATACAGTCGTTCCATTTTTAATTTCCAAAGAACGAGCATACTGTTTTCCACAGAGGTTGTACCCTTTCACAGTCCCACCAAGAGCACACAAGGGCTCCAATTTCTAGGACTGGATACATAGTTGAAGAATAAATGAATGATATATCTGCTGGATGAATAATGGACATAGCATAGTAACACAATAAATGCTTTCTGATGGGCACTTTCCCTCTGCTGACTTACAAGCTCCATAAGTTTACCGAAGAATAGGAAATAAGAGCAAAATGCCCCACTAACAGAACTGTGGGAACATACTGAAAACCTCCATGTACAAAGGCTAACTTTGCTCCTATCACCACATTCAGTTACCAGAAATTCCCCCAGGGCAGGGACCATGACTTATTTTCCTCTAAATCTTTGACCTTGACTCGTAAGGCCCATCTGGCTAAGGGGCTGAAGAGCAAGAGACATGCAGCACTATTTGCTGAACGGTTACAGGAAGGCAGAGTCAATCAAGGAAGGCTTACCGGAAGAAGATGACCCTGAAAGAGGGAGAGGACAGTCCGTCAGAGAAAAGGAAGCACAGTTGTGCCTACAGAGGGGGGCCTGACTCATGAGTTTCATCTCCTTCCTGAAGGCAGAGGCAGTTTGTGGATAAGCCCGAACACAATAATCAGAGGCACCTGACATGATGATGTAACACGCTTTACAGGTGCTCAGTAAACACCTGTTGACTGAACATATGTTCAGAGTCAGATAAAAACAAGGCAACACGAGAACGCCTTCTGTATGAGTTGTCAAAATGGGAAATGAGAGGGTTCCTTTTCCACTCTAGGGAAAGAGTCATGTGACCTAACCTCAGCTTTCCCACCCCGCCACCTCCAGTCAACAGGAAGCCCTAGAAGAAACCACCTGTCAGCCCCGCCCTGACGAAGCCTTGTGACCAAGTGACGCCACTGTTGGGGAATCCCAATCCTCAAACTTCTTTCTGTAATTCCATCTTGCTTCTCAGGAATTTTACTCCCTGGAAACCTAGAAGGATCAGCCAGTGTCTATAAAACTTCTTTTCAAATTAAGTTTCCCCAGAGTCAAGGTTCTTTCCTTCCAATGAGGATTTAAGTCTCTTCTATTTCACAGCTGTGTGTCCCAGGTGCAGGGGGCAACACCGAGGCTGGGTGCAGCAGACGCACTGTAGGCTTGCGGCCTCTCCCCTCGTCCCTCAGTGTTGCCGGAGACACCGAATTCAAGATGCCCGGTAGACTGGAAGGCCCCTGGAAAATCACCCAGGCAGGCACGACAGAGCTGTAAGCAAAGCCACCCCACACCCCGTCCCTATCCTTCCGGAGAAGAGGCTGGGGAAACCGGAAGACCCTGCGGCTAGCACAGCGTCTGGCTCAGAAAATGTTGGTTGAATGAATTCATTAATAGCTGCCTAAACAAACACCCTCACACCAAGACTTTCCAGGCACACATTCATTTCTCATCCAAGCCCAGTGGCCAACCCGTCAATACCGGCTAAACAGGGCCCCGGGTTCCCTCAAGTCTCTTGCTTGGCAGCAGCCTCAAATGTAGGTTATCCTGAGCATCGTCTTCTGGGGCCTGGTGTGAACCCAACTTCTCTCAGAAATCAAGGCTTCCCACCTGCCCCAACCCAATTCTCTCCGAATGAGAAAGAACCGCAAGGAACTATGAGGCAGGAGATTTGGCCTCAGCTACCTGCCCTGGAGACAGATCCCTCTGTGCTGTGACTCCTCAAAGCTTCTGGTGCCACAGTGATAGAACAAGAGTCATGATGCCCAGGTCCCACAGCTGCTCGCCCTGTTCCCTGGGAGCCAGGGAGACAAAGCAGAAAGAGCAGAGACTTGCCACCCTGCATCATGGCAAACTGCGCTGACATGGCAACCCCTTCCCCCTTGTTACAAACACGGTACAGTCTTGAATAAGTATGACTCAAAGGGTTTACACTATATAGCCCAAAATGGAAAGGGAAAAAGAGGGGTCCCCACGTCAGAACAAAGGCCTCAGCTCCCAGCACACATCTGAGTCTGATGGCATGCACACACACCCAGGCGGGCCAACCTGCCACAGGAACCACATGGGCCCCTCCCCGTAGGCACAGGGAAAGGCCGCTGGGTGGTCCCCAGAGGCCCATCCTGAGGCCCTCACAAAGGACTTTGTGTGCTAGGTCGGGACATTCTAGCGTCAGCCTGTTTCCTCTGTGGAAGCGGTTTTCTTGGCTCACTCTGATAGAAGAGATATGAGCGGAAAGACCAGTCCCGGCTCACGGCCCCGGGACTGTTGTGGGAAGGAGTCACGTGAATCATATGAGCCTGGAGGACCCGCATTTGCAGAAGCCACAGCTAGACTTATTCATGAGACAGAAAACCGAACAAATGCTGGCTTGAGGAGAAAAGCAGGGGGAATTTATGGGCTGACAAAACGGAAAAGTCCAGGGTCAGATGTAACTTGGGTGTGGCTGGAGTCAGGGGCTCCAAGGATGTGGTCAGGGAGGGATTCTCGGCATCTGCTGGCTCTGCATTCCTAGAGGGAGTTGGGGGTGGTATCTCAGGCAGGCTTGCCCTCGGGGGTCACTGGCCTTCAGGCTGCCACAGCTCAGCAATCCCCGGGGAGGAAAGCACCCCCCTCCACTTCTAATGACAGTCTCAGGGTTGCGTCTGACGGTGAGCATCCTTGAACCGACCTCCATGGCCAGTGGCTGGAACATTCCATTGGCTGGCTTATGTGCCCAGAGGGTTCGGGGGCTGGGTCAGGTCCACAGGATGCACATAGACTAAGTGAAGGAATGCACTTATCCAGAGGAAAGTATGAGGGAGAAAGAAGGAGCAGGAGAGAAAGAGGGAGATGCAGGGTGGGGAGAGAGAAAGGGAAGGAGGGAGGGAGGGGAGGATGAAAGGAGGAAGGGGGTAGGCAGTAGGGAAAAAACCTGGTGTATGCTACAGATAATTTTTATCATTAGGGAATAAAGTAGCAAAGGACTCCAATTTTAAATAAAAGAGAAAAAAGCAGACTGAGCTCTTTATGTCTTTTTCCCCCTGTAACAGCTTTATCAAGATGTAATTCGTATACCACACATTTCGCCCATTTAAAGTACACAATTCGATGGTTTTACTGCAATTCACAGAGTGGTACAACCATCACCACAATCAATTTTAGAGCATTTTCATTGCCCAAACAAAGAAACCCCATATCCATCAGCAGTTACTGCCCATTCCACCCTCGGCTCACTCCCAGCAGAACAGTGTAACTTTCTGTCTCTATAGATTTTATTCTGGATATTTCACATAAGAGGAATCATACAATAGGTGGGTTTTAAAAATTCTGTCTTTTGTGGCAAAATCTGCAAAAAGACTCCATTCCCTGAACTTCTGGTTGAACTCAGGCCTCACTCCCTGGAATGGTTATTAGGGCGGTGGGCCACAGGAGGGAGGGCAGGGGTTGGGTCCCACGGGGACCTGAGCTGGCTCACTGCCTAACATCAGCCCCTGCAGCAGGGAGGGCAAAAAATGTCTCCAGGAGGCCTTGGCCTGCACTTCTGGTCTCACCTCTGGCCTGGGACCAGGCAGAGTGGACAAAGCGAGGGCTTCAGTTAGACCTGTGTCAAGGAATTCCCCAGGAAGGGCTCTGTGGGTTTCTACCGAGCACCCTTCCCCCTTTCTGAACTCATTTGGGATTCCCCTTCTCCCCAGAAGCACATGTTCCTGCCCGTGTGGGCCCCAGTGGTTCAAAACCATCCCAGCAATTTGCTAGTTATTAGTTTAGAGGGGGAATGTGACCCAGTTGGGGTCAAGGAGACTTGAAACTGGAGGTTTCTGGGAAAGCTCTTTCTTGGTCTTCTGGAAGAGGTCTTGGAAATGGAGTTCTGTCTCTTCCTCTGGATGTTACAATACAGATGGGAAGCTCAAAACAGCTGCGGCCAGTCTCACGACCAGCCTCAGGCAGAAACCCACACACGGAGCACAGAACCACAGGAAATGGGAGCCAGGGCTCCTGGAAGAGAAGGGAATTCTGGGTCCCAGTACACCACATGCCCCTCACGTTCCACTCTCCCCCACTCCAGGCCCCAAATTGACTTCTAGGGACTAAATGCAAGGGCTCCCTACCCCTCTGGCTTGCAGGATGGTTTTAGCCAACAGGGAGCCCCAGCTGGAGATCTGAGCAGGAGAGAGTAACGCTGGAGTACCGATCCCTCCCACCCCACTGCCCCTCTGGTGGTCACTACGAACTGGCTGCCACCCTCAACCCAAGTCTCAGCTCTGGTCAGGGCCCCTCCCCACAGCCCTCACTGTCTCCAGGTTCCAGTGACCATCCCCTCCCCATCTCTCAAGCCAGGCATGCCACAGGAGTCCCAAAGCCACCTGCCCTGGGCACTACACAATCCCTGCAGCCTCCCTACCTTCTCACACCTTCTTTTATTTTATTTTTTTAAGTTTTATTTATATTTTTTTAAAGATCTATCCATCCATTTGAGAGAGAGAGAAGAGAGTGCACAAGTGGGGGTTGAGCTGAGCGCAGAGCCCAACGCAGGGCCCGATCCCAGGACTTCAAGATCATGATCTGAACCGAAACCAAGTCGGACACTTAACCGACTGAGCCACCCAGGCGTCCCCCCAACCCCGCCCCTCATGCCTTCTTCAAGATCCCTTTATGTGGCTCACGAGCATGGAAAAAATGCTCAAAAGCATTAGTCATTAGGGAAATGCAAACTGAAACCACAATGATATACCACTCATACCCACTAGCTCAGCCATAATAAAAAAAAAAATTAAAGAAATAAAACATAAAATAACAAGTCTTGGTGAAGAGGTAGAGAAATCAGAACCCTCATACATTGCTGAGAGGGATGTAAAATGATTCAGCCCCTTTGGAAAAGTTTGGCAGATCCTCAAAAAGTTAAATATAGAGTTACCAGATGACTCATCAATTCCATCCCTAGATATATACCCCAAAGAATTGAAAACAGGTTTTTTTTTTTTTTGAAAGTTTTTATTTATCCATTTGAGAGAGAAAGAGAGAGTGAGAGAACAAGACGGGGGAGGCAGAGGGAGAGGGAAAAGCAGGCTCCCTGCTCAGTGGGGCTCGATCCCAGGACCCCAGGATCCCAACCTGAGCCGAAGGCAGACGCTTAACCGAATGAGCCACCCAGGCGCCCCTAAAAACAGGTTTTCAAACAAATACTTGAACATGAATGTTCACAGCAACACTATTCACAGTAGCCAGAAGGTGGGAACACCCCAAATGTCTACCAATGGATGAATGGATAAACAACATATGGTCTATCCATACAGTGAAATATTATTCTGCCATAAAAAGGAATGAAGTACTGATATATGCTACAACAGGAATGAACTTCAAAAACATCATGCTAAGTGTAGGAAGCTAGACACAAAAGGACACACACTGTGTTATTCCACTTACGTGAAACATCTAAAATAGCTAACTTCACAGAGACAGAAACAATGGTTGCCACGGGTTTGGAGGTGGGGGGTGGTTGGTGGGGAGTGACTAATGGGTACGGGACTCCTTTTAGATGATGAGGTGATGGTTGAACAACATTGTGAACGTACTAAATGCGACTGAATTGTATTCTTTAAAATGGTTAACAGTTAATTTTATGTCAATTTTACCTCAATGAAAAAAATCCTTTATGAAATTCTCTTTTAATCATCTTAATTCAAGGGTGCTGTGTGTGTCTTATGGGGAGACTGACCCCCCGCCCCCACCTCATGGACTCAGAGTTACATGAAGTCAGTGTACTTTCTTGTTGCTTCGATTAAGCCAGTCTTGTTCTATGCATCAGGAAGCTTCCTAATGGACATACCACTCAACCACTTCCCAGCTGGGTGGCCGCGGGCATGTGTCTCAGCTTCTCTGAGTCCTAGTTTCCTCATCTATAAAATAGAACTAATAATACCAACCTCATTGGGTTGGTATTTATGATTACTGTGACATTAATGTAAGAAAATGTATAAAAGGTATCTAGAACATTAGGTGGAGCTCAAAGGGTGATTTCATTCATTCCTTTTAACACCAAATTATGACACTCCCTCAGTGGCAATTAGGTCTACCTGGTGGAGATGTTACCGAGCTCAAATGAGGACCATACAGCCGTTCCCCCAAACTCTGTTCCCACTTCTTCCTGGGCACACGGTGAGACTACATTTCCCAGACTCTCTTGTGGTTAGGTGTAGCCCTATGTCAGAGTTCCGGTCAACGAACAAGAGTGGAAATATTTGCCATTTCTCAGGCCAAGACTTTTAAGAAGTTTGTGTGCCTCTTCTGTGTTCTTTTTTTTTTTTTTTAAGTTGGCTCCATGGCCAGCGCAGAGCCCAATGCAGGGCTTGAACTCACGGCCCTGAGATCAAGACCTGAGCTGAGACCAAGAGTCAAGTCGGACGCTCAACTGACTGAGCCACCCAGGCACCCCTCTTCTGTGTTTTTTATCCCTTCTGCCAGTGGAGGCAGCAATGACAAAGCTATGGGGACAGCAGGGCCACAACGGTGGGAGAAGCCCAGGTCTGTGAGTCACCCCATCATGGAAAGCTACCACTGAACTAGAAATACCCATTTTGGACTTTCACATGAGTAAAGAACAAATCAAAACATCTTTTGTATTTAAGCGGCTAAATGAATATTCGTTACTGCTGCTATTAACACTGTATTACTAATACACCATTCTAGTCTTCTGAGCGTGAACTGTCTAGTGGATTGTACAAGATTTCATTAATTTACCCAAAAAAATCTTCAGCTGAACACGATCTGCGTGCCAGGCCCTATGCTAGATCCTGCAGGTTCCAAATAAAGAACAGTATAACAGTATCTGCCCTCAGGAAGCCACAAAGTAATAAGGGAGACAGAGGTGTAAACAAAACCTGTCATTAAAATGCTTCAGATGCCTCGAGAAAAGCCTGTATAGGTAGAGAGAGGACACAGACAAAGAGATGCTCCATTCTACTTCGAATCAGGCGGGTCAGGAATGGCCTCCTGGGAGGGGAGACACTCATGTTCAGGTGAAGGGGCTCCTGAAGCAGACGAATGTCACAGGCATTCAAGGCAGATGGATCCACCTGAGCAAAGGTGTGGGGGCCTGAAAGGGAGGAAGTGTGAGGGGGATGGAAACATTTCCCATGGAAGCTGCAGGGTGGAGGAGAGGGAGGAAGGGGAGGAAAGAAGAGGAAGAAGGAGGGGGAAGGAGACGAGGGGGATGAAGAAGGGGAGGAGGGAGAGGTCATAGTGGGAGGAGGAGGAGGAAGGGTACGAGGAGAGGGAGGAAGGAGAGAGGGCAGCCTTGTAGGAGTTCAGGAGCAGGTAACTGTATGACTTTGTAGAGAAATTAATATGACCTGCACTAGCATCTCCAGATGAGGCCTGGCTTTCCAACTCCTTGATACAAAGGTAGATCCTGAGGATTCGATCATGCAGTATTTCCTGGCCCCTGCGCTCTGGCCTGTGCTCTGCCTTCCACAGAGTGTCTTCCTGCCTTCTCACTTACCTTGGGCTTCTCTGCTCCTTCCCCTGAGTTCCCTCTGCTAAGCCTCATTCCATTGGCCTTAGAAATCCAGATACTTCCCTGGTAATCTTCCTCCTTCTTCCTTCCCTGTGTCCCCAAAACTCTCTCCCACAGATCAATCCCTTTGAGGGGACTCAGCACACTGAAGTAAGCCCCGTGCCCAACAGTGATCATGGCAGATCTAGGTTTACTGCCCATAAAGGCACTTGAGCCAGGGAAAGAGCCACAGATTTGGAGGCACAGGTCCTGGGTTCAAATCCAGCTGTCACCTGCTTATTCTGGTACCTCGGGCAGGTCATCAGGCAGGCTGAAGGCCCGGTTTCTTCACAGCTGATTCTTTCCATTATTCTTAATAGGCATAATAAAGACAGAGCTGGAAACGACCTCAATACCCATCAGCTTCACCTCCCACACTTTCTGCTGAGGCAATCTAGGCCCTCAACGTTGAGCAAGCAGCTTGAGGTCACAATTGAGGGCAACATCAAGTCTATGTAGAAGTGCAATATTAAACTAAATCGCCAACTGGCCTAGATCAATTTGCAACAGTTTTTATAGCCCATATTTATGCCACTTTCTATTTGATTTATGACATTCTGATTAAAGAAACATTGCATAATATCTAAAATTCAATGATAATAAATAGGAGGACCAAGAGTTCTACAATTATCACACTATCAAAGAATTCCTTTTTCTTTACTTTGATCTCATTAGCCAAACCCTCTCATGATATAGACAAAAAAACTGAGGTTTCCCAGAGAGGGAAAGTGACATTCCCAAAGATACAAACCCTGTTTGAGTGAATATTGGAATGCAACCCATGTTCTTGATTCTCAAAAACTGTTTTTCTCTTTAATATACCAACAAATAAGCATTGGTTATCACCAAGTGAGTCAGAACACCTCTGGGACAAATATATATTAGGATAAGGTATTGAAGTGGTGGCTGGGGTGCTCGCTTTGGCGGCACATATACTAAAACTGGAATGAAGTGGTGCTTGGCAACTTTAATATATAAAGAACTGTTACAAGTAAACAAAAAAAAATGTATACCAAATATAAGCATGAGCAAAAGATGCACACAGACAACTCCTAAACCAAGGCCTACGAAATGAAAATATCTTCCACTTCAGTATTAAATTTAAAAATGCAAATAAAGGGGCGCCTGGGTGGCTCACTTGGTTAAGTGTCTGACTCCTGATTTCAGCTCCGGTCATGATCTCAGGGTGTGAGATCAAGCTCCTCATTGGGCTCCGCGCTCAGTGGGGAATCTACTGGAGATTTCCCCTCTCCTTCTGCCCCTCCCCCGCTCACGCTCTCTCTTGATCTAAAATAAAGAAATAGATCTTTAGAAAAATAAAAATGCAAATAAAAACAACATTCATGGGGCGCCTGGGTGGCTCAGTCGGTTAAGCGTCTGCCTTCAGCTCAGGTCATGATCCCAGGACCCTGGGATTGAGCCCTGCACTGGGCTCCCTGCTTGGTGGGGGGGCCTGCTTCTCCCTCTCCCCAGTCATGCTCTCTCTCTCCCAAATAAATAAAATCTTTAAAAAAAAAACAACCCAACATTCTTGTTTAATCTATCAGCTGTGCAAAGACTAATACAATTGATGGTGTTCATGTCTAACATGGGTTTCAAGAAATATGCACTCTCGGGGCGCCTGGGTGGCTCAGTTGGTTAAGCGACTGCCTTCGGCTCAGGTCATGATCCTGGAGTCCTGGGATCGAGTCCCGCATCGGGCTCCCTGCTCGGCGGGGGGCCTGCTTCTCCCTCTGACCTTCCCCCATCTCATGCTCTCTCTCTCTGTCTCATTCTCTCTCAAATAAATAAATAAAATCTTTAAAAAAAAAAAAAAGAAATATGCACTCTCAAGGAACTGCTCTGGGAAATAGAGATTGGTAAAGTTTTCTGAAACACAGTCTGGCAATACATATGATACTTTAAGACAGCAATTCCAGCTCTAAGAATTTCTCATAAGTAAATATATGGACAAGTATATAAATGCAAAAATCAGAAGCAACCTAAATGTCTACCAATAAGGAATCAATGAAGTAAATTATGGTATGCCCATAGCCATCAAAAATGATAATGGAAAAATTTATTCACGGGGAGACTCCCAATATATTAACTGGAAAAAAATCAGATTACTAAAGTACTTGTATAAGATTTTTGTCACCGTCTGCAGAAACCAGGTAGCTGAGAGTCTATCTGCATAGTAGTCATCTCTCAGTGGCTGGAGATCACCATCTTCCACTCTACTTTTTCCTGTTCTTTCTGGATTTTGTTATGAGCTCGTATTATGTTTAGATCCAGCAGGGGTGGGGGTATAGGAATGTGCATAGTTAGTGGCTGCCTATGTCTGGGGGTGAAGAGTTGGGGGAAATGAGGAGTGACAGCTACTGGGGAGTATGGATTGGGTGATGAAAATGTTCTAAAGTTGAGTGTACTGAGGGGTGCACAACCCCAGGACTCTACTAAGAACCACCGCCTTCTGCACTTGGAATGGATGAATTACGTGGTATATGAACTATACCTCAATAAAGACGCTATAGAAATACAATTTAAAAATTAATTGAAAAAGTATAAAGGGCCTGGAGGATAAAAAACAAAAAATAACCCGGAGCTGAGCTGGGAAATGGGGAGCAGTGCACGACGCTCTCACACGGGACCGTGGCCATCCACTCTCTGGTCTATACAGGCAGAATCCAGCCAACACGAATTTGTGGATACACCGTCCTAGTCAGTCTGGGTCTCCCAGCCCAGGAGAGTGCTGGCTCATTGGCCACCAGGCTCCCCAGGCTCCTGCTGAAGTCACCCGCAACCTCCCCAGTGTAGACAAGCCCTGGAGACCACCCCCCTGGACAAGGGCCCGTGGGCACACCAACTCCAACGGCAAGCCTCTCCACCTCTCTGTCCTCGTCTTTCCCTTCAGAAGACCCGGAGCCACCTTGCAGGCTCCAGGCTTTTGAACAATTTAATCCTCCCGGAGACACGCTGGGATCAGAACCCACACTGGTTGTCACACTCAGCTCTCTGCAGGTGTGAGAGGGACTCACAAGAGCCCTTCCAGAGCACCTGCCGTGTGGCAGGCACTCGCTTGTGCAACACTCTCACTGGAGTGGACAAAACGCACTGGCCTCCTGGGGCTCAGAGACCAGCAGAGGTAAGGAACTAGGACAGATCAGTGTGATGGATGTCTGGATAAGGGTAAGCACAGAGGACTACTGGGGGCACCAGAGACGGCTTTAAACCCTATCTTAGGCATCAGGGAATGACAGGTCCATTACCTATATAACAAACATGAAAAGTGGCTATGGTTTATGTCAGGCACTGGGCTAGGTGCCAGGGACACCTGAGAAAGGGGGTGCATCACTGTCCTTAAGGAGCTCAATCTGTTAGTGGACTTGGTGTATAGTACCTACGAAGTTCTCCCATTCTCCCAGGGATGGCTGAAGTAGAACCAACACGGCTTGGGGATGGTTCAGATGAGCTGAGGGGTGGGGATCCCTAAATCCACCCCTCTTCCACTGCTTCCATCTGGTCCAGGCCACCTTCGCCTTCTGCCTACATTGTTCCAACAGGCTCCTAACCATCTCTCTTCTACTCTTGCCCCCTCCAACCCATTCTCTAGAACAGCAGACAGCAGGATCCTGGTTAAAAAAAAAAAAAAGTAAGCCAAGATCATATCACTTCTCCTCTGCTTAAAACCCTTGAAGAGCTTCCTTCTTTGCTTAGTATAAAAGCAAAATCCCTAAAATGCCCAACAAGGTCATGTCCCCCATCCATGCCACCACCTTTTTCCCTGATCAAAAACTGCATCACTCACTCTATGCCACATCGGCCCCCTTGAGGTTCCTTGAACATGGTCCCACATGCAGCTACCCCAGGGCCTTTGCACTGGCTATCCCCACTGTCTAGGGCACATTTTACCCCAGACTGCCACAAGCTCACTCCCTCAGCTCCTTTTTGATCATTGCTCAAATGTCACCTTTTCAGGGAGAGTTTCCTTGAACACTCCATTTGACAGAGCACATCCCCTCAGCACTCCCTAGTCTCCTTTCCAGTGAATTTTTCCCCAAAAGCACTTTTCACCATCTCATATCCATACATTTGATGTCTGTTTGCTGTCCGTCTCTCCAGTTGGAACATTAGCTCCATGAGGACAGGGATTTTCCCCTGTTGTGTTCACTGCTGTTGCCCAGCCCCTAGAGTAATGCTGGTGTGCAGTGGAAACTCAAATAAGTGTGGAATAAATACCAAGGTTTGTAGCCAGAGTGGCTGGGAGGAGGATGCCTGAGAGTCATCGCTGGGCAGGGGGGCAGAGGAGGGGTGGGTGGGGAAGGGGCACTTTAGCAGAAGGAGTCATGGGGCAAATAGCTTGGCCACTCTGCATCCAGGGACTATTTTTAAGTCATCCAAAGCTGAGAAGTCTTTACCCGCTTTTCTGCAATATTCTAAGTAATAGGAGAGCAATGAGGACATGAGTGTTATTCCTGCCAATAAGCATTATTAAGGCCTTCTGGGAGCCCCCGCATCTCACCCCTTCCTCCTAGGGACCCCCAACCCCCACCTTTCTGACAGTGACTTTGCTCCCATGAAGTGCAGGCCTTTCCAGATGCCACCTCAAGAAAGAACCCACCTATGATTATTGGGTTTTATAAGCAGCACAAAGCCCTTTTCCAGAGTTTCAGGGTTAAGTGGAGAAGAAACCAACTTTTATTATTCAGGGCCTCCCAGGTGCCACACACTTGTCCTAGATGAGCTCATTTTAATCCCTGCTCCACACAGAAAGCTGGGTCCCAAAGCAAGGGCAGAGCGATCATTCTCACCCAGGACTCTGACCCAGGACTCTCATGCCCACGGCGTCACCCTTTCTTCCACAACACTGTCTCTACGACCCAGCACAGCTCCGACTGTTACTCTGCCCCTGCTTTAAGCTTGGGTTTGTTCCCTCCCATCTGAACTTCCTGTCCGTGCACACCACACCAGGAGGCTGGCGCACAGGTCGGAGATGAAGCAGGCACAGCTGAGCCCCACTCGAGGGGTGTTTCTAAAGCACAGAACCACACATCTTGCTGTCCTGGACACAGCATTAGGGCCAACCTCCTCCCCAATCTTGTCCCTGCTCACTTTTCCAGACTCTGGGTGCTTCTGCTCCCTGAGTCCCCGGGGAGCACCCTTTCCCCATCCCACACACGGAACCGTCCTCCCATCCCTGGCACACCCTGGCCGTGGCTGCTGTCCTGTGCCAGTCCCTGCCTTTGGCCCCAAAGCCCCCCTCACCCCTGGTCTGCTCCATGGATGCCCTTCTCAATACAGTCACACGGCAGATGGACAGTCACTTCACCTCCTGACGAGCTGCCCCTTAGTGTCCCTCTCAGCATCTAGGCTGGTAGCACAGACTTCTAACCTCCTGCTCCCAGAGTGACATCGGGGAAGTTCTCGACAAGTGCCACTTGGAGGCACGACGAGAACAGACAAGCGGAGGCTAGATTCAGGCCAGCGCTAGCTGAATGAATGCCACAGGCCCATCTCCAGACACATGCACCTCCTTCGGGTCGGTCTGAGATTTCTGGGGCTGCCACCGCAGAGCACCAAGGGCAAGGTGCCTTAAAACAACAGAAATTCACTCTCTCACAGCTCTGGACACCAGAAGTCTGAAATCAAGGTGTCAGCAGGCCACCCCGGCCTCTGAGGCCGCCAGGGAGAATCCTTCCCTGCCTCTCCCTCATGGGTGGGGGTTGGCGGCAGCCCCTGAGGCTCCCTGGCTTACGGATGCATCGTTCCAGTCACACGGCGGCCTCTCCCTGGGTCTATGGTTCAGCTTCTCTCTGTGCGCACCTGCCTGTCACTGCGTCCCAAGTTCCCCCCCCCCTTTTTCTTTTAAGATTTTTTTTATTTATTTATCTGAGAGAGAGAATAGGAGACAGAGAGCATGAGAGGGGAAGGGTCAGAGGGAGAAGCAGACCCCCCACTGAGCAGGGAGCCCGATGCGGGACTCGATCCCGGGACTCCAGAATCATGACCTGAGCCGAAGGCAGTTGCTTAACCAACTGAGCCACCCAGGCGCCCCCAAGTTCCCCTTTTTATAAGGACACGGGTCACACTGGATTAGGACTCACCCTAATGACCTCATTTTAACTTGATGACCTTTACAGAGACCTTATTTTCACATGAGGTCACATTCTGAAGTCCTGGGGGCTGGGACTCCACATACCTTTTTTGGAGAGTACAACTCAACCTCTAACCTGCATCATCATCAGGTCAGGGCATATCTGCACTTGTAGCTGGCATGCACAGGCCATTCTCACTGTTCTCCACGTGTACCGCACAGAGGTCGGGCCCCCCATGACCCCAGGAGATGGAAGTCCCATTCTTACCATTTGACAAGTAGCAAGACTGAGGCTCAGGGAGGCTCGGGACCCGCCCGAGGTGGGCAAGTTCCAAGGTCAGCCAGTAAAAGGCTGAGTCAGAACTCATCCTAAGTCCAGGATCCAAACTCATACCAACCGTCTACACCACAGAACCTCTGTTTCTGACGAGGTGATTACCCTCCACAGCCTTTTTGTTTCCGCTCCAACACGATTCCCCTCTGCAAATGCTCAGCACCGTGGCTGCCTTCAAACCAGGAGCCTAAAATGTTATCACTGAACTCAATTTACCCCAGCCAACTCCCAGCTTCTTCCAGGATGGGAACACCCCACACATACACACGTTACGTCCATTGACATTCTTTCCGAAAAGCACGCACATACGTCACTAATTCACAGGGCCCTGCTTACGCAAACTCGTGTGTTTGCTGTTGTCTGTAAGAACTGCAGGGACGGCCTCACCCTTTTTCGGGATGGCACGGTCCTGAACCCTGGCAACCCGCCCCAGGAGGCAGCTCCTGGAAGTCACAGAGTAGCCAATGGAGAGACTCCGACTCAGGGCGTGGAGTCAGGAAGGCTGCACCCAAGTCCACTTCCGCTTCCTCCTCCACACGAACCACCCCCCCCCCCCCGCCCTGCCGAGTGTTGGGACCCCACTCCCTCTGGCCCTTACAGGACTTGAGAGAGTTTCTCAAACTTATTGAAAGAGAGGTTGTCAAAGCCTGAGCTGAAAGAGAATGAAGGAGTAATTCATTAGACAACCATGCGTGAAGAGCACCTGGTCCACTGTGCGGTGGGTACTAAGGACTCCCTGAGGTGAGTAAGACCGTAGGGGAGAGAGAAATTCAGTGCGTGTGCGTGTGCACGTGTTCATGCAGGCCCTGTAATATGTTTTCTCCCTCACCCATCACTCAATAAGGCAGCTCGCGCCCATTTCACAGGTGGAGAGATACAGGCTCAGCAGGGGTGAGTGGCTCATCCAAGGGCACTCGGCGAGTAAGAGAGCCAGGGCTGACCCCAGGTCTGAGCAGCTGAAAAGCTGGGGCTGCTTTCTTCCTTCCGTGACCACCCAGGCACTGGGAGGGGGGACTGAAGCTTGTCAAGCCACAGGGTGACCCCGATCTGGTTTTAAGGAGCTCCCCCTGGCATCAGCATGGAGGACACGAACGGGACGGCAGTGAGCCAGGAACCGGCTAGACGATTCAGGAGAGATGGCACAGAAGCCTGGCCTGAGGCAGGAACGGTGGGCATGCACAGAACGGGCTACACCAGAGGCGCTGGGATAGGTTTATTCAGAATTGGGTTGGTTTGGGGGATGAGCAAGAAAGAAAGGTGATGAGCCACAGGACCTAAGAAAGTCTTTCCTCTTCTCAAGGCTCAGACCTCGGAAGCAGGGACACCAGGAAAACCACATCACAGCTCCTCTTCCTGATACCCTTAAACAGGAACCGAAGAGCCAAAGTCGTGGGAGGAGAAGATAAGGAAGAGGGCGCAGCCTCACTTCTTCCTCCTCCGTCTCCCACTGCAGCCCGAACCCAGCATGCCAGGGGATGCACAGACTGGTAGGACTGGGAGCTGGAGGAGGTTGCAGTCTTGTGACACAGACGTGACTCAGCCTCGCAAACAAGCCAGAAAGCTCAGTGTCATTAATGGCAGCCCCTCCTCGCCGGGCTCCTCACCCATCAGTCCCCAGGCCAGCCCATCCGACTGCCTATGCACCTTCCTCTCCATCTCCTGGGCTCGCTCCCAGACTCCTACAGAAGCATCCAAAATGGTCTCCCTGCTTCTAGTCCTTGCCCTACACACCTAGTCCACTCGATGCAACACAGCCAGAATCCTCATTCTAAAGGACAGTGTCACAAGACTCCCCTGCCTCAAACCTTTCAAGTTTCCTCCATGGTCTCAGGATAAAGTCAAAGCTTCTGGATGTCCCTCCTCCTGCCTTCTCCTCCAGCCCCAATGCATCCCACCTCAAACGTTAGGTTCCAGCCACACGGGGTTACTTAGCTCCTAGCACAACCTGGGCTGTCTCTACCATCCATGTCCTTGCTTCGGTGGGTCCCTACACCCAGAATTTCCTTCCTTTCTTTTTGCTCTGTCCTAGCTAATCATGCATTATTTAATATTCAACTCAAGGATTACACCCTGTAACAAGGCCTCTCTGCCCCTCCCTGCAAGGTGCCTCTTTAGAAGCACCTGGTAATACCTTGTGTTCCCGCATGACCACCAGTTTCTGTGCATGCCTGTCCCCATTCATGAAAGATGATGCTAGGGTACAACACTGCAGCTGGCTACTCAGTAGGCACTTAATAAAGAACGAGGGGGGGGCGCCTGGGTGGCTCAGTCGTTAAGCCTCTGCCTTCGGCTCAGGTCATGAGCTCAGGGTCCAGGGATCGAGCCCTGCATCGGGCTCCCTGCCCCGCGGGGAGCCTGCTTCTCCCTCTCCCACTCCCCCTGCTTGTGTTCCCTCTCTCGCTGTCTCTCTCTCTGCCAAATAAATAAATAAAATCTTTAAAAAAAAAAATAAAGAACGAGGGGGGAGAGGGAGAGAGGGAGGGGCTACAAATGTTATAGGTACCCAAAGAATAAGATAAGCAATTACAACAGGAAGGACTGGGAAAGGCTTCTCAGAGAAGGTGCATTTGAACCATACTTTTTTTTAAAGTTTTTAAAATGTGAGTAGGTGGAGAAGTTAGGGAAAGGGCAGTTCAGGTGGAAAAATATAGCAAGACTGTGAAGGTATAAAAGTATATGATTTGGCGGTGTATTTCACACAAGGGGTAAGTGTGTGTTGCGGGGGTGGTATAATGGACCGAAAATCATCTAGATTTTACGTAAGCTGGCCATCCTAATGTGTACTGATACAAATAATTTTGGGGCTACGAGTAACAGAAAACTCAACTCAAAAATAGTCTGAAGTTAGGGTTTTCAGTGTCTTGTTCCTTCCATCCTTCTGTTCTGAACAGGCTCAACAAGGTCTCCCTAAGCAAGGCCCCTCATGGTCCCAAAACGGCTGCCACCGTTCTAGGTATCACAGGCCAACCCCACTATGTCCCACAGCAGGAGAGGCTCTGTCTTCCTAAATGTCTCCTTTTAAGATGGAGAAAAATCTTTCTCCATCCCCCCAACCCCAGAAATTTCTCTTCTTATTTCATAGCCAGATCTGTGTCACATGCCCATGCCTAGGCAAATCACCGGCAAAGGGGTCAGGACCACAGTGATTCACCCCTGGGGCTGGGACTGACCTCCCTACAGCCCCTAGAAGGTAAACTTCTGAAGATTAATGTTCTGGGAGCACGGAAGGGGAAAGGGTGTTGGATAAGCAACCAAGTGTCTGCTACACCTTCTCACCCACTCACCTCCAAGTGTACCATTAAAATAGACTGTAATCTGCAAATACCCATCTCCACCCTTCTACAATTCTATTTTAGGTGCGAGGAAGTAACTGTCCTAGGGAGAGGAAACTTGCAAAAGGCCATTAAGGGAAGGTCTATAAACAACACTGCAGTTGGCTTTTCTAGATCAGGAGTTCTGTGACAGTAGGGGGGATAGAGAATATCAGGGATGATTGCATTCCATAGAGAAACCCCAAAAAGCTGCTTTACTTTAACTGAGCTTTACCTTTCTCCTTGAACAAACATTTTCCTCAGCCCTCCAAAAAAGTAACCAGCACATTCTTACAACAAAGACTTCAGTCAGGCTAGTCTCCGCCTTGAATACCCTTCCCGACTCTCCATTAACTGAAATCCTGCCCATCCTGAAGAGTGAGCTCAGATGGCACCTTTCCCCAGAGCTTTATCTGACCCCCCACTAGCCCCCCACTGGGATGACTGTCTTTCCTCTGCATACTTGGGGCGATTCCTTTGTAACTTTCCTATGGTGTGGACAGACATGGTCCAAAATGATAAATACTTAGCTTTCTCTCCCAATCAACTAGGAGAAATTATAGCACGTGAACTTTGATTTTTCATCTTTGTGTCCTAGATGCTCCAGCACAGGGCAGGATATGCAGGGAAAGTTGTGCACCAAAGATAAAACTCTAAATTGAATTAGTTCGTTCATGTGCCCTCCCTCTATTGATCATGTAAACAAAAATTCTTATCCCATTTAGAACTTACTCACTTTTGGGGCACCTGGGTGGCTCAGTCGGTTAAGTGTCTGCCTTCAGCTCGGGTCATGATCTCAGGGTCCTGGGATCGAGCCCCGTGTGTCGGGCTCCCTGCTCAGTGGGGAGCCTGCTTCTCCCTCTCCCTCTGCCTGCCACTCCCCCTGTTTGTGTTCTCTCTCTCTCTCTCTGTCAAATAAATAAATAATCTTTAAAAAAAATCTCTCTCACTTTGTTTAGTATCCATGATATGCCAAGCACAAAGCCACTTTCTATACATATTGTTTTATTTAACACCATTTTTTAAAACCTGCAAACTCTTCAAAATGTACAGAAGAGGAACCTAAAAGCTCTGAAAGGCTAAGGGCAGACTCTCCCAAGCCCACATGAGGAATTGGGGCATGAAATTCAAACTCAAGTCTTCAGAGGCAATATTGCATCATGGTCAAGAGTGTGGGCAATGAACACAGATCCCTTTGCTTAAAATCCTGTTCCCCATGAGCTATAGGACCTTGGAGAAGTTAGTGTCTGTGTATCTGTCTCCTCATGTACAAAATGCGGATTAAAAACAGTGCCCCCCCCCAACAAAAAACAGTGCCTATTTTATTGGGTTATTATGAGGATTAAATGAGCTTATATGGTTAAACGGCTTAGAACAGCACTTGACATGTGTTAATGCACAAGAAATATTAGCTACCCTTATTGATTCTAAGCCCAGTGGTTTTCACATTGCATCATGACAAATGCCCCTATCCTCCACCCACCAAATCACCTCAGGCATGAAAGAGGGACCTGGTCAAAGGACAGACCCTGGGGAGATCATGAGTTCCACCATCCAGAGGAGCAGCCTCAGAGAACAGGGAGTCAAAGGTTATGAAGGCAGTGCAATGCACAAATCCATCCTGCATCTCTTAGGGGCACCTCGGCCCTCATTCGTAGGGTCCCAGGGGGAGCTTCTAAGGGAAAGAATATCGTACGAGACACATGCCAGCCCAACACCCAAATGCCCAACCACTGACCATACATCAAAGACCCCTTAGTTTGAACAAGCTTTGAGGATTTGAAATGCTTGCTGCCCTTCTCTGGAAAACCCAGTGTCCCTAGTGGTCGTGAGGCAAGGCAGAGGGAGCCTTCAAAGCAAGGTGCCCTTGGAGGACACACTGCCCCATGGGCCTCGAAGACAAGAAAAATGCTTCACCCTCTGAAGCTCCCACCTCCCCACTCTTGCTCTCACTGTAACTGGGCCAGGAGCTACCACCTTTACGCAGATGAGAAAGTGTGATTCCAAGCGGGGAGTGACTGCTCATCAAGGTCCCATAACTAGTCAATATGAGTTCCTGGACTAGAACTCGGAATTCTGAGTCACCATTCAGTGCTACTTTTCACAACTGTATTCTGTCTTCTGCATTAGTATCTGTCTTCTTCAACCACATTAATTTCCTTTCTTGCTTACTTCCATTTTTCCTAAACATTTGCAGTCTGCTCTGTGCTGGGGATTACAACGATGAACAGGCATTTTAAGACCCAGCCCCAACGTGCCCCCACCCCATTCTGCAGGGCAAACAGAGGTGCTCAGTAAGTGCTTGCTGATCGGAATTAAATCTTTTCGTTGCTACTGTTCTGATACGGGGATTCTGGTTTTCTTTCCTCAAAATGGCAATTTTTACCTTCTTGTAAATGTTCTTCCTCTTCCTAGTCTGAAAAAGAAGACTGAATATGTGAGGCTGGCTGATCTCTGCTTGGCATCTACAGGAGTACAGGAGAGCTGAGACCCCTCTACAAAGCTAGGACCCCACAGGGACCCCAGCCTCTTCTGAAAGAGGGCCTGAACTCTTCCTCCTCCCTCCTTTCAGTGCAGAGAAATGGCAAGAACGCTTGTGTCTGCCTCAGGGTCTGGGTGGGGGAGAAGGCTTCTGTGCAAACGTTAAAGCCCTAGTTGTGGGCACAGAGCCCAAACCTACACCTCCAGCCTGGTGTTAAACATTGCAGGCCCTACAGCTACCACTAGTCCGGGATCCAGGAAACCCTTGGAGCCCCTACTAAAACATAAAACCACTCTGCAGAGACACTTCTCCTACCCAGGAGAGGTGAGACTCAGGAGTATGAGCTACCTTGGCAGGAAGTTTGCAGGAAATGCGAACCGGCTCCTTTAGAATGAACATAATGGGGCAACTCGAAAGAGAATGTCAGTACCTTTAAAACAAAGGTATGAAGTAAGGAAGAGGAACCCTAAAGAAAGAGCAAGACAAAAGGCCAGTATGATCTGAAAGAGAACCAACCAACAAGAATTTCTAGAAGGAAAATGTAGTCATTGAAAATAAAAGCTCAATGATGAGAAAATTCAACGAACATGGCAACACTGCTGAACAATAAAGCCGAGGCACTTGACTGAGACTCCCTGGACAGCGCCGGGCCATGTGCTCGGGCCAGGCACAGGGGGTGGAGGTGCTCAGTCTGAGGAAGAGGCAACCACGTGAACAAACACGCTTCCACACAAGATGGCTGTCGTAAAGCTCCTGTTCACGGAATCCCTTGCAAGGGGGTGCTTTTCTGACATTCTCTCGGTCGGGTACACAAAGTGCAAGAGCAGAAGGAAAGGCAGGGTCAGTAGCAGGCCTCCGAATCTTCTGGTTTCCTGTCCACTGACCCTGCTTTGGAGCCACCCTGTATCTGTCAAGGTCACAATTACAAAGGCATGGTTGAGCATTCTTTTCCCCCCCTCCCATCTGCAAAAGCCTTTTTGCTTGGAAATAGTTTCAAGAATGAGAAATAGTGTCAAGAGCCCCCGTAAGCCCTCTGCCTGAGCTTACCTAGAGTGAACATTTCATTCCATGGGCTTTTTCCTTCTCTTTCCTCTCACTCGAGCTAAATTTTTACAATATCTGTCCTTATTTTTCTGAACCATTTCAGGGCAAGTTGCATATATCATGGATTTTTACTTGAGCCCTCTTCCTCCGTTTCTACTTGCAAAGATAATTATTTCGGTACAAAACTACAACCAAACGCACACACAGTAGTGTTGCACACAGGCAGAGTCCTGTGAAGGCAGCAGGCCTGCCGCGAAACTCACAATTAGCCTTGAAGAGGGAAATGCAAGCCATTCCCCAGAAGCCACAGCAGGCGTTGTCTTGACTTCCTCCTTCCTACTCTGCCCACGGAGGAGGATCTGCACCCGGCGTGGTCCTCCGGAGCCCCCGCCACATCTGGGGGAAGCGCGGACCGCACGCACTCTTCTTTGTCCCAAGTGTAACCAGACTCCAGAGGAGGGATCCTGAGACACAGCTTGCTCGCTCTTCTGTTTTTCTGACTCTGTGCCTTTCGCATTTCCTGACTTAAAGCCGTAAAGGAAGAGGAAATGCCAAAAATATTACAAGATGAGTTAGTCTGTGGCATTTCCAAGGATGGGGCCGGACAAAGCTGGCAGGGAAAGCTCAGGCAGGAAGAGACCTCTGCCTCAGTGCAACCCCGCATGCCAGTGGCCAACGGAGTTCATGCGGCTCTCCAAAACGCTGACGGTCTCAGGGAAGCCGGCTGTTTCTGGGGAGTATCCGGGGCAGGACCCATTTTCTCCAAATAACCCAGAGGATGTTAGAAATCTGGCCTTAATTACGCCCTCACTGCGATGTGGCTTCACAACACATCACGGTGTGTTTCCCTGACTCTCAGAAGATGGGGCCACCTGCCGCACACCGCCAGGCCAGGCCCTCTAGTTACTTTTTCCCCTAGTGGTTTAGATGGATTTGTCCTGACGGAACCACATGCTCTCTCCTGAGCGTGCTTGTGGCCTGCTTTGGGAACAGGGCTGACAGAGGCTGGGGACACTAGCTGTGGCTCTGGAACCGAGGTTTCAGCTGCATAAAAGGCACGCACAGCGCTGGGATTCACTGTGTCCGGAAATCAGCCATGGCGGACTCAAAGGGAGTACCAACCCTTCATGCTCCTCAGCCCTTTCTTTCTTTTTTCTAAAAGATTTTATTTATTTACTTGAGAGACAGAAAGAGTGACAGAGAGCATGAACAGGGAGAGAGGGAAAGGGAGAAGCAGGCTTCCCGCTGAGCAGGGAGCCCGATGCGGGGCTCGATCCCAGGACCCTGGGACCGTGACCTGGGCCGAAGGCAGACGCTTCACCGACTGAGCCACCCAGGTCCCCTCCCAGCCCTTTCTGGGAGTGGATACAAAGTAGGTGGGTGAGGAGAGGGCTTTTGGGGGTTGGATTTTTTTTTTTTTTTTTTTAGAGAAAGAGAGAATGAGAGCGTGAACGGAGGGAGGGGCAGAGGAAGAGGGAGAAAGAGACTTTTTTTTTTTTTTAAAGATTTTTTATTTATTTATTTGACAGAGAGAGAGCACAAGTAGGCAGAGTGGTAGACAGAGGGAGAAGGAGAAGCAGGCTCCCCGCTGAGCAGGGAGCCCGATGCGGGGCTCGATCCCAGCACCCTGGGATCATGACCCGAGCCGAAGGCAGACGCTTAACGACTGAGCCACCCAGGCGCCCGAGAAAGAGACTCTTAAGCAGGCTCCACACCCAGCACGGAGCCCAACATGGGGCTCAGTCTCACAACCCGGAGATCATGACCTCCGAAATCAAGAGTTGGGCACTTGACCAACTGAGCCACCCAGGCACCCCCCTGGGGGTTGGACTTAAATTATCCTTGAGGCAGGGAGAGAAAAATTAGTGTCCCTGTGTTGAAGTGAACAGTTTGGCCTGCAGCCCAAAGAAAGCACAGTGACATGAATCCTCAACCAGGCATTCTCATATAAAGCTGGGCAAGGAGGAAAGCTTGCATGAAGGATGAATATTCGAGAGGACAGTGAAGATATGAGTGGAGCCTGACCCCAGGACTCCCATAATACCTTCCCATACCAGCCCCCAAAGATGTCCACATCCTAATCCCCAGGATGTGCGAATGTGCCAGCTTACATGGGGTATGTGGCAATAGGGAATTAAGGGGGAAGATGGGATTAAAATTGCTAATCACTGGACCTTAAAATAGGGAGAACATTCTAGATTATACAGGTGGCCTGATATACTCAAAATATGGAACAGGGAGCCAGGAGGGGGAACGAGAGAGATGGTAGCATGAGAAGGACTCAGACCAACATTGCTGGCTTTGAAGATGGAGGAAGGAGACCATGGGCCAACATAGGTAGGAAGCCTCTAGAAGCTGGAACAGGCAAGGAAACAGATTATTCCCTAGGGCCTTCTATTCTGAGTCTTCCCTGTTCCTTCTGGAGGGAAGCTTCCCTAGAGGTTCCAGAAAGAACAGAGCCCTGCCAACACGGTGATTTTGGCCCAATAAGACTCATTTTGGACTTCTGACCTCCAGCACTGTAAGAGAATAAATTTGTGTCGTTTAATCCACTAAGTTTATGGTCATGAGAGCAGGAAGAGGAGACTAATCCATCATTTATCATTATACTGTCCAATATAATTTTTATTTATATGCCTCTCCATCACTCCCATCAATAATAATAATAATAATAGTAGCTAGCGTTTGTTGAGCACTTACTATGTGACAGAGCCTGCATCAAGTTTTTCATAAACATAAGATACTATAAAAAGATAACTTCAATTGAATACTATCATGAAAGTAGACACAGGGATCTGGGGGTTGGGGGGAGCTGGAGGCGTCCTCAAGGAGATAAAGACACGGGTATGTTTTCAAAGATGAGTAGGAGTTAGCCTGAGAGAGAGGAAGAGCATCCCAGGCAGGAGGAAGAACGTCAGCAGACCCTCGGAGAAATGAAACAGTAGGGCATGTGCTGGCCAGCACTTTGGTGGCTCAGCTACAGCCTGATCATTTCCACATTAGTGTCTCTAGTCCACAGGGACCCTCTGAGGTCCGAGGTCACGATCCCTCATGTCTGCCCGAGATCTCCACCTGGATGTCTCCCTAGACATCTCCAACTTAGCACGGCCAATATGGAACCTGATCCTCTCCAGAACGTGTTCCACCTTTATTCTTCCCTGTCTTCCCAAATGACAGCCAGCAGTTCATGCCAGAACCCAGGGGTCATCCTCGAGTCCCTCCCTGCCCTCACCCCCATTTCATCCATCACCAAATCTCACCAGTTCTATCTCCAGGTTCTAACCAGGTCACACCCACTTCCCTCCACCCCCACTGGTCTAAGCCGCCACCAACTTTTCTGGATTCAGAAAACTGGTCTCCCTGCTTCCACTCTGCTGTGATCAACTCTTCATAAAGCAGTAAAAATAACCTCTGAAAAATGTCAATCAGATCCCACTCCGGAGCCCAAACTCAGCCCTACTTTCCCTCTGTACTTCGGGGAGAGGGTGGGGGTACTTCGGGGAGAGGGTGGGGGTACTTCGGGGAGAGGGTGAGGGTACCTCCCCAGCATGGCTTAGAACCTGCCTCCCTCTGAAACCTCACCTTCTGCCATTCTCCCCATCTCTCCCTTACACTCTGCCCAGCCCAACCCCCTTACCCACCCGCCCCCCAACTTCCCTGAGTCCCAGGAATACATCCAGCCCTTTCACGCACAGGAGGCTGCACATTCTGATCCCTCTGCCTGGAATGCCCTCCCCTACAACCTCTCTGCCTAGCCAGTTTCTTCTCAAGTCCTCAGTCTCAGAGAGGCCTTTCCCTAGCGAAACTAGGACCACCCCCATTTCCACCCCCACCCCACTTCGCTTTGGTCATGATTTCGGCTAACAAAAATCACCATCTTTTCGGTGCTTCTCTGCTTGGCCTAGCCCCTCCACTGGAATGCAAGCTCCCTGAGGGTGGGGCTGGGCCTGTCTTGCTCAGCACTCTATCCTGAGGACCTTACCCAGTGCTAGCACGGAGCAGGTGCTCACTATGGGCTTGTTGAACTGACTAACCAAAAGAGCAAGTGTGACGCTGACACGAAAGGATGAGGCTGGAAACAGAAGGCCTTGAACACAGGGTCCTATTCATCTTTGCAGGACTGGCACCTCCCACGGGGGAGCCACTTAGCAAACGTGTACTGAATGAATGAGAGAATGAGTCAATTCCAGATGAATCTGAAAAGTGGCATCCCCTGGGCAAGGCTCCCAAAGGAGTTCCCTCTCCTCCTCGGGACTTCTTAGGAGGTGACATGCCTAGGACATATAGCAAGTGCTCAGTAAATGTTAGCTGTCCTTGACACTACTGCTCATGTGGGGATCATCTGTGCATCCTACAGGAAAGACTTCTTTTCGAGCCCATGCCAGATACAGCGACTAGAAGAGAAGTGTGAGGAAACAAGAGAGGGAAAAATGAGGATGGGGTGGCAGGACCCAGTCAAACACAGCTGAGAACCTACAGAGAAAATGCAGGAACCACACTGTTCCAGGTAACACGGGTTCCCTTTATCCTTTAGACGTCAGCCCCGTGGGTTGCCGTGTGGAGATGCCAGCTGGGAGGTGGGTCCTCACGCTGGGCGAGGGAGGGCCCCATTTGGATGCACACATTCATTTTTGGGCCTGCAAGGCTCTGACTGATGTCAAAAATCTGGCTCATTGTGGCTGGTGAGAGGTGGAGAGAATTTCAATTTCCTTCACCAAATGGCAAGCCTGTGAACAAGTCCTTTCTCTCCGACATTATCACATACTAAAAATGAAAAACCAGCCATTCGGAGCTCTCATCAGGAGAAAAATAGACGGGCTGCTTAGCTCACAAGATATAGGAGGGCTGAAAATCAAGTCCAGAGAACACCATAGGGTACATTTTGTGCTAAGACACCACCCTTTTTCTATTTTCATGGAAGTTTCTATTTTGCACAAAAGAATGGGATACAGAAAAGTAATTCCCTATGTAATAAGCCACCCATTTTAGGTTTCAGATCCATTTGGTGGCTGAACAGTAGGGGTTAGGGAATTTTTTTTTAACTCACTCTCTCAAAATACCAAGTTTGAGATAACCACTTATCTCAAAAATAGCAGCAGTAATAGGTAAGACAGAACAAGGGAAGACAGGAAAACAACAAAGGTTATAATGCAAATAAGACCTATTTCCAAATGTCTCATGCTGCCAGAACAGAAACTGCCATAATGAAAGGAGCACTGGGCTGGGAGTCTTAGGACTGGCCATGCCACTTGGGTAAGCTAGCTCCCAGCCTCGTATGCCTAACAACAAGGGGTTGAAACAGTGGTGATGGAAGATCGTTTTTCTTTCTGAACTGTTGAGATCTGCTGTTTTCCAAAATACCTGCATCTTTTTGCTGAACAGTGGACCACCAATTGCAAAACAGAAAGGCCTTGGGGTGAAGGGTTCAACAGAAATAAAACTGGCCTCAAGTACTCAGCAACTCTGGCCCCGCTGTCATCCCAGAATCAAGTATCTTGCCAAGACAACCTGATAGAGTCTACGGGAAGAGTAGAAGAAAGTTCTTGTTCTTTCCGATCAGTGCAGGTAAACCTGAGCTCCCGCTGAGGAAGGGATGGTCTGAAGTCGGCTATCCATCCCCCTGCACTAGTGGAAGAATCAATTATTAAAGGAAACCGCTCTAGGAATGCCTGAGAACTCTCGGGTCGTATGAAAACCGCAGGATACCAGACGCCAGCGAGTTTCTTTTTTCTTTTAAACTTCTCGTCGCTCTCAGAAAAATGCAGCAAGTCCCAATATGGTACAAGCGGGAAAAACACAAGCTACTTCCCAGTCTTCCCGTGAGCAAACCCCAAGCCCCGGCTGGGAATCTTCCCCCCCCTACCCCCCACCTTTCGTTTCGTCTCACTTGCTTAAAGCAAGTGGCCTGGGGCCTGCCTGGCAGCGCCGTGTCCAAGCCAGGGCGGGGGGCCGGGGACGGGCAACGCGGGGCCAGGCCGCCCTTCCAGGAACGGCGGGGAACTTTCCTCCGCCGCCCAGAGAGACAATGCCGGGAGGGCGCCCCACCGGCGGGCCCGGCGCCTCCCCGGGAGGGCGCGCGGAACCACCGCCCCCCCCCCGCGCCCGCCCGCCGCGTGTCGGTGCCCCCCCAGAGCGGCCCCCGGGAGCCGGCGGCCCGCGCCCTCCCGCGCCCGGGGCGCCCCGCCGGGAGGCGCAGCCCGCAGTCCGCCCCGCGCCTCTGGGCGCGGGGGGCCGGGCAGGGGGGCGCGGACGACCCAGGGCGCCCCGCAACTCACCGGGACCGGGCGGGCCGCTGGGCATTATTCCATGGCTCGCGCGCGCCGCAGCCCTCAGCCGGGCGCGGGCGGCCCTGGGGACGGAGGGCGGGCGGCGGCCGGGAGCGGCGGCGGCGGCGAGGCGCGGGACCCGAGCGCGGCGCAGGAAGGGGCGGGCGACCATGTGCCGAGGGGAGGAGGCCGCGGCGGCGCGGGCGGCTCGGACGCTCCCGTTCGGCGGCGGCGGCGGGCGCGGGCTGCAGGAAATCCTAACACTTCGACAGGAAATCGGAATCCTGACTAAGCATTCCCGGCCCGGCGGCCGCTCCGCGCCGGGGGCTCTCGCCTCGCTTAACCCTTGGCCCGCCGGCAGTAGGCGGGGGGGCGCGGCGGACTCGGGCGGCGGCGCGCCGGGCCGGGCTCGGCGTCCTCCCGCTCGGCCGCACGCCCCGCGCCCCCGCCGGGGCCTGCCTGCTCGGTGCCCAGAGGTGGAAGGGCCAGGATGTGCCCAGATAAAACCTTGGCCTTGGCAGGGGCCTTTCGGAGCCCCCCACCCCACCCCTCCCAACACCAGGAGAGGGACTTGCCCTCTCCGGTTCTGCGGAGGATGAACTTGCCATCTCCTGGCCCTGTCCCCTGTTTTCAGTAAGAGAAATGACTTTACCTGGCTGCCCCCTTTCACTGCTTCCCCGCAGCTAATTTCCTCATTTTTGTCCAATGGCAGGGGCAGGAATTTTCTCCGTCCAGGAGAGTAAGGACAGTAATAGTCTGGATTCCAGACTCTGATGCCGGTTGGAATCCGGACTTCGCCTTGTTTTTTCTTGCTGTGTTATCTTGGGTAAGTCACAGAACTTCTCTGAGCCTTCATTTCCTCAAATGTGAAATGAGGTGGTAATGCTACCCTTACAGGTTTGATTTGGAAACCAAATGTTTAGACAGGGACTGACACATTGTAAATGCTCAAATAAATGATGGCCATGATTGTTCTTAGTACCATGAGAGACATCTGAGAAAGGAAGATTTTAACTCACGGGGTGTGTGCTGTGCCTATCTGTGCCTGCTTACAAAGCCTTAGACTTTCATTTTCTTCCTAATCACCAAGTGATTATTTTTCTTTGCAGCATTTCAGAAACTGCTCTCTGCAGAGGAAAAGGTTAGTGGCTATGGCAGACCCCCTTCTGGTGACATCTGAAACTCACAGACCTCACGGAACTTGGGATTTTGCTCTTAATCCAAAAGTCAGGACATTGTGGGGGTTTCTTTAAAAGTCTGGAGAGGCTTCACGAAGTTTGAGAAAAGCAAAGTAAATCTCTGTCCAGTCAGGCCAGGACTGGGCAGCCAGTGGGAATGATTCACTGTGGTTTCCCACAAACATGCCACATTTAGGGGTTTCTACCTGGAGGATGCAGCTTGGTGGCTTTGCTCTAAGTCTTTCAAATTCCTTTGAAACCCAGTCAGACTTTGAAGAGGGAACAACATGCCCAATGAGTGAAAACGGAAGCTTGAAATGAACCTGCTGTGGACGGAAAATTGGGTATCAGCCCCTCTACTCCACATCAGGACCAGACATCAGTTTTAGACCCAAGTTTGTCTCTTTTCTGCAGCTCTTTTTCAGTGGTGAGAAGCAGTGAGACAAACTCTAGGCTTGGCACCAGGAGTCCGGAGTCCTGCCCCAGGCCCTTTGCAGCTGCTGTTCCCTCTTCCTGGAAGAATCTCCACTTGGCTGTTCTTGGCACTCAGCTCACAGCTCGAAGTCAGCTCCTCAAAGGGGGTTTTCCCCAGCCATTTGATCTACTTGTCTTTGGCACCTACTTCCACCCCTACCTCTCTCCCACATCACATGCCCTGTTTCACTGCTTCAGAGGCCCTACCACTACTTAATTTATCCTGTTTGGCTGCTTATTTATCATCTGTCTTCCCCTGCGTGGGTAAACTGCATCAGAGCAGACTGCTTCTTGTCTCCATCACTCCCGGATGCCAGGCCAAGAAGAGGCTGGCCCATAGGAGAACCTCAACAAAAACATGTCAGATGCATGAAAGGGACAAACAAGATTACAGTGACCGGATCACTCTGTCCCTTAGCTCCCTGTATCTTCCGCTTTGGTGGAGAGGCGCTCAAATGAGAAAGCCCAGGATAATGGAAGAAGCACTAGATGGCTCTATTAATGGTGCTGGAAAGTTAAAGCTATAAGTAATTAAGACTGCCAGATGATGTAACTGCAGTCTCATTGGGATAGTCCCAGTTAATTGCTCCCTCCTTTGTGCTCCCCCAGCACTTCTGTTCATTTCAAGAACATATTTATCACATTATATGCTTGCTCGTTGAGTGCTCTCCCAAGTCAGATGGCAAACTCTTTGACTTGAAGGGAAAGGAAAGGAGCCTACATTTATTGACCACTTACTCTGAGTGGGGCCCTGAGCAAGGTGAACTGGAATTCATTAAAAGGCATTCGGTAAGTGCCTGTAATGTGCTCAAAAATCTTCTGGGCATTAGATCTGCAGAGATGAACTATTCTTGCCCTCCAAGAAAGACAGATCAGGAAGTTCTATTTAGAAAGCAGGGAGAGGATGACTCTCACAGAGGTATGCCCAGGGTGTCTTGGGGCTGTAGAGAGCATGGGGAAGTTTCCTAAATCAGCATGGGGTGGGGGGGGGGGGGATGGTGGGGTCTTAGTCAGTTTGGACTGCTATAACAGAATACCATAGACAAGGTGACTTATAAACAACACAGGTTCATTTCTCACAGTTTTGGAGGCTGGGAAGTCTGAGATACGTCCGAACAGATTTGGTGTCTGGTGAGAGCCCACTTTATAGTTCATAGATCATGTTAACGTGCTTTCAGCATAGTTCCTTAGGGGATCCCCAGTGGAATCGGGTCCACTTGCCCCCATTAGTAATCCTCCTGTTAATTCACTCTTTATGCTGTTTGTCTCCTTCCTCTCTCTCCCATTCATTCATTCTCCCTGGGATCAATCACCTCCCAAATAAACTAGCTGCACCCAATTCCTTATCTCAAGGTTTATTTCTGGGGGAACCCAATGCAGACTGCATTCACTCATTTATTCACAGATTTTTTTTTTTTAAGATTTTATTTATTTATTTGAGACAGAGAGCATGAGAGGGAGGAGGGTCAGAGGGAGAAGCAGACTCCCTGCCGAGCAGGGAGCCCGATGCGGGACTCGATCCCGGGACTCCAGGATCATGACCTGAGCTGAAGGCAGTTGCTTAACCAACTGAGCCACCCAGGCGCCCCTATTCACAGATTTATTCACCAGGCACCCCCTATGTGCCTGAGCAAAAATGAAACGTGAGTATGGGCACATAATATAACACTACAAGGTTCAGCATGGTCTGAGGAAATGGTGCATGTTCAGACATGGAAAGCAATGAGACTGAAAAGCTTTGTACCATGTTACAGTTGAGGAAACTGAGGCACAGGAGTGTTCCGTAACTGGCCCAAGGCCAAACGGTGCCCAGAGGAGCTTTGGAGTTCAGACTCTTAACCACCGCCCTATACTGCAGCTCCTGGTGGTTAAAGCTATGAGTGCAAGCTGTGGGTGAGTTCACTCGAGCGGAATGTGTGGACTGAGAAGATCTGGGATGAGGATTGATCTCGGAGAGACACCGTAGGCAGAGGAAGAGGGGCTTACGAAGAAGACTGAGAGGGAGGAGCCTAGAAGGGAAGTGGATGGAAAAACAAGGGTAAGGGAAGAAATTTCTTTCTTCCATCCAGGAATGGCCAATACTCAAATGCCCCCAGAGGTCAGTCAGATAAGGATTGGAATGCAGATATGCATTTCATTTGACAATTAGAAGACTGATAATTTTTGCCAGAGCTGTTTCAATGGAGTGGAGGGATTGGAAGCCAGATTGCAGTGGGTTGAGGAGCGAGTGGGAGATAACAAGTGTAGACTACTCTTTTCAGAAACAAGGCTGTCTAGCTAGTGGGAGGTGAGGGGAGGATTCTGTAAAGACGGGTGGGCGAGTGAGCATCTGTGGTTGATGGGAAGGTCCCAGGAGAGTGGGAGAGGGTGAAGAGGGAGGGCGGGCACACTGATGGAACAGGTGCTGAGGATGAGGAGGGATGGGTGGGGGATGGGACGAGGCCTGGACCAGAGGGGAGCCACCTTGTCCACCAGAGCAGAGGGCCAGGGGACAAAGATAGACTCAAGTTCCTTGGTGAGCTGATCCCGGAATCCTTGACTAGGAGTTAGGTGGGCTCTTAAGGCCCCGTGGTTTAATTCCTCATGACATTCATGCTCTGGGTAAAAACAATTAATTCCAATGTGGATGAATACAAAGTGGTATCAGTCTCATAACTGGGGAAAGAAATGGCATGAGACACTATTTTGACCCAAAGTAGGTTAGTCAAGCGGCAAAGGAGAGGATGAGCAGGATGGACTTTGGGAGCCAGAAGAGACACAGTTTGATGACTGATGGGTGAAGATAGGGTGGGGGGCGGTGGTGAGCACACGCAGGGGGACAATGGCACTCACCTGTGAGAAGGAGGAGGAGGAGGGTGGTATTTTTAACCATGATAAAGAGCATGGGATGGGAACGTTTTGAGATAGAAGATAATGAGTTCCTGTTTGTGCTTTGTGCTGGGAAGGCAGTGTGGGTGGTGGGTAAGAGTTTGCAGCTTTGCTTGGGGTGGGGGAGGCGGTGGGCTTGAGGGTGGTAGGAAGAGGGGAGGCAGAGGGACCTACCCAGTTGGTGAGAAAGCACCTAAACAGCTAACACCCTTTACTAGCTTCTCACAGTCTTGCTTTGTACTGACTTCTCGAATGCAGAATTTCTCATCCTTGGTGTTAGCATATTGGACCTGGTAATTCTTTGTTGCAGGGGCTTCTTGTGCTTTGCAGGATGTTAGCATCCCTGGGCTCTCCCCCCTGGATGCCAGTAGCAACACCCCAGTTGTGACAACAGAAATGTCACCAGACATTGCAGAATGTTCTCTAGTTAAGAACAACTGCCCTATCATCTTTCCCTCATGTCAGGATATCGCTTAAAAGGTGCAACTTTGGGGCGCCTGGGTGGCTCAGTTGGTTAAGCGACTGCCTTCGGCTCAGGTCGTGATCCTGGAGTCCCGGGATCGAGTCCTGCATCGGGCTCCCTGCTCGGCAGGGAGTCTGCTTCTCCCTCTGACCCTCCTCCCTCTCATGCTCTCTGTCTCTCATTCTCTCTCTCTCAAGTAAATAAATAAAATCTTTAAAAAAAAAAAAAAGGTGCAACTTTGGACAATCTTCTTCAGCAGAAACCCCTGTTCCCAATGCTTAGGTCACATTGATAGGGTTCTGATCCAGGTTCCGCCACTCCCCTAGTTCGTGACCTTGGGCAACTTTCTTCACTTCCCTTGGCTTCTATTTTGTTGTGTTGTTTTGGGTTTTCTTGTTTTGCTTTTCCTCTGTAAAATGAAGTTTTTGAGAGGATGACATCAAGTGATCCATGTGAAGTGCTTGGCTCCATGTGGAGTAACTAGTTAGCCTTCATTCTGTTGTTGTTTGTACTGGTAATATTCATAGAGGTATGTAGATGCAGGTGAGACATCCACTAAGCATCTGGAAATTTGGGCCTCAAGATCTGGGTGTCACAGATGAATCACAGACAAGAGGAAACACTTGAAGCTGGGGTTATCTATGACATGGCCTGGAAAGAGTGTAGATAGAGAGAAGAGAGATTTGAACAAGAACCCCATAGGACACCAAAATTTACTAAGCAGCGGAGAAGGAGGAGTCTATAACTGAGATTTGGGTGGTCAGAAACACAGATGGGGATCTAGGTGTGAATTTTTCATCTAGCAGCAACCTTGACCTTCAGGTGGTGGGAGGCATGTCAGCAGAATTCCGTCTTGTGGAATGATGCTGATGTTGGTGCGGACTTTGAGTGCTCCCCTGGAGTCAGGTGCCATGTAGATATTAATACTCATTTAATGCCCACAACAAGGTTATGGCTTAGGAACTATTTATTATCCCTATTTTATGGATGAAGAAACTGACATTCAGAGGAGGAGGTGAGGGAGGTTGAGTTCGTCAGCAAAGAGGGTGGAATAAGAAAGGGCTTTCATGCAGAGAACCAAGGAGCAGACGTAGCGCCCCAACACCCATGGGCATCCATTGGTGTTAGTGGAACAGAGAGTGTGAAGCAGGTGTGAAGAGCTGGGGGAAAGCCTGGGAGGGCCCCCAAAAAGGGGGAATGTCCAGCTGTGCAGTGTCAGGCCATACTGAATCCCAAGGTGAAAGGAAAATTCAGTCATACTGACCCTGTCTTTAAAAGTGTGATATTTTATTCATCCTGGAATGTTTGCATTAATTTTCCTTTTACAAAATATTGCATTAAAATATTTCTTTTATCTTGATTACCGAATTTGTTGGCAAACGCTCAGCTGGACTGAACGAAAGTCTAACCTCTTCCAGTTTTCTTGACCTTGCTGCTTATGATTCAGATTCCAGCCTGCTTCACTCCCCTGTCCCTTAGCCAGGAAAAGGCAAGGCTCCTGATTTCAGCCCCACATGACAAGAGCCAGTGGGGAAGAGGTAACTCTACAGGAAACCACATGCTTTTAGGAAGAGGAAATGGATACTGGGCACCAAAACCTAATAACTGTCCACTACACTTGGGCCACCTGGAGATCTTTGGTGCAAAGAAGAAAACATTCTGGGGAGTGGGGAGAGCAGGGAAGGAAAGAATGGAAGGTGGGTTCAGCACACATAAACACCCAAAGCCAGATGCTTAAGAACCTGCATTGTAGTCCATAGCCTGGGTTTCTTTTTTTCTCTTTTCTTCTTTTTTTTTTTTTAAGGCTTACTTATTTATTAGAGAGCAAGTACAAGTGGGAGGGGCAGAGGGAGAAGGAGAGAGAATCTCAAGCAGACTCCACACTGAGCATGGAGCCCGATGCAGGGGCTCAATCCCAGGAACCTGAGATCATGACCTGAGCCGAAATCAAGAGTCGGATGCTCAACTGACTGAGCCACCCAGGCACCCCCGTAGCCTGGGTTTCAGTTCTCACTCACCCACCAGCCCTGTGATTTTGCCTAGCAAGTTCAAATGTTAAGTGTCAGTGTCCTACAAAATGGGGATAATGAAAGTACACATATCATAAAGTGTTAGGATGAAATGAATTAAGCCACATAAAAGTGCTTGAACATAATAAATATTCAGGGTTTTATTTCTATAGTGTGGTATTGACATTTTAAAATTTATTTTTCAAGCTACTGAGTCATGAAGGAAAGAGATGGAATAGTAACATGAAGCTTAAGGGGAGTCCAGGGGGGATTTTTGTTTTTCCAGTTGGAAGAACAAGAGAAGTAGCCAGGGGAGAAGGGCAGATAGAAGGATGTGGCAAGCGGTGATTGCCCCCCCTCAGTTGGGAATACCTGTCATACCTTCCCAGGTTACACTCACCAATTCACAGAGAAGTTGTAATGGAGCAGGGCCACACATGCCTGGCCAGAATGGTCAGGGACAGAATCCAGATTTCAATGCCCACAGAGGTGTTTCTCCCTGAAAACCCGGTCACCGTACTGTATCTAGTCATTGTCAATCCTGGAGCCACTGCTTGAGCCCAGGTCACAAAAATGGAGAGGCAAAGAGGTCTTTATTATCACACTGTTAAAACAAACAAACAACAAAAAAACCCACCCTCTTTGCAAAAGCTAAACTTGAAAGGGTCCTGTAAGATGAACATCCAATGGCATTTCCTCCAAAGATGCTAAGCATCAGGGAAAATGCTTTCCATCGTTAGGTCATTAATTTTAAAGGTCCATTTCCAGCTATAATGGAGCTTTGTGATAAAAGGGTCAGACAAATGGGTCATTGCGACAATCTTTTATGGAAGTAAGGTTCTCTTCTGTTTTGTGTGAAATTAATAAGGACTTCACCCTCTACTCCTCTTGGGAACCCCAGGTGGCCCAGAGCAAGCCTTCCCTAACCTTTTGGGGTGGGTCGGCCTCTCATCTGTGTTCCCATAACATCCAGGGATCAATGCTGGTGGAGTCTTCACTGCCATGCACTTCATCTCTCTCCTGCAGGCCAACGGCAGGGACTCTCTTATTTACCTCTGTACAGCTAGAACCTATCAGAGCGGGAGCATACAGTGTGCGCTTAACCCACATCTCATGAATGAATGCCTGCACTCTTGATGAAACAGCACCCCTCTTTAGCTGTGTGAGAAAACCTGCTCACTTCCTGAGTAAGCAAAGTTGGGCAAGGAGGATTTCAGGGCAGACTTCTCAAGCTGGTACACTGTGCTGAGTGGAAGCAACTATGTGTATTAGGAACAGTATCAATGATAATAAGCAGTAGCTAAAATGTGTTGAGTGCTTTCCCTATGCCTGGCACTGGCATAGAGTTCTAATGATTCTAATCGCACTTTCCAATGATCATCTCATGTAATCTCAAAATAAACTTATGAGATCAGACTATTTATACTGTACATTTTACAGATGAAGAAACTGAGCCTCAGAAAAGTTACACACAGAGGATCTGTCTTTGAGCGATTCACCTATTCACTTCATGCTCTTGTTGCAAACTGAGCTCTGGGGATCCAAGTAGGTCATGGAGTTTGCAGACTACATATATAAGGAGTTTATGGTGTATCCGAGCCATAGATTTATACTGTAAAATAGCAGGTCCCTTTGGTCCGTGCCTACTGTTCCAGAAAAAGTGGAAAATCCTCCCCCGGTGCTTTTGTAAATAGTCCTTAATTGAACTCAGCCTTGGTATCATTACCACCAAGTTCTGCAATTAACCAGCCTGGAGCTTATTTGCTAGGGCACAGCACCGAAGATATTTACACATCCGACTTTTAACTCTAAGCAAGATTTTCAGCCTGTAAATTGCTTATCCAGCCGCAATCATAGCTGCTAGGAAACTGCCTGGGGCTGTTTGAGGGGAATGAGAAAGAAAGAGGATTCCCCCAAAGCCAGCTGTTGCACCCCCAGAATAATAACACTAACAATTAAGAACTAACAATTGTACAGTCCTTTAAAAATTACAAAGCACATTCTCATGCAGTTAATTCCCCTGAGAGTGGGAGGAGAGAACTGGTGTATTTTAAAGAAGAACCCCAAAGGCTTGTTTCTTCCAGGGCTGTAACATAATCTTTTGTTCAACCAATGCTCGCTGAGCACCTACTATGTGCTGGGGACTGTACTAGGTGCTAGAATGTACTGGTGAGCAAAACAGATGCTGTTCCTGGACTCATAAAGCTTCTAGTCTAGCCTTGGAGAAAGAAAGACTATAATTCAATAATATACACAGAGAAATATAAGATTACAACTACTGCAGTCGAGGCGTATAAAATGCAATGCGAACCTAAAGTGGAGGGATTTAAGCTAATCCAGATCAGAGAAAACTCTTCTGAGCAGTGATGAATAAGAGTTAACTAGGCAGGGGTACCTGGGAGGCTCAGTTGGTTAAGCGTCTGCCTTTGGCTCAGGTCATGATCCCGGGGTCCTGGGACCAAGTCCCGCAATGGGGCTCCTTGCTCGGCGGGGAGCCTGCCGCTCCCCCTGCTTGTGCTCTCTCTGACAAATAAATAAATAAAATCTTAAAAAAAAAAAGTTAACTAGGCAAAGAGGGGAGTGTTTTAAGCAAAGAGAACAGAATATGTAAAGGCCCTAGGGCCAAAGGGAGTATATTAGTCAGTTTTTGCTGCATAACAGAGCACACCAAAACTTATTGGCTTAAACATTGATCAGACCATTTGGCTCTTAATTCTGTAGATTGGCAATTTGGCTAAAATCAGCCGGGCAGTTTCCCTCTGATCTTAGCTGGGTTCACTCATGTACTTGTGGTCATCTCCCAGGTCAGCCAAAATAGCTTATCTCTGTTTTGTGTAGTTACACCTCGTCTAGCAGGTTGGTCCAGGTTTGTCGACATAGCAGCAAGGTTCTGGGATGAGCAAGAGAGGAAGCTTGCAATGCCTTTTACAACCGAGGCTCAGAACTCACACAACCTCCTTTCTGCCACATTCTACTGATCAAAGCATCTTTAATCAATGGGGGGTGGGAGGCGCCGGGGTGGTGCAGTCAGTTAAGCGTCTGCCTTCAGCTCAGGTCATGATCTCGGGGTCCTGGAATTGAGTCCTGAATTGGGCTTGCTGCTCAGTGGGGAGCCTGCTTCTCCCTCTCCCTCTGCCCCTCCCCACCGCTCATGCTCTCTCTCTCTCAAATAAATAAATAATATATAAATTATATATATATATCAGCTGGGAAAACAGCAGCACCAGATCCAAGATGGTGGCCAGCAGGAGGCTGATGAAGGAGCTTGAAGAAATCTGCAAATGTGGAATGAAAAACTTCCAGGTTGATGAAGGTAATTTATTGACTTGGTAAGGGCTTGTTCCTGAGAACCCTCCATATAAGGGGGCCTTCAGAATTGAAATCAACTTTCCAGCAGAGTACCCATTCAAACCACTGAAGATCTCATTTAAAACAAAGATCTATCACCCGAACATGGATAAAAAGGGGCAGATCTGTCTGCCGGTAATTAGTGCTGAAAACTGGAAGCCAGCAAGCCAAACCAACTAAGTAATCCAGTCCCTCATAGCACGAACGACCCCCCCGCCCGAGCACACACGTTGGGCC
>NC_138372.1:161443829-161484223 GCF_054177405.1 Leptonychotes weddellii
TATATATATAGATATATAGATAGATAAATAGTAAGATATAGAATCTTAGAAGCGGAGGGGATTTTCAGTCTAGTCCAGGTAACAAATAGTAACAAATAGTAGGTACATACCAAGTAGGTGTATTTGAAAGAATGGAAGGATGCACACATCATAAAGGCCCAGCTTCAGCATCTCTATTCCATGGAATATTGTACGATGGTCTGGAACTAGTTTCTCTACCTTGGGTTCTTTTGACTCCTTGTCCTTGCCTCCTCCACAGTGAGGTCAGAGAGATTTATCTAAAATGCAAACCAAAAAAACAGGAACAAAAACAAAAACACGCAAGTAAAAGGGGTACCTGGGTGGCTCAGTCAAACATCTGACTCTTGGTTCCGGCTCAGATCATGATCTCAGGGTCGTGGGGTTGAGCCTCACGTCAGGCTCCACACTGAAAGTAGAGCCTGCTTAAGATTCTCTCTCTCCTTCTGTGCACCCTCCCCTCCCCCCAGCCTCAGGCACACTCTCTCTTAAAAAAAAAAAAAAAAAAAGTGCAAACCTAACCTTATAACCTTTAATGCTTCCCCGATGCTTGCCGTGCCTATTGACACATCAAAATCACTAAGAGGGGCTGTTTAAAATACAAACTCCTGCCCTCCACCCTAGATTCACCAAATGAGAGTTTCTGGGCTTGGGAACTGGGATCAATATTATTTAAAAAAGCTGTCCCAAGGAGTTAGCTGCGACTGATCCAGCTTTTTGGGAGCTGCTGTCTGCAAGTTGTCCAGACACAAGCTTTTCAAGAAAGGTTCTCTAGCATTATTGATCTCATCAGCTCAGACATGGCCTCTTTCAGAAATAATCTCTCCTCTCCCTTTGTACCACCCCCAGAACTCATGTCTCCTTTTACTGTGTACCCACTGTATCCTACACAGGCTTTTTATAATGTTATTATTCAAAGGGTATTATTAAAATCAGCTTACATATCTGCCATGTTCTCACTCCCCTGCCCCAGCCCTTTCTCCCTCTCCCAAGGCAACCGTGTGATCAGTTATCATATTGACTTCAGTCCATACCCGAGGGCCTGCGATAAAATTGACCCAATCCAATTCATCCGAGTGTCCATTGATGGATGAATGGATAAACAAAATGTTGTATGTACATACATTATTCAAAAGGAGGGAAATTCTGCCATGTGTTCCAACATGGATGAACCTTGTGGATGTTATGCTGAATGAAACGAGCCAGCCACCGAGAGACAAATACTGTATGATTCCACTTATGTGAGGTACTCTGAACAGTCAAATTCACTGAGACACAAAGTAAAATGGTAGTGGCCAGAGGCTGGGGGGAGGGGGAATGGGGAGTTAGTGTTTCACGGCGACAGAGTTTCAATTTTTCAAGAGGAGAAAAGTTCTAGAGATGGATGGTGGGGATGGCTGTCTGACAATGGGAATGTTCTTAATACCACTGAAATGTCAACTAAAAAATGGTGCAGTGTAAGAAAATTGAAGATGGTACATTTTATGTCACGTGTATTTTACCACGATTAAAATTTAAGAACCAAATTGAACCCATGAAAGTATGGATGGTCACCAAGCATTTGTTGAACACCTCTAGGATCAGAATATTTCCTGACAGGCTGGCTTTGCCAGAGACCGACTCTATTATAACGTGGACTCTTTAAGATGATGGCTCTGCACATATTCCATTGAGCCGCCGATGGGTGACCGCCAGCTGAGCTTTGGCCAATACTGCTCGCTCTCCGTCTATCTGTCTGGCTGCTGAGGCTTGGCTCCTCTCCTGTCTTCTCCATTCGTGTTTGTGGTCTCAGCACTATTATCCCTGGCAGATTTGGTGGCTCTGTCCCAGCCTCCCACAGCTAATGGACCCTGCCTCACACAAGCCCAAGGACTCAGCTCCCAGCTCAGGCCCAGCTCAGCCTCTTTGGAAGAAGCAATCAGATAGAAAGTTCTTTCTTAAATAGAGCCAAGACCTCTGTCCTATAACTTTCCTTTCTATGGTTCAAATTCTACCTTCTGGAACATTACAGGGCAAGCTCAGCCTCTTTTCCCATCCAGCAGCTCTTCTGACACTCAAACACGACTCTCTGATGATCCTTCCCAAATATTTCCATAACTTTAATTTCTCAGATAACAGATTTCTGGATCCTTCCCTCCACCCAGTTGCCCTTGCCTGACTTCACGGCAATTTGTTCATGTCTTCCTAAAACGTGGCTCTTAGAGATAAATTCTTCACGTGGCATCTGACCAGTGCAGAGAAGAGCTGGATTATTATTTCCACGATGTAGACCCAAATTTGCTGAATCCTGAAATAAATCCAGATATCCATTACATCTTTCAACTTAACTATAAACCCAAAGTTGGCTTGTTTAACCAGCACACTTCCTGTGTCAGCTTGGGGTGAAATCGAATGTACTTCAGACTTCAGACTATCTGAAGTATCTGTGTGCACTACACACTGAATGGACATGGTACTGTTACATTTTTAAAATAGCTTTTCATTAAATTGTTTTAAAAGTTAATTAATCCGGGCGCCTGGGTGGCTCAGTTGGTTAAGCGACTGCCTTCGGCTCAGGTCATGATCCTGGAGTCCCTGGATCGAGTCCCGCATCGGGCTCCCTGCTCAGCAGGGAGTCTGCTTCTCCCTCTGACCCTCCCCCCTCTCCTGTGCTTGCTCTCTCTCATTCTCTCTCTCTCAAATAAATAAATAAAATCTTAAAAAAAAAAAAAGTTAATTAATCCGTATCTGGAACTTCTCTACTTCTCACCCCCTGTGTGGTCAAGTCTCAGATGTCGCAGGCTGGTTGTCCTCACTTACCCAGGCAGGATCTCCCTTCCTTCCCCATAGAATCTGACCCAGTTATTTCTGGGATCCCGCAAGGGGGTCTCATGTGAGCTCTAAACAGGTTCGTATACTCAAGGCCCCTTGTGGCCGTCCTCTGCCCTTAAAGCTCTCCCATCAGGTGCCTGGTCCTGCCGCTGCTCCCAGCACCAGGCACCAAAACACAGAGCCCCTGCCTGTTCTGATGTGTCCCAGAGCCCCCCCAGAGCCACAGACTCCAGATACAGTTCCTTTTTATTGTGACGGGTAGCACCAGGCTTATGTATAAAGGGGCTCAGAGCCACACGTCAGGTGAAATTTTTGAATAGGGCTTGTGTGAAGCCGTCTCTTCTTCTCCCGCCTCCTCCTCCTCCTCTTCTTCTTCTTCTTCTGATATTATTTATTTATTTGAGAGAAAGAGAGAGAGGGCACGAGCGGGGGCGGGGGTGATGAGGGGAGAGAAGCCGGCTCCCCACTGAACAGGGAGCCTGATGCAGGGCTCGATCCCAGGAGCAGAAGGCAGAGGCTTAACCGACCGAGCCTCCCTGGTGCCCCTTCAGATACAGTTCTGATGGTTCCTTTGTCTCTCCGAGCCCCTTCAGCCACAAGGGATGCCTTCAAGGGGCTCCTTTGCCTCACTCGTCATTACTCACCCCAAGCCAAACACAGGATGTAAAATGTGAATGGAAGCATCTTTAGAATTCTTTGCCATTTTGCGTCTCCACCACACAAACTAGGCAAAAACAGAATGATTGCCCAGCAAGCATAGCTCTAAAAGAGATCATCTAACCCATTTCCCATCCCCGCCCCCACCCCTGCCTATTCTGTCCAAATGATAAAGCCAAGGCCCAACAGAGAAAGTTATTTAAGCAGAGTGATTTTGTGAGACTGTTAAAGCCAGGAATAAATCAGTCTCCTGAGACCCCCAGGAAATCAGATTTAAAAACATGCCTAATAAAGGCGGGCACCTTCATGATACTTATCTGGAAATTTCAAGATTTTTTTTAACTCATTAAGAAAATATGTTTTGTGTTAAACCTCAACCGTTCACCCAGTCCTTGACTCTCCCTCACCCCAATCTTTTACCCTTCCTGTCTATTAGATACTAACTAGGTTTCAGTTAAGAAAAGATGGATGAAATTCAGCAGCAACATTGCTAGAAACATGAAGTCTTTTTTTTAAAACTATAAGTTGAACATGTTTTTCCCTGAGGGCAAATGCTAAAAAAAAAAAAAAGATATGCAGATGAATCTCGTATTTTCCCGAGATCAAGAGCTGGTGTTCCTTCCCTACTGGATTTGCTACTTGCTCTGAATGTGGTCTCTGAGCCAGTCTTCTCCTTGAGCGGTGCAAAAGTCATCACTCCTCTCTGTGCCTCACTTTACTCACGAGTAGAATAGGCTTCAATAGTGTCTCTAAATGTCTCTGACTGGAAAGTGGTACCCGGTAAGCCAGGTGACAGAATCATTTTAGCCAGCCATCCCTTCGGTGATTCCTGTACTCATCGAGGATTTATCGAGCTTCACCTAGGTTCACTCATTCAACAAGTATTTACTGAGCACCAACACTGTTCTTGGTGCTTAGAGTATCTCAGTGAACAAAAACATGAAACAAGAATCCCCGTCCTTGTGGAGCTTACATGCTAGTGGCGAAAAATGTGCATAGAAAATTAGTAAATGACATAATGTATCAGAGGTGATAAGGTCCCGAGGGCAGAAAAAACAGCAGAACAGGGTAAGGGAGCATCAGGAGGACTGGGATGGAGTAGAGCCAAGACTGCCATTTTTCTTTTTATTGTGGTAAAATAGACATGACAAAATTTACCATTGTAACCATTTTTAAGTGTACAATTCAGTGGCATTAAGTACATCCATTACCACCATGAATCTCCAGAACTTTCTCATCATCACAAACTAGAATTCTGTCCCCATTACACACTAACTCCCCCCTCTGCCCTGCCCCCAGCCCCTGGCAACTACCATTCTACTTTCTGTCTCTATTACTGACTCCTCTAAGTGCTTCACAGAAGTAGAATCGTAATAGTAATTGTACTTCTGTGGCTGGCTTCTTTCACTGAACATGATGTCCTCAAAATTCATCCATATTATGGCAGGTGTCGGAATTTCATTCCTTTTTAAGGCTGAACAATATTCCATTGTATGCATAAACCACATTTTGTTTATCCATTCATCAGCCAGTGGACATTTGGGTTGAATAGTTTTTGGCTGTTGTGAATAGTGCTGCTATGAACATGGGTGTGCAAATAAATACCTATTTGAGTTCCTGCTTTCAATTCTTTGGGGTCTATACCCAGAAGTAGATTGGGATCATATGGTAATTCTACATTGGAGCTTTGAGGAACTGCCATACTGTTTTCCACAGCTAACGCATCATGTCACATTCCATCAATCATCACAAGATTCCAATTGCTCCTCGTCCTCACCAATACTTGTTTTCTGGTTTGTTTGTTTTTTATAGTAGCCGATTTAAAGGGTGTGAAGTGGTATCTCATTGTGGTTTTGATTTGCATTTTTCTAGTGACTCCTGCTGTTGAGTGTCTTTTCGTATGCATAGTGTAGATCTTCCTTGGAGAAATAGCTATGTAAGTCCTTTGCCCATTTTTAAATTGGGCTTTTCGTTGTTGAGTTTTAGGAGTTCTTTGTGTATTCTGGATATTAATCCAGATACGTATGTAATTTGCAAACACGTATGTAATTTGCAAACATTTTTTTCTCCTGTTCTGTGGGAGGCTGTCATTTTAAATGGGCTTCATAGAGAATGTGTCATTTGGGCAAAGAGCTGAATAGGTGTCATTCCAAGGAGAGGAAATGGTAGAATCTGAGAATGTGTAGATTGGGGGAATGAATGTGAGAATGTGTAGATTGGGGGGATGAAAAGAACTGTAAACAAGCCCTTAAGGTCATTCTTTTTTTAAAAAAAAAAAAGATTTTATTTATTTATTTGACAGAGAGAGAGAGACAGCGAGAGAGGGAACACAAGCAGGGGGAGTGGGAGAGGGAGAAGCAAGCTTCCCTCAGAGCAGCGAGCCAGATGTGGGGCTCGATCCCAGGACTCTGGGATCATGACCTGAGCCGAAGGCAGATGCTTAACGACTGAGCCACCCAGGCGCCCCTCTTAAGGTCATTCTTAAATGATTATAGGGTCTGCCACTGCCTTGGGGATTCAGAATCAGGCAAGTATGGGGGCTGGAGGGGGGAGCGTGGTTGCAAGAATGAATTTCCTCCCCTTGCTTCATTTGTTCACAGAGGGCCCTCCTTGGGATCAACACTGCAGGTTCTTGCTCATGTGACCAGTGGTGATGACCTTTGGGTGGAGCATGGCCCAAACACTTCCTAGGCTGGACTGTCCCAGTCTAGAGGTCTAGAGGGGCAAAGAGTATTAGCAGATCCTTTTGGCCAGAAGTAGAAAGCCATGACCTGCCATCAGTTTCATTGGTCGTACAGATGACATTCTGCTATCCATCTCTGTGTCCCACATCTCTCCACTGGTTCTATAGTCAGGAGGAGAAGAAAGGGGTTACTATTTATTGACCCCTCAAAGAGCTCGGTGGCTGTTCTCAGTCATGAATAGGAAATAGGCAAAGCATCTTGCTGTTCCTTCCCTGCGCTGACCACCTCGCTTTTGATGTTTCTCATCTGCTTCATCCAACAGATGGTTAAGCAAACCGGAATCCAGCTCTATTGTCTGTGGATCACGGGGAAATGGAAGACAACTAAACTTTGTCTGCTTGCCTGAGACAGGCCAGGCATTGTGCCCAGTGGTTTGCATGACCTTATTTTGATCCTCATAATAAGTACATTTCATTATCCCCAGATGAGGAAGCTGAAGCTCAGAGGTAAAGCTAGTTGCTCAATGCCACACATCTGCCTGATTCCAAAACATAAACCTCTTCCATTATGCCTATGGAAAGGAGTTCCCAGAGCCCGGAGATGGTGTCTTAGGAACCACAGTGGGAAAGGAAGAGGGAGGCTGACTTTTCAGGGTTCCCAACCCACCTCACCACTTCCACCTGAGCCAAGACCTTTTTATCTGTTTTATCAGACTTGTCTCAACTGTAGAAAATGTATTAATGTCCCCTCATTTGAAGAATTTCCATGCCATCAAAAGAAGTTGCCATCCAATTCTTTATTCCTGACCAAGAGTATTAAATCAGTGGTAGATTTTAGGGGCCCCTGGGTGGCTCAGTTGGTTAAGTGACTGCCTTCGGCTCAGGTCATGATCCTGGAGTCCCGGGATCGAGTCCCGCATGGGGATCCCTGCTCAGCAGGGAGTCTGCTTCTCCCTCTGACCCTCCCCCCTCTCATGCTCTCTCTCTCTCTCATTCTCTCTCTCAAATAAATAAATAAATAAAAATCTTTAAAAAAAATAAATCAGTGGTAGATTTTATATTCGGTGGCATCTTAGGGTCAGGAATAGGTTATTAGCATTACACATAAGAATTCATTTGCAAGAATGTTTTTATGTTTAAATGAAACACAACATAGAAGTGTGAACAGAGGGCAGGACACTATGCCGCTGTCTCAGCCCTCAAAATGCCCCAGACCTTTCCTTCTTACCTCCCCTCATTGAAGCTCCTTGGCTTGTGGCCCAGCCCCTCAGAGCCCTGGCCTTGTGCTCTGGGCTCCTGTCCCGGAAGTGCAGGTAAGGGGCAGTCTCACTGACTGAGTATGACGTCATAGAGTCATGGTTACCAGAGCATTTTGTTCATTTCCCCCACCTTGTTTGGAAAGAAAATCCCAAGATGGGAGTCTTTGTGGAAGGCAGCAACCCCCACCCCCCATCCTATGGAAGTGGACAAGGACAACATTCTCTGCCCCAGGGCTGCTGGGATGAGGGCAGGAGATCTGGGCAGGAATGATCAAATACCCCCAGGATTTTACAGGTACGAGGAATGATGCAAAGGCAAAGCGACAGGCGATAATATTCACACGGGTTGCAGGAGACCCAGAAGTCCATCGGTGAATATCTATACCGTGAAACCTACGCCTACCTGATGGCCCAGCAGTTCCACTGGAATTGCTGTATCTGGGAAGATTAGTGCACATGTCCACCAAAAGGCAGGTGCGAGCTATCATGGCAGCATTATTCATCATAATCAGAAACTAGAAATAATCCAAGTGCCCATAAAAAGTAGAACGAATGAAATGTTTTGGTACAATCACACAAGAGAGTGTTATACTGCACTGAAAACAAACTATGAACTATTATTACTAGCAACCACATGGGTGCATCTCATAGGTATAATGAGAGAGAGAGAGAGAGAGAGAGAGACATTGGCAGTCCCAGTGGCTGCACTTGAACTAGACAATTATGATAGACTCTTGGCTGTGTTCTCAGCTGCCCAGACTCCCCGGGTCCCATTGTTTGAGCCAGGTTCCCCAGCCTGCCTGTTGATCCTAGAACCACCAGCTACCTTTTACAGTCATGTTAGCCTTAGTCTCTTGCTTTGTTGGTGACCTAAGCCCTTTTCTAGCATGCAACCTAGGTCTGGAAAGCAGGAGCCAATAAAACAATAAAGGTGATTGCATTTTGTCAATTGTAAAGAACCAAGATACATGAAAGGCATTATTATTAATTTTAAAAAGGCAAAGGAAATGGGTGTATGAAATGCTCAAGTTGGTTTGAAACATTAAAATCATTTAAAACCATGCTTTACAAGGCTGCCTAATTGCAAAAGCTATAAACTCTCTTGGGAAAACAACCATTAAAAAAAAGCATGACATTTCAGAATGTGATACAAGTCAGGACCAACTAGCTTATGATGGTTATTGTAGCAGAATTGTTATTTTGGTTTAATGCGACACTTTAAAAATACAATTAGATCTTTAGACTCTGGCAGAATAAAAGCACATAATGAAATGAAAATGGCAGGTATATTGGAAGATAATGTTACATAAGGAAATTATTTTTGTGAACTTTATTTGAATCAGGATGATTCATAATTGTATAATTAGATACTTCAATTTAAACGTGAAATGCAGTAAATTACTCAAGCAGCAAACAAAGCATCTCTCTCTCTGGTATTTCTCAATGAAATATATTAACGATTAGGGTTTTTGCGAGTTGTGAAAGTTGATAGCCTGATGTCTGCAAACATTTCCTGTTAGTTTGGAAAGTGAACATATAGGGCAGCAGTTCTATTTTATAGTAGATTGAGGTCTGGGTCTCCTCATGTCACATGATGGCCTGGGCACCCCCGAGGTTCCTGATTGGCCACATCAACAGTGCATTGTGGGAGCTGCTCACAGAGTTGCTGGGATAGATGGAAGGCCCTTTGTCTGTCTGTAGGGCAGACTGGCTTCCATGTCAGAATCTCAGACTGATGCTGTTTCGCTGGCATCAGAATGGCTCTTCTGTTCCTCCCTCCTGCCATGTTTGTTTAGCTGTTCCAGTTAGGATCTATCTCGGCAGCGGGGGCTAACTCATTCATTGGAGACGAAACATTCAGGGGCAGTTTTACCAATTGCACGTAGACTGCCTCATCTGAGACTCCCAACTACCCTCGTGCTAGATATTGGTTATTCAACCCCTTTTTTTTTGCAAATGAGGAAACCACAGGGGGGTGGTCATGTGTTCAAGACCTAGAGGCTAGTGGCAAGAACAGGATCAAACTCAGGTTCAGGATCAACTAGATGATTTGTGGGGCTTAGTGCAAAATGAAGATATGGAACCCCTGCTTAAAAATTTTTAAGATATTCGGGACACCTCGGTGGCCGGTTAAGCATCCGACTCTTGATTTTGGCTCAGGTCATTATCTCAGGGTCTTGAGACCAAGCCCCGCTTTGCAATCAGCTGGAGGTCTGTTGGAGATTCTCTCTCTCTCCCTCTGCCTCTGCCCCTCACCCTCACCCTCACCCCTCACCCCTGCTCACCTGTGCACTCTTTCCCAAATAAATAAAAAAATCTTTAAAAAAATTATTAAGAAATTCAAGATGGTGACGGCATAGCTAGTGTAGGTCACATATCTATGCAGCCCGCCCTGCTCAGGTTAGTTGGATTCCAAACCTCAACTCTTTCAAGAATGGCATTGGGGTTTGAGCGGGGCCTCTCTCTCCCTCTCCTGGATTCTAAGCCAATGGAGAGAACCAGAATTGTCAATCCAATGGTGATAACTATAACAGCTTTATTTTGGACAAAGGTGAGCCTGGGGATTGTGGCGTAGATATGCAGCCAAAGTGGGCTGCCTACTTCTGAACCTGGAATGAGGGCGCTGTCCCCGGTGGTGCTAGGAAAGGGAAGATCTCTCTCAGGAGGGACAGAACCTCTACTGCTCGGGTTCTGTGCTGGTTCAGAGCTCGTTCTCCACAGACAGCTGGATCACAAGGAGGAAGAGAGGAGGAGGGGCTGACCCACACATCCCAGTTCCTTCTCCCCAAACTTAGTAGTCAGGGATGTACTTCTCCCTTCTTGGGAAGGAGTAACTGAGGTGGCAGCAAGAGCCCAGCCTGGTAGGGCTTTATCCCTGAGTGTAGTAGGCAGCTTCTAAAAGGACTCTCAAAGATCCCGGCCACCCCTGTTCAACCCTTCACCTGGAGTGGGGGCTGGACCTACTGACTGGCTTCTAACAGAAGTGATTAGATGACATTTCCATGGTTAGGCTACAAACAATTGTGACTTCTGTCTTGCTCTCTCTCCCCCCCCTCACTTGATCATTCCATGAAGCCAGCTGCCATGTTATGAGCTGTTTATGGAGAAGCCAATGTACCAAGGAACTGAAGACGGCCTCAGCCAATGGCCCTCAGCCACCAGCCAGCAGGGAGCTGAGACCCTCATCCCAAAAGCCTCCAGGGACTGGAATCCTGTCAACAGCCATGTGAGTGAGCTTGGAAGCAGATCCACCCAGGGTGAGACTTGAAATGGCAGGCTGATTGTCTCCTTGAGACAGACTCCTCCTCCCCCTCCTCCTCTCTCCCTTCCTCCCTCCTCTTCCTTCTTATTTATGGTCTCATTGTGTTTCATGTAGATCAGTGGTTTGCAATTTTTATTTTATTTTATTCTATTTTTTTTTAAGTGGGCTCCACTTTGGGCTTGAATGTAGGGCTTGAACTCATGACCCTAAGATCAAGAGTCAGACCACTTAACTGACTGAGCTACCCAGGTGCCCCACGCAACTTTTGTTTTTAAACTAAGGTGTCCTATTTGCAAATACAGTAATTCATGGGCCTAGCTGCTCTTTGAAACTCAGGTCCCCTCTTCTCTTTCTCACAATGCCTCCTGGGCCTCAGGTGACCCCTGAGGTACATCCATGGAGCTTATAGACTCTAGAACCCAATTTGTAAAACAGTGACCAGGACTTGGTCAATGGTCTCATTATTGGTCTTTCTGATTAGACTATTGCCCCCCTATTCCATCTTTCCCCTGTGTGGTATGTTCCTGAAAAAAAAAATTAGCCCTTCTTAGAAACTGTCCAGATGCCCCCGTTGCCATAAGTTAGGAACTAATCCTTGGTATTCACAGTCAAGGTGTTTCAAAATCTAATCCAAACTGGGGATCTGGCCACTCTGACCTGCAGAGAAGGGGAAGGAACCACGATGGTTGAGGACACCAACTGAGACACCTGTGAAGATATCTAGGTCCTTCCTGCAGGTCATTAGGGCGGGCCCTAATCCAATATGACTGTGTGCTCGTAAGAAGAGGAGCTCAGGACACAGACACAGAGGGAAGATGATGTGAGGACGCAGGGAGAAGCTGGCCATCTACAAGCCAAGGAGAGAACCTGCAGATGAAACCAACCCTGCTGACATCTTGACCCCATCTTGAAGCTTCCAGCTTCCAAAATGGAGAGGAAATAAATTTCGGTTGTTTAAGCCACTCAGCCTGTGGTACCTTGTTATGGCAGCCCGGGCAGACTCCTACACTGGTGTCCACCCCAAAGAGGAGCTCTGTGTTTTAAAAGAGATCATGTGTGTAGAAGGACATTCACTCATTCTGTCCGCAAAAATTCAATGAGTGCCTACTATCTATCACTGTATCTGACCCATAGAAACACAAACACATGTTGGTGAATATTACAATGATTAAAAAGAGACAAATTGGCAGGTGAATTTTGTCATATCTTTTTTTTTTTTCCTTCCAAAATGGCAATTGCACCATCTCATCCTTGGCCTGATTCATTAGGGAGCAGGGGGATGATACAGTTTCATGCATAATTGTAGGACTCTCTTCCCTCTGTTACCTCATAGCCTTCCTTCTCACTCAAGAGGCCATAAATTTCACTCAGCATGAGGTCATCTGGCTGGAGTGAAGTCCCCAAAGGTCTTGCTGAAAATCTGATGCTAAATACTCGATGACACGATTGCTGGCAAGGGGTCCGTGATACAAGAGCTTGTTCCTTCCAGCTTTCCAGCGTGAGACACACACTGAGCTCGATGCAGGGGCCAGGCACGGAGCTCCAAGGCATTGTAGAAGGGATCCTTCATGGCGGCACTAGCCCAGGGCTGGAAGTTTCTCTGAGAATCCATCATCTGCTTGGGCCATCTCACTCCACGACAGCCGCATTGCCCCCTCCCCCCCCGCCCCGAAGAGAGAGACATGGCCACCTATCCCAATCAGTTGGGGGGAAAAAGAAGACCCTCTAGGTCCCAAGACTGATGCGTGTCCCCTAGATGAGTCATCTGAATTCAGTCTCTTACAAATTAATTCAAACAAATCGAATTCAGTGCCTATGAGGTGCTGGATACAGTGCTGGCATTGGAGTATAAAAATGACTTAGACAGACTTTGCCCTTGAGGATCTCACTGTCTAGTGGGTGACACACACACACACACACACACACACACATATACATAATGATGATGCACCCTGACAAGGGTTATAAAAGAGGTAGACAAAAAGTGCAGTGGGAAAACCAAAAAATAATTGTGTCCGTGGATGCGTGTGTGTGTGCGTGTGTGTGCGTGTGTGTGTGTGTTGTGGGGTGTGTCTGTAAGTTAAAGCTACAAATGTTTCCAAGACACCATTGATTATAAGTGCTTCTCTGATTTACTAACAGCTTTTGGGTAAACAGAAGAGCTGCTACTTTAAATGGTTACATTGATTAGAAGATGCTACAGAAATGTTAGCACTGTGACAATCACCCTGCCGGAACTCCTTGTCTGCTCAAGCCCACATTCCTGCACCTGGGTGGGGACTCCAGAAGTCTGTTCTCAGCATGGGGTGACAAACTAGTTGGGGGGGAGGCTTTTGGAGCTTAGGGAGATGCAAAGGCAGGAGGGGATCCACTAGTCAGGCACTGAGACATAACCAGCCAATGCCGGAGAGGAACGAAGATGGAGGAAATACTTATCCCAGCACCTGTTGCAAGAATACAGTGCATGGTTGTAAGAAGTATTTTGACAAGATGCATATGTGGGTGATCTCCAAAAAGCTGCTCAGGAGGCCTTGACTGGGTCAGTGGTGGGGCTCTGGTTTTGCAAGGTGGGAGCTAAACTGCCTTGATAAGTGGGGGACAGGCTGGACCAGCCACCAGCCGGCCTTTTTGCAATCCCATGCCTTTTCTTTAAATCGCTGCTAATTGAATCCTTAAAGAACATCCGTTTAAAGGACGTGAGCTGATATGCCTGCCTGGAGGCCCTACCCTCTCCATCCAGCTTGGGAGGAAAGGCAGAGTTGCAAAGCAAATGCTGAAGCAGGCAGCTGGATGAAGAATCAACCCAGAGGCTGGGCTCTGGGTGAAAACTGGGGAGAAGCTGTGAAACGCACAGCAGGTCAGTTGAGAATGGAAGGGGAGGGGCCAGGAGGGGCACCAGCATGTCCCTGGGGTGAGAAGGAGGAGCTGGTCAGGGTGCTGAGGCTATTTAGACCACATCCAACTTCCGGTATGTGGGCTTTGTGGCTTCTTAATCACCAGCTGGCTTATCACCTTTTCTTCTACCATCAACTACCCATCTAAGTTACTACCCTTACCAGGTATGCGTGTGTGTGTGTGTGTGTGTGTAGGAATGGGAGTAAGGGATAGAGAAGGGAGCAAAATATAGACCAGAAAGCTCACCCTGGTTCACAGCAGCCTGGAGACCACTCTGAGTGGCGCTGGGGATCCTGGCTGATGGAGAATACTTGACCGCTGTAGTCACACAGACCTCAGTCTGCACCTTCACACCGGCACTGACCTTATGTGACCTTGGACAAGTTAGTTAATCTCTCTGCAGCTTCAGTCTCCTCATCTTAATATCTGTCTTGCAAGATTGTTGAAAAAATTAAATGAGGTCATGCATTGTAGAGGGTCTAGCATTGTGCCTGGCGCACTGTAAATGCTTAGTGAATAATAGCTATCATTGGTGTATTATTATAATAATTACATTAATATATTCACATTATGATTCATTGGTGGTCTTTCAGCTCAAACCAAATCCTAAAATAACTACACTGAGAAGTTAATGGGCCCAAGACCCCATGCATTTCCAAGCAAGACAATTTCTTTATTGAAACCTAAGGTAAAGGGAAAAGGCTCAGGATCCCCTATTTCCTCGCTGAGAGATCTTGGGTAATTCTCTTGACTTCTCTGGGTTCAGTTTCCTCTCTAACAAATGGGGATGGAGGCTCTCAGCACTAGTATTTTTGCTTAGAACAGAATAACTCATGTCCCAGAGAGTTGGGAATATGCACTATGACCCTCTTCTCAGGAAAAGGAATAATTTGATGAGTGTACCTTATCACATAGGATTTCCACCTTGCTCCTGTCAAGGTCTGGTCTCTCGTGCCTATAACTGGTTTATAGTAAGGTATTCTACAGATATGTGTTGAGTAGATACATGAGATTAACCTATGCATCCATGTCCCCATCCATTCAATAGACACATGTGGCCCAGACAACATTTCTCAGCATGTGGATGCTTCCTGCCCCTGGCACGCTGCATGGCCCCCAGGCCACTGCTCACATTGAGTCCTTTCCCCTCCTTTGGAGGGAAGATTTTGCTAGTCTGGTTCCTCTAGACTTGAGGAAGGGTACAAACATGGAGGAATGGGTAGACCAAGGCAGAATACCAAAGATATGGGAAGAAAAGAAGGAAGGACTCTCACTTAAAGTGGAAAGGAAACAAAAAGCAGGCAGAAAAGCTAAGCTGATCTATGTAATGAAGGCTGGGGAGGGACAGTGGTGTGGGGGAAGGGAGGGGATGCCAAGAGGGAGAACCAGCTGTGTGTGTGCAGTGGGGAGGGAAGGAGAGTGGGGGCGGCAGTTAGAGGCTCCAGAGCAATCCCAGAGTATAAGAGAATTAGTGGGGGAAGAGGAAAGGAGTTTAGGAAGTGTCCTTATGAATTACATATTTCATCCCCTTCCATGTTCTTCAAGATAATGGGGGAAAGGGGGTTCCCTGGGTGGCTCTGTCGGTTAAGCGTCTGCCTTCTGCTTGGGGTGCGATCTCAGGGTCCTGGGGCTGAGCCCCGCATCGGGCTCCCTGTTCAGCGGGGAGCCTGCTTCTGCCTCTCTCTCTGCCATTGCCCCTGCTTGTGCTCTCTGGCTCTCTCTATCTCTCTGCAAATAAATAAAAAATAAAATCTTAAAAAAAAAAAAAGATAATGGGGCAAAGAATGCAATTCCATCTTCCTTATATTGGTTGTTGGACTATGGTCCTTTCAATTTAGCTGCTCCCAGAAATAAGCCATATGGGCTTCAGGATTTCTTAGCCTCATACAAATAATGAGCATTTGCTACATGTCAGGAATTGGGTGAGGAGTCTGGGATATGGAAAAAAAAATCACAAAATAGTCATGCCCTTGAGGAGCTCCCAACCTAAAGGGAGCATCAGATTTTACACACACACACACACACACACACACAGGTTCAAATGCTATGGTGGAGAATTGTACAAAGTGCTATAGTGGGGGACATCTAGGAAGGCTTCACAGATGAAGTACCATTTCAGCTCAGCCCTTGATGAAGAAATTTACCACAAGGAGAAAGGGTCCAAGTTTTTATGGAATTCACAGCCTAAGAAGAGATATAAACATGTATCTGTGTATATAAATGTTAATAATCATATATAAAACAGAATATGCTCCAATGAGCACATGAATAAAGCATATTGGGAACCTTATACCTTATATAGTATATGGGAAGATATACCATATAAGAGGTGGGTCTGAATCTGCCTCTGGGAGACTTCACAGAGGGGAATGATCTTTCATAAGGGGAGATGATCCTTAATCTGGGTTTTGAAGGATTCATAGGAATTCACCAGGTGAAGCGTGGGAGAAAAAGCATCAGAGACTAAGCAGAAGGAACATCGTGTGCAAAGACCTGGAGGACTCAGTCCCTCGGTCCTGTGGATGGGCTTGGTGGTGCTCCTGAAGATCATCCTGGCCTAGCCACGTTTAGGCATTTGGTTCGCTGGTCTTTCAAGGGTAATTGAGAGCAGCTCTGAGTTTATGGTCATGATGAGCAGTGTTCTTTGGTGGGGGCTACATCTAATTCCTCGCTGGTAATGAACAGTGTCAAATAGACCAGTTCCCTTTCCAAGAAACTAATACCACCCAAATTTGGCTGTGCACATCCACCCCGATAAAATCTCGATTATCTTTCAAAGAAAAGAGGCACTGAGGATGCAGCTCTGAGATCCTAAAGCCTCCTTCAGTTGGTGAGGGAGGGGGGACTGTGGAAAAGAGCCATAGCTCTGGCCTAGACCCGGTGATAGCACTTACGAGCATTACCTAGCACATTTTTATGTTTCTCTGCTTTCAGATGCCTATCTCCCGAGTGTTCTGACAACGGCCATTATAAGGATCCATAGGAGCCAGAGGTAGCTGGGCTGGGTCAGGGAAGGTCTCTTAGGTAGGAGGTCATTTGAGCTGGGCCCTGCAGCACCGGGAGCATTGGGATTCAAGGGTCAGGGAGGGGCAAGTGACTTACCTTGACTCGGCCTTGCTTTGACCAGCTGTGAAATGGGCCTTATCATGTGACCACATGAGGTTTTCCGAGAATTAAATGAGACCAGATGCTCCTACTTTAGGCCTGGAGGTGGACAGTACTGGCCTGATTTTATAGTTGAGTGGGCTGAGGCCTGCCACATAGTAGGTGCTCAGCAAACAGCATAGTAGGTGCTCAGCAAACAGCAGGAGACATAGTAGTCTTCACCACTGTCACCATCACCATCATCCCTGGCACGCGGATAAGATAAAGAGCACAGACACAGGAGGTTTCTGACGATTTTGTTGACTGTTTTCCCCAGTCCCTAGAATACCACCTGCACGGGGAGGGCACGCGGTAGAGATTTGCTCAGTTAATGAGATCCCAGCCCCTCCACTCTCCGTTCTGTGACTTTGAGCATGCGGCTATGCCTTTCCGGGTTCCTCATCTGCATAATGGGGATGATAAGACCCCTGTCTTGAAATTGTTGAGAGTAATAGAGTACTACCTAAATGCTCAATAAATGCTCCCCCTGTTTTTATTACCCCTTGGCAGTGGTAGACAGTATCTGATTGGCAATTCTTACATCTGCTCTGTTACGTGTTTATGGATGGGGGTGGAGGGGGGGTGTGGAGGGTTTCCATCCACTTGTTTTTAGAGCATCCTTCCCTGTGAAGACTGTGGCCTGAGAGTGGTTACACTGATCTCTTACCAGGAAAAGAGGGATCCAGACTTGGGAAGCCTGGTGGCCTGGGCGGAGCTTGGGCAGCGTGTGTAATGGTTAGGGAACTGGTTATGGATGCTGTGAAAGCCGACTGTGTTGGTTGCTGTGTGACCTTCGACAAGGTACTTGACTCCTCTGAGCCTCAGTCCTGCAGCTGCAAAACTGGGATTACTAATGCATTCATCTTATAACTTATGACACACAGTGCTCATGAAATAGTAGTGAAGGAAAGAATGCCCGGATGGAGGGCAGCAAAGGAGAGCCATAAATGAATGGCTTTCCCTCTGCAAGGGCCCCAGAGGCCGGCAGTCCCTGACACAGGTGATCTAATTATACTGGGGGCAGGGAAAAGGGTAGGGACCTGCAGTTACCCTTACTCTAGTTTCTGGAGACACAGGTGAGAGATTGCTAGAAGAGCCCCCTTTTGGATTCTTGCCTCACCTCCCTCCACGTCACTTTCCAGCTGGATTTGTTTTCTGCCCAGATTTTTTTTCCAAGCTGCACCTCCATAGAAAAGAGGCCGACAAGATCTCCCAACAAGAAACAAATTATCCTGCTTGCAAACCACACAGGGATATATTCAGGCCTTGGATGTGTGACAGGGATCCTGTTGGCTTTGGCAGAGGAGGCCCCGACTGGGAGCAGGTGAGGCGAAATCACGACCCGGTGAGTTTGGCAGCTCACTTCAGCCTTCAGCCAGCAGTCATCAGGCATCCCCTCCGTGTGCTAAGTACCGGGGACGTGCGGACCGACTGAGACACATTCCCTGCTCCTCAAGGAGCTCACAGTCTCACGGGGGAGAGGTACAGATAACGGTGCAAAGCCCCGCGGAACACAGCACGTGAAGGACATTGAGCAGCAGTTCCTTGAATGACCAGCAAGATCAAGGAGGCAGGGCCTCTACCTCTGGTAGGGAAGGATGTTTTCACCTTTTCCCCATAGTCTGTCAGAGCTCCAGAGAGCTCCCAGCTTTACTTCATGGATCAGTGCCTTTCTTGTTTCCAGACTTTCAGATTCGTCCTTACTCTGGCTTGGTTTCAACAAATGCTACCCATGCCTATGAATGGTGACTTAGATTTGGGTCTTTAAAGATATGGGCTCATCCGTTCAGTGAACATTTATTAGGCCCTTGATTTGGCAGGCATGTGGCAGATGGACCCGGAGGACAGAGAGATGGAGGAGAATGTGCACTCATCCAAGGGGAACAGGTGAGGACCCAAACCCAGATGATGGTGCTGCTGATGGCTATGAGGAAGGGGTTCAAGAGATCCCGCGGGGCAGAATCAACAGGATCTGCTGAGACTGTGCTCGGGCTGTGGTTGATATTCAGCGCCATTTAGTCCATGAGAATGGCTTCCCGGGGCGGGGGGCGCAGGGTTCCCACAGGCCTGCCTGGGTACTGCCTGTGACACTTGCCTTCAGAATAACTGTGCTGGTTTTGGGTGCTGTGCTAAACTGGAATTAACTGACCTTAAAACACAGAGTGGGAGACATCACTTTTTTTTCTTCGTTCCTTCTTGTAACAATATGGAGAGAGTTTCAGTTTGGCGTTAGTTAGGTGTAACAGCCCTCTGACTCATCCTGGTCCTCTTGAACAAAGAATGAAGAAGGTATCAGGCAAAAAGCCCTGAGGAATTCAATAACAATTTTTTTTTCCCCCACTGTAGTCCTGTTGTTTTGTTGTTGTTACTTTTTACCTATGGCGTACACTTTCCATTTTCTATAGTAAGTGCCCTTTGTTAATAAATTTATTTAAATTTGAAAAGTGAGTCAATACAAAGAAACAAAAACATTAGGCAGATATGGCAAAATTTGTACAGGTGTTATTTGGATCAGAAGTGGAAGAAATGGGGGCGCCTGGGTGGCTCAGTCGTTAAGCGTCTGCCTTCGGCTCAGGTCATGATCCCAGGGTCCTGGGATCGAGCCCCGCATCGGGCTCCCTGCTCTGCGGAGAGCCTGCTTCTCCCTCTCCCACTCCCCCTGCTTGTGTTCCCTCTCTCGCTGTGTCTCTGTCAAATAAATAAAATCTTTGAGAAAAAAAAAAAAAAGAAGTGGAAAAATTCATCCTCAGTGCTCCCCACCCCTGTAGACTGTAGTAGAGCGTCACTAGGACAGGAAGCAGGGAGCATAGAATTAATAATAGCACCACTAGGCACCAAAGGCAGATTATCCCAACCTTAACCCAAGGGGTTAGATGAATAATTATTCCTAGATTGGCCTGATTTAGAAATGATCATTTTATTCTTCATTCAAATAAGCTAATATTTCCATGTTCTTGGATTTATTGGAGAGAGCAACTTATTCACGTCAATTTCCAAATAAAGGAGAGAAGGAGAGCAGAAATAGGGGACAGGAATGAGGAACTCATGATGTATCACGACATGGAGATAATATTTGTATAATGTTTTTCCTCCTTACAAGCAATTTCACATATGATACTGTATCGTCTGAGTCTCTCAGCAATTGTGTTTATTACTGAGGAGAAAAGTAGAAATGACTGATAATCGGTAGATGACTTATCGTCCATAACAGCGGAGGCACCATGGGTCAAGCATGGTGAGCACCACACACTATATTGATATCTCATTCCAGAAGCATCCCTTTGAGGTGAGGACTATTGCTATTACCATCGTCATCACCTCTAATTTAGGGATGAGGAAATGATTTCATGTAACTTGGTCAAGTTCAAGGTCAGGGCCGAACATCTAGCCAGTGAAGATCCAGGATTTGAACCCAGGCAGTCTGGTGAAAGGCCCATGCACTGAACAACTCTACCATCCTGGGCGGCCGTCGGGACTTTGATTCGTGTCCTATATTCTGTGGGCTACAAACATTTATTGAGCATCTATTGGGTGCCAGGACTGTGCTAAGAATGAGGACTACAAAGATAACCAAGACTCAGTCCCTGCCACGGGGACCTCAGAATCTGGTGGGGAGGCGGATGGACAGATAGCTCACATGATAAAGGCAAGAACAACATCTAGCGAAGGCACAAAGGAGAGACTGATCACTCTGGGAAGGCCTTACTGAGCAGGGGTGGTTGGAGTTGACCTTACATTTGAAGTTGCCTGGTGGATGGACGTGGGAAGGGGTGGTATGTGGAGACCATCCCTAGGCAGTAGAAGCCACAAGTGCAAATGGCTATAATGTAAGATGACCTGTTTAGAACCTTGTGATGGGATCTGGCAGGAGCATGCCCGTGGGACTCAGGGGAGAGCAAGAAGTGAGGGAAGTGGGTGCCAGAGGGGGTTGTGTTTACCTCAGGGAAATAAAACATTCCCCAAATCCATCCCTGGCTGGGTAACAACTGGTAAGATCTCCCTATATACACCAAGAAAGCATAATGGAACACTCCAGCAAAATGTAGACCAGCTCTTGCAGCCTGAAGGCTGTGGGTGGAAACCGACGAGACAGGAAACAAAGTCACAGCCCTTGAACCCCTTAGACTCAAGTGGAAATCAGCAGCAAAACGAGCCCCCCCCCCTGCATTGCTTCTCTAGAGAGACCTGCGACATTTGTCGTTTTTCCATTCCCCTAATAAGATTGTTGCATTTCATTTTTACTTTCTCTGCACTCAATCTCCTTTGAAGAGAGTTGGTGCCAAACAACCCAGATGCAGCCATCCAATTATGCTGAATGTGGGGAGAAAATTACCATCAGAGCAACCTGCCAGTGAAGCCCCATGTTTACTCAATTCTATGGCCCTGCAATATTCATCTTTGGAAATCATATTCACATACATTCCTAGTCATTTTGAACAGAGCAATGAGCAGGGTGCTTGGTATGCGGAGACATGGAATTCCAGATTATTCTGAGTTGTCCGTGACGACAGTCGACAGCACTCACTCAGCACTGATGAACGCTGGTGGAGCACCGACAGGGTATGGACGCCCTTCGTGAAGGGCTGGGAGGAGGCGGGAGTATGGAGATGAATTAGGCGTGCAGCCAGATCAAGGAGCCTAAGGACTGGTAGGGGAAAGAAAAACTATAAATAATCACAGCACAGACAGACGGTGCCGAGGACCTTAAGCGAGGCAGAGAACACGGCTTTGCCATTTAGAGGAGGGAGATTATTTCCAGCTCAGGGAATCAGCGAAGTCTCTGTGAATGATGCCACCTAAATTGAGCTGCTCAGTCATTTACTAGGCAAATATATCCTTGCTGTGGGGACATGGAGGCTGCCAGGGTGCCAGAGACACACAGGTAATGCAGAATAAGGTGGACAAGGCTGCCCTCATGGAGTTTATGTTTACTAAGTGGGAGGGTCAGATAACAATATAAGTGAACTGGTAATGAACAGGAATACTGGGACAAAATAAGCACTACAAAGAAAGTCAAACATGTTGATAAAATCAATAATGCCTAGGGCAGGATGCCTAGGGCAGATGGGTCTGCTTTAAACTGTGTAATCAGGACAGGCCTGAAGGTTAAGAGAGAATCAATTTTGCAAGGATTTGGAGGAACAGGCTTGGAGACAGAGGGAATTGCACGTGCAAAGGCCCTGAGGCAGGGATGGGTGTTGGGTGTGTGGTGGGCATGCAGAGAAGGGAGGGTGGAAGGATCTGAGGCTGGAGAGGTGCGTGGACTAGGGAAGGTATGTGGATATTCCTGCAAGGGCAGTAGGAAACTGTGGGAGGGTTTAGCCAGGAGAGGGGAGAGTTAGTCATGTGGAGATGAGAGGGGGCTCATTATAGGCAGAGGGGCAGCATGATGGTATTTGGGAACCTGTGAAGAGCCTCCTGTAGAGAAACATATTGGGAGCCATACCAGGCCCAGATCAGGAGACCCTTGAAAAACTGCAGTTTGGCCTTTGCCCCTGAGAACCATAACCATAAATGAATCTGTTCTTTAGATTCTGGAGATATCTGATGCAAACGGCCACCTGCAAGCTACTCCACCTCTGTAAGCATGCCCTCTACAGAAATGTTCAACATTCCCAGAGCCTTTAGTTTCCCCCCAAACAATAAGAGATGCAGCGAATTTATACTAGCAGCCCTGAGACCACGGGGCAGGGAGATCCTCCCCGTCCTTCCCCTGTGAACCCTGGGCATGCACTTCTTGCCTTCTTCACCTCCCCCCACCCCCCCAAAGCACACACTCACAAACATGTTAAAAAAATGTACAAATCTGTGTTGAATGTTCTAGGGGCCCTAAATATTCCCACCAGTCCTGGGAAGAGTCAAGAATACATGTATGGCAAATTCAGGATGAACATATCCTCCTTCTTGCTTTGAAGCTCTGTCAGTTTCCTCGTTGGGAAGTGAGGGGATCCTGATTCTCTGCTGCTAATCACGTTGTTTTCCTCCATTCTTTTGAGACAGAGGCTCTTTATTCTTCCTTCCCACACCCAGCCTCGTGGAGCCGAGGCTGTGTTTTCTCTGTGATAGAATGTCAGGTTGGCTTCTGTAGCAGAAACCAAAATATTAATGGCTTAAACAAGAGATGTGCTCCTCTCTGGTGCAGGCTGTTCAAGGCTGATGTGGTGCAGGGAGGTAGGCTCCGTCTCTCTCATGGCTCCATCAACCCTAGGGTACTGCTCGTCCACATGATCCATCTGGGCTTGCGGCCATGATCACACTCAGCAGTGGAATGGAGGAAGAGATGGAAGAAGAAGGGCCATGACCCTCCCTGTAAAGTCCTAACATGGAGGTGGCACACATCGCTTCCTGTACCATTGGCCATTCTGCTTTCTATTGGCCAGAGCTCGGTCACATGGCCACACCTCACTGCCAGGAGGCTGGGAAATGTAGTCTTACTGTGGAAGGAGGGGAGAATGGTACTGGGGGATAGTTGGCAATGGTGCCAGGCTTGGTCAGTGCTGGATCCAAAGCACCTAGGACAGACAATGTCTGACACATCATAAGTATTCAGTATTTGTTTATGGAATGAATAGTTAAATACCTTATAATAAATAGTTCTCTGTCCTTCCCACTGACTGTGAACAACTGGAGGGCAAGTATCTCTGCCACCCCAATGCCTAATCCAGTACTTAGTACATAGTAGGTGCTCAGTAAATGCATATTAAATAAATGAATAAATGAATGCACAAGATTCAGTATTTTATTCCCTCTCCACATCTCCTCTTTTTTTAACAATGTTTTTTTTAATTTTTAAAGATTTATTTATTTATTTATTTATTTGAGAGCACAAGCGGGGGTGGGGGGAGGGGCAGACTCCCCACTGAGCAGGGAGCCCTACGCAGGGCTTGATCCCAGGACCCTGGGATCCTGACCTGAGGTGAAGGCAGACGCTTAACCCTTCACATCTCTTGATCTCTGTCCTACAAACAACGAACATTTCATTGACTTGTACCATCCCTGGCCCCTCATCCTTGTGACCCGCTTCTCTCTACTTCCGGCTTCAGCTCAATCAGCCCGGATGGAGCCCCTTTCTGTGAAGAGTGCGGGGTTAAGCATCAGATTTACAAACACGAGTGAGGGATTGGCCTTGGTTTCATTTCAGCTCTTGGGGGCTTGGGCGATCCCTCCACCCCATCCTCAGGGATTTCTGCATCCAAAGTGATGTGGCAGGATCTCAGGCTCTGGAGTGGTTGTTTACCCTCTGTATCAGGCTGTATCATGGATAAAGCTTGGACCTGGGATTTTGGTGCCAATAACATGCAGTGATTAAGGGCATAGCTTTGGAGTTAGATAGATCTGAGTGCAAACCCCAGCTCTGGTGAAGAAAATACTCCAAAATTAATTGTGGTGATGGTTGCATAACTGTGAATATATTTAAAAACCATTAAATTGGGGCGCCCAGGGGCGCCTGGGTGGCTCAGTCGTTAAGCGTCTACTTCAGCTCAGGTCAAGATCCCAGGGTCCTGGGATCGAGCCCCGCATCGGGCTCCCTGCCCAGCGGGGAGCCTGCTTCTCCCTCTCCCTCTCCCCCTGCTTGTGTTCCCTCTTTCACTGTGCCTCTCTCTGTCAAATAAATAAATAAAAATCTTAAAAAAAAATAAAATAAAATAAATTGGGGCGCCTGGGTGGCTCAGTTGTTAAGCGTCTGCCTTTGGCTCAGGTCATGATCCCGGGGTCCTGGGTTTGAGCCCCGCATCGGGCTTCCTGCTCAGCAGGAAGCCTGCTTCTCCCTCTCACCCTCCCCCTGCTTGTGTTCCCTCTTTCCCTGTCTCTATGTCAAATAAATAAATAAAATCTTAAAAAAAATAAAAACCATTAAATTATAAATTTATGTAGATGAATTATACGGTGTTTGAGTTATATCTCAATAAAGCTGTTACCAAAAAGATCAGTTCTGCTTTTTTTAGTTGTGACCTTGCAATGTCCCTCTGTATTTTGGTTTTGGCCTCTCTAAAAGCGGGGAGCTAATAGTTACCTTATGGGATGGCTATTAGGGTTAAAATGGATGATGCATGTGGAGCTTTCAGCACAGTGCCTGACTCATGGTAATAAAGTTCCTCTATTATTGGGCGCCTGGGTGGCTCAGTTGGTTAATCGACTGCCTTCGGCTCAGGTCATGATCCTGGAGTCCCTGGATCGAGTCCCGCATCGGGCCCCGCATCGGGCTCCCTGCTCGGCAAGGAACCTGCTTCTCCCTCTGACCCTCCTCCCTCTCATGTGCTTGCTCTCTCTCATTCTCTCTCTCTCAAATAAATAAATAAAATCTTTAAAATAAAATAAAGTTCCTCTATTATTAATGTAAGTTTTAAATTCTGGTACCGATTCTGCTGCTTGCTAGCTTTTTGGGCTTTGGGGAAGTTTCCTCATAGTCCCTGGGCCTCAATTTTCCCACTTGTAAAATGAGACAGCATTATGTTCTTCACCTGTGTGTTACAGGATTGTTCTTTAGGCTCAGGTAATAAGACAGATGTGTAAACTCTTCCTGAACTGTGATATATAAGGAAGTGAGAGTCAGGCTCCGAGAGGCTCTGTACATGCTCGGGAAAGCAGACTCTGCACGTGCTCGGGAAAGCAGACTCTGCAGCAAGAGCGCCCAGATCGCTTGCTTGCTGGCTGTGACCCCTTGGGCAAGTTCTTAGAAGCTCCGTGTGCCTCCGTTTCCCCATCCAAGAAATGGGGGCAGTACTGTTGTGGTCTTGTAGGATTGTTACGAGGATTCCATGGGTTAATATGTGCAAAGCACTAAAAACATTAATTAGAACAGAGTAAGCACTAACTAAATGTTCACTATTTTTTAAAGATTTTATTTATTTGAGAGAGAGAGAGATAGAACATGAGTGGGGGGAGGGGCAGAAGGAGAGGGGGAGAGAGAATTCCAAGCAGACTCCCTGCTGAGCACGGAGCTGGATGTGGGGCTCAATCCCAGGATCCTGAGATCATGACCCAAACTAAAATCAAGAACGGGATGCCCAACTGACTGAGCCACGCAGGCACCCCTGTTTGCTGTTATTATAAGAAACAGGCAAATTTTGATGGTGACAGCAGTGAGCGGAAGTCTCACTTTTTCTTTTTTTCTTCCTTTTTTAAAAAAGATTTTATTTATTTATTTGAGAGAGAGAATAAGACGGGACAGGGGGGCAGAGGGAAAGGGAGAAGTAGACTCCCCACTGAGCAGGGAGTCCAACACGGGGCTCGATCCCAGGACCCTGAGATCATGACCCGAGCCAAAGGCTTAACCGACTGAGCCACCCAGGTGGCCCAGAAGTCTCACTTTTTCATGAGGCACACCAGAAATCTGCTAGCATCATGGAAAGAACACAAAAAAGGCAATTCTGCCCTAGCCACCAGTAGATGAAAGCGTTTGCTCAATTCACAGGACTGTGCCCTCGACAAACCGTGTAGGCTGCATCTCACCACCCTTCCCAGGGGCACGATTTCTCCAGGGGCTTCTGCCTTAGTGTGGCCAACGTTTCGTCTCAGGGGGTATTAAATCCCCTGCACCTCAGAGTTGTGCATGCATGAACATGAACCCCAAGTGAGTGGACCCTCAGAGCTCAGAGAACCAGACGAGCGGCGCGCGGCAGGTGGCTTGGGTAGGAGGGAATTGCAACTGGAAAATGTCTTCAGGGAAAGACATTGGACCCTGGATGTTGGCTCCTCAAACACTGACTACCCTGGTAGTCCTGAGCTCCCATGCTTTTGTTTCGTAAGTGCCACGACACTGGTGGAAACTCTCATCATCTGCATTTTACGTGGTCTTTCAGCTCCCCAGGGCTGAAAAATGGGCAGCTGCCTCCGGGGGGGGGGAAAGCAATACAGAATATCAGGCTTACCACAGGCTATTTCCTTCTCTCCAGCATGGTGACCTCTCAAATCCTGGGTGTCTTGGTGCTTCTCCTCTGCCAGTATAATTCAGAGTGGTCTTGAGAGAACATTGGCATCATCTGTGAACTTGTTAGAAAAGCAAATTCATGAACCTGAACCTGACCTACTGAGTCTGAATCTCTGGCGATGAAGCGCAGGAAACTGACTTTACATGTTCCGTTACGTATGTTCATTGGAGAGCTGTTGTACTGTGCTCTCAAACAATTCTGTTTTGGTATTTTTATCCAGATTTCATATCTGTTCTCTGAAGGAGTGTTGGTGTGACACAAGCTATTCTAGCATAGTTAGTGATGGATGTTTAAGGTACTTTTCAGGGGTCACCTCTATTAGGTCTCACAAATTCAAGACCATTTTGCTCCAGCAGCATTTTTTACCTCCAGCATCTGAAATAGTGCTTGGCACTTGAGGAAGTGCTCGGGAGGCATTGGTTGGATCCGTAAAACTCCATGGTGTCGGTTTCATTGTTCCCACTTTACAGATGAGTAAATGGAAACTCAGATGATTACAGGACTTGCCTAACATCCCCCAGATAGTCAGTGATAAATCTGGTGTTTGTACCAAAGATTCCAATACCCACGCTGTCCCCATGGTAACACAGGTGCCCCGGGCACGTGAGTGGCTAGGCACTAAGGGAGGGCCCAGCAGGGCAGAAAGGAGGAGCAAGAAGAGCATCCAACAGGACGACGCGGCCAACTTGGGGACTGGCCTGAGTGTTGGAGACACCATCACAGGCGTGGGTCCCGCCTGGTCCAGGTGGGTGTGTGGCACTGGTCTGAGCTGCACCAAGAGAAGAGACGATCCTTTCCAGGCCTTTGTGAGGTTTTGTCCTCTGGGGCTTGAGGGCTTGGCTCCCACAGCAGAGAATATGGAAAATTCCTCCTGTATCGAAAGAACAAGCAGGTACCTGCAGGAGAGGAGGGATCTGCAGCCGACCAGACGAAAGCTGCCTGGGTGTAGCAGGGTGACACTGGGGTTGGATTGGCTCCATGGGGCATCAGAAGGGCTGCCTGGCCCCATTTCCTTTCCCCAGAATGGCCCGGAGGCCTCTGGGATGGGAAATCCTTTTGGTTTCTGTGGATCTAGGAAACTGCGTCACTGGAGTGTGGGTTCCCTGGGGAGGGGAGGAGCCTTTTCCTGCAGGAAGGCTTTTCAATACACTCTTGCTTTGTCCCTTGTCTCCATGGAGACCTATCTCCATGGAGGTCCAAACAAGAAGTTCCTTCCTTGGGGAAGGGAGGGCTGCCCCATGGCAGAGAGCCTCCTACCCTCAGAGTCCCGGCTCTGAGCTACAGCATCTCCACAAGGTGCCATGTTACTGGGTGAGGGTGGTCACTAGGAGAATGAGCTGTGACCTTGCTGAGCCCCAGGCAGGTCAACAGGGACGGTCTAAGAACAAGACTCAGAAGGTCTGGGTTGGAAGAGGTTTCAGAGACCATCTGGGACCCAGGGGTGATGTGGCCACACAGTAAGCTTGGTAGACTAGAACCCAAATCCCATCTGGTGTTGCTCCTTCTTGCTCCAGAATGAGCCTTGTTCAAGGTCACATAGCTGCTAAGTAGCCAAGCTGGTACCGAAACCTAGGACATCAGACAGTAGACCCCGGACCCAAACTCCATTCTTTTCCTTCACATTTCTGGATCTGCTATTCCCTCTGGTGCCCCCTCTCACAGCCCTCCTGTCCGAGCCCGGGGTGGCTCCTGATCTACGTGCCAAGTATCTGTCGGCTTCTGATGCTTACATGCGCATCGGGTGTTGTCTTGTTGAACTGACAGCAAGGAAGAAGCTTTAGGCCTTTCTTGAAAAAGCTGTCTAGATTAATAAAATAATTCTTTTCTGATTGCCAAAATAATATCACTGTTCTTTGCAGAACACCGAGAAACTATGAATAAATAAAAAGAAAGCAGAAAAAATAAACTCGTATGTTTCTCGGCTTTTTCTCCTGGAAACTGTTCATGTCCTTGTCCATTTATCCATTGATGACCTTAATGATTGCATTATCATCTGCTCAAGGATAGCGTCCTTTACATTCTTAATTGTGGTAGACATCTTTTTTTCCCATCTCCCCATTTGTTTGTTATTACATTTTGAAACATGTTTTTGGAGGTTAGAAGAGGCTGCCTAGATTTTAAGGGGCTGGTCCTTTGCCCTGCAGAAACCGTCTCTCGGTGCTGGAGCTGCCCAGCTGGCTGGGCGCACAGACAGGCCTTGGCCATGACCGCAGGAGTGTTTGCCCACAGCTCTTCTCGACCAGCTTGTCCTGGAAAAAAAGCAGTTCTGCCCTCAAAAGCCCCAGCACGCCAGTCAGAAATGCCAATACCATTTATTTTCCTTTCCTGGGAAGAGCAGGGCTCCGCTTTGGGGGCTGAGAGCTAGGACTGCTGAACCAGGGAGGTTCATCCCGGTCCTCTGTGCGTGTTGGGTAACCCCTGACAGCATTTCTGTCCAGGCACATGACCCCATTCAGGTTCCATTGGCTGGAGAGCTGGAGTCATCATTGCAAGTACAGTTCATGTGGCTGGAGGACCAACAGCTGCTGAAATTCGTCCTGGTGGCATTGCTGTTTACCTCCCAGCTGAGGAGGTAGGAAGAACAGGTGAGTATTAGCTGACTTTGCAGATGAGAAATGTGAGGCTCAGGAGGACAGGGGCAGGGCTGCGACTAGAATCTTAGTTTCGGTGAACTTTGAGATGAGGACAAGATCCTGGGGGACAGGGGAGCCACCATCAGGAGGCGGGGTGCATCAGAGAGCCCAGGGGATGAGGAGAGAGGAGGACACATCTCTGAGGGTACCCAGGCTGGAGCCACAGACCCCACCTGCCTGCCTCATTTTCTGGGTCAGGTCTTCTCTCCCTCTGTTTTCTAGAGCCACCCTTCTCCCAGTTCCAGCAGTGGAAACAACGGGGCACACACAGGGCAATGTGGGGGATTGGGAAAACACACACCTCCCCCCCCCACACACGTGTGCTTAACTGTGAAACCCAGAAAGCAGTCTCCTTTAAACTTAGGAACATGACATGCCCGTGATGTTTATCACTACTAGACAATGGTCACAAGGCACAGCTGATGCGATTAGAAAAAAGAAGAAGTAAACAATAATGAGGTATATTTATAGATATGAACTTATACTCACAACATCCAGGTTATTCAATTAGAAAACATTGCCAACCGGGGGCGCCTGGGTGGCTCAGTTGGTTAAGCATCCGATTCTTGACTTTGGCTCAGGTCATGATCTCAGGGTCGTGAGATCAAGTCCTGCGTCAGGCTCTGTACTCAGTGCAGAGTCTGTCTGAGCTTCTCTCTCCCTCTCCCTCTACCCCAACCCTCCTACTCATGCTCGCTCGCTCTCTCTCAAAAATAAAAAGTAAATAAAAAAGAAAACATTGCCAACAATAGAATGCAGTTAGGTGTTTGGGTAACAAAGTACCTTTCAATGTAATAAGCAGAAAAATATAATGAAAGAAAAAAGTCCATTTATAATAGCAACAAACAGATCCCATGCATCATACTTACCAAGTTATGTGTACAGTGTGTATGAGTAAAATTTAAAGATGTTACTAAGGAATACACACAAATAGGTGAATAAATGAAAAGATATAATCATAAGAGAGGAAGACCCATATGCCAACTGTCTCTAAATTAATATCTAAATGTAACATAATTTCAATTAAAAAATAGGGATTTTTCTGGAATTAAACATGCTGAAATTCTATGGGAAAAGAAACAGATGAGAATAGTGAAATTCTGAAAAATAAAAGGTGGTCTAGGTAGAAGATATTAACTATATTATAAAGCTAAAATAAACTAAGCAGTTTGGTAATGGTGTGTGAGTAGATAGACCAATGAAACAGGGTGAAACAACTGGAAATATACCCAAATAGACATAGAAATTTAGTTTGTGATTAAGAGGACATTTCAAATCAGTGGTAGAAAAGGAGATTATTTAATAAGTGGTGTTATGTTTAGACAAATGGTAGCTATCTAAAACAAAGTTTAGATCCCTTCTTAGATCCTTCTACCAGAATAAATTCCAGATGGAGCCAAGATCTGCATTTAAAAAAAGCCCACCAAAAAGTATTAAAAGAAGCCATGGGAGATTTTACTTAAATAATACCCAAACGGGGAAGGATTTTGTCTTTTTAAACATGACACAAAAATCCAGACTCCATATAAGAAAAAAAGATGGATACACATGATATAAAATTAAAAATTTCTGCCTTGCAAAAATTATTATAAAGATGAAAGATAAGCAACAGACGTGGCTGGGGAAAAAAAGTGCTTCCCACATGTGAGATGCGGACAAAGAGCTAATTTCCTCAATGCCTATATAAACTCCTCCAGATGAATACGGGAGAAGACTAGCAACCCAAAAGAAAAGAGAAGGGCACGCACAGGGAGTTCTGAATTCACAGAAGTATGAGTAACTGCGGCCTTTAAATACATGAAGGGTGCTCACTCTCACCGAACAAAAAAGCAGTGCAAATTACAACTCTGCGAGAGATCATATTCACCTGTTACACTGGCGAAAATGAAGACGTCTGTTCACCTGTTGCTAAGGATGGGCAACCAGCACGCTCCATCATTGCTGCAGAACCATTCAGTGAGGTCTTTCAAAAAACAAAAAATGCACTAACCCCTGACCTAGTGATACCACTTCTCAGAATTTATTCTACATATACATTCATGCCTTTGCTCAGGGGCATTGGCATAAGGATATTATGCCTAGTAAAAGATTGGAAATAATTTACATACATATCAACAGAGGACAAGTTAAATGAAGTCCCATGAACTCTTTTTTTTTTTTAAATTATTTTTTTAGGGGCGCCTGGGTGGCTCGGTCGTTAAGCGTCTGCCTTCGGCTCAGGTCATGATCCCAGAGTCCTGGGATTGAGCCCCCGCATCCGGTTCTCTGCTCCGCAGGAAGCCTGCTTCTCCCTCTCCCACTCCCCCTGCTTGTGTTCCCTCTCTCGCTGTCTCTCTCTGTCCAATAAATAAATAAAAAATCTTTAAAAAAATAAAATTATGTTATTTTTATTTTTTAATTTTATTTAAATTCAATTAATTAACATATAGTATATTATTAGTTTCAGAGGTAGAGTTTAGTGACTCATCAGTTGGCATCAGGGAAATACAAATCAAAACCACGATGAGTACCACGCACTCTTACAGTGAAAGACTCTGCAGCCGTTTTTTTTTTTTTCAAGATTTTATTTATTTATTTGTCAGAAGGAGAGAGAGACAGAGAGAGCGAGCGCACAAGCAGGGGGAGCGGCAGGCAGAGGGAAAGGCAGACTCTCCGCTGAGCAGGGAGCCCGATGCGGGGCTTGACCCCAGGATGCTGGGATGATGACCTGAGCTGAAGGCAGACATTTCACTGACTGAGCCACCCAGGTGTCCCACTCTGCGGCCTTTCAAAGCAATGGGACAGCTCTATAATGACATGGAACAAACTCTCAAATATACTACATGGCATCCTCTATAGCTGGCGCTTCCAAACTGGGGGACAGAGACTGAGGGGGAAGAGCAAGAATTTGAATTTACCATACCTACTTTTGGAGTATTTAATTTCTTAAAACCATGGACATACATTACTTTTTAAAATGTATTTAAAACATTGTAAAGAAAAGAGAGAAAGCCCGAGAGCAGAGTTGGGCTCAAGTTATACTCTCTGTGTGGTGGTGGGTAAGTTGCTTAACGTCTCTGGGCTCTGTTCCTTTATCTGTAATATAATCATGGTCTATTTGAATCCCTAGGCCCTGGCCTCTTCGATATTCCAAGTACCAGGCTGGAAATCGGGGTACAGTGAGGGGAACGATGAGGAGCCGGGTCAGGCATCAGGGATGCTCTCTCCACCTACAGCGTGCCTGTGAATCACCTGGGAATCGTGCCGGAATGCGCATTGTGATTAGTAGGTCTGGGCTGTGGCCTGAGATTCTGCTGCCAGGGAAGTTCCTGGACCACAGGTCACACCCGGAGTATGGAGGGTTTAGGCACCACAGCACATGGCAGCACGCTGATTAGGACCCTGGAGGGTCAGGCTGCATTCATGCCTCCACTTATATTCATTCCTTTGTTCATTCAATCAATTCCTGTTTGCTGCTTTTTCTGTTGTGTATTTACTTATAACAAACACAATGGAAGTGTTTGCTATGTGCCAGGCATGGTTCTAGATGCTTTACAAATACTGACTCATTTAATCCTCACTACAATCCCATAGAACAGTTACTATTATCATCCTCACTTTACAGCCAGGGAAACCGAGGCACAGAGAGCTGAAGTCACTTGCCCACCGTCCCACGTCTGGTGGGTGGTTCAGTGAACGCCATCATTGTGAGGCAGGCTGCAGGTGCCTGAGCGCTTTCTACCTCACCACGTGGAGTGGGGGGGCATGGGGTCCCCCAGGTCAGTGCGGAGGTACTCACGGCCAGGAGGGGTTGTGAGGTGATAAGCCTCGAATCTTCTTCCCCTCTGGGACAGCTGCTCATGGAGCAGCCTGGCTCATCCAGCCCCTCCACCTACTTGAGTGGGGTTGGGGAACAGAGCAGAGAAGCCCTTCTGGTGCCAAGAAAACAAGCCAAGAGGACCCCCAGAAGTAGCGGAGCTTGAGCTGTTTGCAGGTACCAGGGAATCCCAGAAACAAGAGGTCATGGCGGGACCGTGAAGGGCCAGGGGTTAAGGTGAAGCCGGCCTCCCCAAGGCGAGAACCATGCTGTGGCGAGGCCTCCCACTCATGGAGGTAACTGTGGGCAGTTGTATGTTTAGGACAGGAGCTCCGGGGGAATGATCTGGGTTCCTGGTATCTACTGGGGAGAAGTGGGCATCAAGATGGCGACCAAGGCCACGGGAGCGGCTGGGCCTACCAGGGAGAGCCTGTGGTGGGGTGGCAAGAGGTTAGGGCTGGCGTCCCCAGGGGCATCGCCATCTGAAAAACAGGCAGCTGAAGAAGGTTCACAAAGAAGATTTGAAAAGGATGGTCAGAAGGATGGGAAGAGAACGGGGAGCGTGTGTGACACTTTTTCAGGATGACTGCAAACGGAAGCTCTGAAAACGTCCTCTTCAGAGGGGGACAGTTTATTTTCCGAGGTTCACTGGAGGAAGAATTACTTGAACAATAGAGCAGTTTTCAGCGGGCTCTTCCCTTGTTTTACATTCTTATGTAGAATGCACAGTTTCCCATATGCTGTATTGGCAGGGATCTCTGCATAAACATGTATACACACACATATACACATATATTTGCAGGCACACATATTTAGATCAATTCAGCTAATATTTATTTGAGTCTTGATTATGTACAAAGCACAGCACGCCCCAAGGGGTGGCCAGAATATGAATGCAGTGTGCTAAAGTCTGAGATCCAGCAGTGAGCCCAAACTGATGGTCCCCAAGCAGATGTGTCTCCTTAATGGAGGACTTCAGAGAAGACTTTATCAAGCTGTGCATCAGACTTAGTTGGCTGATCTCCTGGGCCAAATCCGGGAGCAGAGAAACTCACCTTCCCTGAAAACCTCCTGCCAAGGGAGAAATCAGCTCTCGTCTTGTTTAAGCCACTGTTATTTGGCTTCTGTGAGGGTGTTAGTCTCCTAATGCGCGCTTGCAGACATATGGCGCAGAAATCATGCACAGACAGGGCAGCAGCCTGTGAAAGATGTCCGTCCTTAGGTTGCATGGGATGGAAGCTCAATTTTGTAACTCTGTTCACTAAATTTGCTTAAACACAAGTTCGTGTTCTGCGTGGGACCCTCTCCCTGCCTTTGCACCTGCTCTTCTTCTTGGCCTGATCATGGGACAGGGTGTTCCAGACACACAGACCACACATGCAAGAGGCAAGAGAGAGGGCAGTACTGCCTGCGAAGGTCGAAGGTCGAAGGTCGAAGGTCGAAGTGGTTCAGCCCCTGGGAGTCCAGAGCTGGGGGGTGGGGCTGGGCGGGGGGGCGGGGGAGAGTAGGGAGGAGTTGAAGCTGCAGGTCAAGATTTTTTTTGACTGAGTTAGAAATAATCCTGAGGAAAAAGACAATCATTTTGGAAAGAGGGAGTAATGATTCTCCTTTCGAGACTGATTTAGCAGGTTAAAATAAAAGGGCGTCTACCTTTAAGTTTTATTTTGCTTTTACAAGACTGGAAAGAAGTTGGCAAGCTGGGGAGAAGAGGTGTCACTCAAATGCTGTCCTCTTGCTGTCGGTTGGGACAAGGGATATTATGATAGTGCATCCCTAGGGGACCCACGTGGCCTGGCAACATTATGCCTAAAATATCTTTCATTTGGGAGCAAGTTAGTTTTGCTTAATTTATTTTTTAATGTTATAATGATGGGGGAAATTTTAACATACGCAAAAGAAGACAGAATGGTCTCCTGAAGCCAGCATGAACTCCGGCTAATCCTGTCTTATTCCCACTGCTATCCATTTCCCCTCCCATATTTTAAAGCAAATGCCAGGCATCGTATTACATGACCCATAAATACGGCATTTTAGTATGTATCTCTTAAATATAATAAACATAACCACAAGGCCATTATCACGTTAAAAAATGATTTCCTTAATATCTTCAATTATACAGGCAGTGTTCAAAATTTTAATTATTTAGTAAATGTGTTTTAATTTATTTACTTTTTTTTAAAGATTTCATTTATTTATTTGAGAGAGAGAGAGAGCGCACAAGCAGGCAGAGGGGCAGAGGCAGAGAGAGAAGCAGGCTCCCTGCTGAGCAGGGAGCCCGACGTGGGGCTCGATCCCAGGACCCTGGGATCATGACCTGAGCCGAAGGCAGACCCCCAACCCACTGAGCCCCCCAGGCGCCCCAATAAATATGTTTTTATTTATAATTTTTCTGTCTGAGTCTGATCTAGGCAAGACCACTGTGATTGGTTAATATGTCATTTAAGTATCCTTTACTGTATAGATTTCCCCTCTGCTTTTCTCTTTTTTAACCCTTGCGATGTATGTGTAGAAGAAACCAGTTTTCATCTGGGTCCTGCAGAATTTCTCCTGTCTGGACTTGACTGGTTGCGTGCTCATGGTACATTTTGTTCCGTCCATATGTCCTGTAAATTGGTAGTTTTCACCTAGAGCGGCACTGCCCAATGTGCCACTAGCAAAACACAGATTAAATAAAATTTTAGCTGTTCACTAGCCACATGAGGTTCTGCTCCCGTATCACACAGCTCAGATTGGAGAACACGTCCGCATCGGCGAAAACTTCTACTGGACATTTAATGGTTGAGAAGCTTAACCAAACTTAAATTTAATATTTTTTGGAAGACCGTTTCAGAGGTGCTGTTATGAATGCCCGGGAGAGGCTCGTAGTACCTGGTCGTCTCTCCTACGGTCTTAGCAGCCTCTGATGCTAGTACTGTTCGTTCATCGGGAGAAAAAAATGTGTCTTCGAGTCAAGTGATCCCAACATTGGCCCCTCTGGTGCTCCCTCTCTCCATCTCTCCAGTTCTATAAATCTGGCATCTCAGACTCCTCCTTGAGACTTTCTTCTCCTTCCGGTTTGTCTTACTGGTTTTATCCCCTAACCACCTCTGAAATCAGGCCCCTTGTCTCCGTGTTTGGAGCTAACACCCTGCTCCAAGTCGCCTTCATCTGTGAGAAACCAAAATGGCTGCTGCTGGGTCTTCCATGGTCACATCGGCCTGAACCTAGCGCTCTGCTCAAAGCATGGCAACATTCCCATGCTTCTGGATCAGGACCAGGCTCCCCATGCGGCCCAGCAAGCCCTGGCCCCTGCAGGGTCTCCTCTCTGCACCCTTCCTGCTTACTAATACCTCCGGAGATTAAACCCTGGAACCCGGTTAGGTTAGGCAAGGTTGACACTTTCGCTGCTGGATCCTGGGGAGGCCCTGGGGCTCTGGAGGAGGAGGAACCAGATAACTGGGGGAGTACTCACGGGGCTGAGGCGGTGGCTACATTTATCAAATGGTACAAAAGTATTTCAGTATTTTAATGACTGGCTCAGCTTAAACAGTGTACTTGGTGAATTTTTGCCTGCATACCCCCACCCCTTATTCTGCCACACTGGTTTTCATCTAGTTGCTGGAACTTTCTAAGCTCCCTCCAATCCAAGGATATTCTCTCCCCCAACTCCTAGTCATCCTTCAGGTTCCCACTGAAGGTTCGCCTCCTCAGGGAGGGCCTTCCTGACCCCCTCCTGGGCTATGAGTTTCTTCTTTCACCCTCCAAAGAAAATGCGCTTCCTCCTTGCTTCGTTTCTGATTTTACACGTGTTTTTGGCTTTGCTCAACATTCTATTCCCACCTCGTGGCAGTACCTAGTAGGTGTGCACCATCATTTTTGTTGAAGGAGTAAAGTGAGAACTGAATGAATAGATTGAACTTTCAAAATTCGATGTTGTTTGCTCTGCTGGGGTTTTCTTTTTTCGTTTTGTATCACTTGGCATCATTAATTTACAAATAACGGTTTATCTTTGCGGACAAACTGTGTCTGTGTCTAATTTGTTACCTGGGGGATCTGGTCATTCCCATCCCACAGAGGCCATTTTGCTCATTTGTAGTTCCTCAGACACCTGGTGCTCCATGGCACCTGGGGCCAGCAAGGAAGGAGGATACAATGTTGCCAGTGTGGACAAGAATCACACCAGTGCAGTAAACAATGGTGCAGAGGAAGGCACAAAGTGCTGAGACCAGTGGAGTAAAATTGAGGAAACCACAGGGTTTCGTTTATGGAGTCCTTCTCTAGTTTCTGGGTTGTGGGAGTGAAAAAGATAGATTCCTGTCCTCCAGGAGTTTCTTTTCTGGTGGGGAAAGACTTACCCTAATCAGGTACATAAATAAGCAACAACATAGAGCTTATTGAGTTTTAAGAGGAAGATGGAGTGATTTGACAGAAACTAGGAGGATCTACTGTAAAGAAATGTCAGGGAAGTCTTCCTGGAGGAGGTGACATTTGAGCAGAGCCATGAAAGATGAGAAGGATGAGTCTGGGGAGGAGAATGGAGGCAGAGGAAATAGCCAAGTACGGAGGACCAGAGCTGGGAAGGAGCCAGCAGGTGACCCGGAGAAGAGGACCTCGGCCTCAGTTTTGCCATCTGTAAAATGGGGATAAGGGCACCTGCCAACTGCAGAGGCTGTAGTTATCATTGTCAAGATTATGATCATCATTTAGTTCAGGAGTAGCCTGAACAGAGCAGATGCTTTCACACAGTCCAGGCAACAGATTCATTCATTATATGTTGTGACTTCCCTTGCAGAATATGGTTTAGGCCCTAGAACTGGTCATGACACTAGACCCTTACACACACACACACACACATCCATACACGGGTTCACACATACACAACACCCACAAGGGGTTTTGGCCTGTGGCTGTAGGCTTCCAGCTCCCAGACTCCACCTTAGAGAGTGCAGATTTTGTCATTTCAGGCTTCAAGCTTCCAGCTCATTCCCCCCACCCTTCCATCCCAAGTCTGTGGGAGGAGCCGGCTGTCAGTGGCACAGAAGGGGGGGCGGGAGGCTGGGAGTGGGGACCAAGCCACCTAATCAGCATACAGGCGCAAGGTAATCTCCTCCAAAGCTCCTCTGCATCATTCTGCAGGGAGACCACAGAACGGTTTGCGGCCAGGGCTGGGTACTTAAAGGCAGCACGGAAACCAAGCCGGGTGCAGGGAAGGCATCGTGTGAGGGGAAAGCATCACCTGTGGAGTGGGGAGAAACGGGTATTTCCTGGGGGAAACAGAAGCAGCAGGGAAGAGAAAGGCCTATGGGAAAAGCAAAGGCAAAAAAAAAAAAAAAAGGAGAACTACAGAGATGATTCCACCTCTTTTTAAATGATGGACTCTCTTCCGGGCTCAGCGTCTAGACGACTTTCTTGCATCATAGGGCTGTGGAGACACTGCACACAACTGGTTTTTAGCCTGCTTTATCTCAGTTCATAGCAACATCATCCGCTCAGCAGCTCCAACTACAACCGGGCTGTCATCCTGGACTTTCTTTTTTTTTTTTAAGATTTTACTTATTTATTTATTTGAGAGAGAGTGAGAAAGCATGAGAGGGGGGAGGGTCGGAGGGAGAGGCAGACTCCCCGCTGAGCGGAGACCCTGATCCTGGACTTGATCCCGGGACTCCGGGATCATGACCGGAACAGAAGGCAGACGCTTAACCGACTGAGCCACCCAGGTGCTCCTCATCCTTGACTTCTTTCCTTGTCTCACATCCCACATTCATTCCATCAGGAAAGCCCATTGGTTAGACCTTCCAAATATATCCAGAACCTGACTGGACCACCTCTCCCCACTCCCGCCGCATCACCTCTCACCTGGGTCAGCGAAAGGATCTCCTTCCAGGTGCCCTCTTCTACGAGTGCCCCCTCTACAGTCTGGTCTCAGCGCACAGCCAGAGTGACCCCGTTAAGGGTACAGCAGGTGGGGGTGAACCCACCCGTGGAGCTATGGAAGCCTAAGCCTCAGGACCCCTCACTTGCAGAGCCACTTGCAAAGTTCTGGGAGGGGCCCTAGCAGCATCTTCATATACTCACGCAACTTTGTAAAATCTGCAAGAGTAAGAGGTTTAAGCTGCAGTCGACAGAGACTGCAGTTGCTCTCCTTGCATCTCCCTTCTGTTGCATAGGACTCATAGCAATGGAGTCCTGAGAGATTTGGGGGAATCTGATAGACTCAGGCATTCATGAGTTGGGCATGCATTTTTAATTGATGGAGTGTATTTGTGATTCATAGTAACTGTTGTATGTAGTAAATTTATTGCTGGCTTCTCCAGGGTCGGAATGGTTTTCAAGAAGTCTCCTGCCACCCATGTGCCCAAACTGAGGTTGTAGGGTGACATGAGCATGTTCTATGTGCCCTGCCCAGAAGTGTGTGGGTGTTCAAACTGGCTTTGGGGCTTGAGGACCACCTGGCTTTGGTAGGCGCCATGGGCAGTGTGGGAGGCACGTGGGCAAAGATCCATGGCTCGTACTAATTTCCTATTGTTGTTGTATCCAATGATCCCAGTATCGTGGCTCAAAACAGAAATGTACGCTCTCACAGTTCTGGAGGTCAGAATTTCGAAATCAATATCGCTGGGCCCAAATCCAAAGCTCTAGGGGAGGATCCGTTCTTTGCCTCTTCCAGCTTCTGGTGGCTGCCGGCATTCTTTGGCTCATGGCTACATAATTCTATTCTTTGCCTCCATGGTCATATTGCCTCCTGTTCTGGGTGTGTTTAATCTCCCCTTGCCTCTCTCTTGTGAGGATGCTTGTCATGGCATTCAGGGCTCACCCAGATAATCCAGGAAAATCTTCTCATCTCAAGCTCCTTAACTTAATCACAGTGTGGTCCAATGAGATGCAAAAAGACCACTGTTGGGCCTTCTGGCAAAGACTGTGTGTTTTTCCCTGGAAAAAAGTAAGGAATGAAGATTCATAATCAAGAACTACTTTAGCTGGGATGCCTAGGTGGCTCAGTCAATTAAGCATCTGCCTTCAGCTCAGGTCATGATCCCAGGGTCCTGGGATGGAGGACCCCGCACTGGGCTCCTTGCTCAGCGGGGAGTCTGCTTCTCCCTCTGCCTGCCATTCCCCCTGCTTGTGCGCACTCTCCCTCTGACAAATAAATAAATAATATAAATAATATATGTAAATAAATATATATAAATAATACTAATAAATAAAATCTTTAAAAAAAAAAAGAACTAGTTTAGCCAGTTTGGGCTCCTGCAAGAGGGAGCCAACTGAAGATTAAAGCCAATGCAGAGGAAGGAAGGGCCTGGAGAAGCAGAGAGAAATGGAGC
>NC_138372.1:161484723-161516815 GCF_054177405.1 Leptonychotes weddellii
CTGCAATATCAATAGCTGGAATAATACCATCAAACTATCACTCTTAGATTGAGATCATTGATTTAATCATTCACTAATTCACCTAATGGGCAATGCACGTAGTCAGTCTATATTTAGGGATGCCTGCCTTGCACAAGGCACTTGTATTCTCTTTACTCTGCAGCAGGGACCAAAACAGAGACAGGCACTGCCTTCATGGAACTTACAGTCTACAAGGTGGAAGAGATCGTAAACTAGTAAAGCATATAAACGAATTGTAGCAAGAGCTACAAAATGAAAATACAGGATACTGTGAAAGAATCATAGGTCACACACTCCTCAGACTGTGTGACCAAGGAAAGCCACTCCAAGGGGAACACTCATAGACTGAGACCCAAAGCTTGAAACGCTTGTTTGCTGAGACTTTGCCAGGGGCTGGGATGAGCATCCTACCAACTCCACAGTGGTAGACCAGATGTAAAAAACATGTGCAGCAGGAAGGGTTTGGTGTACAAGGAACTGGAAGGAGGCCAGAGTGTGGGGGGTCCCCTGAGCAAGGGAGGGTGGGATGAGATGAGGTCAGATAGAAGGGCTACATATACCATGGGATGGGATGGAGTTGGCTTTTGTTGTGAAATGCACAGAAAAAGCTAATGCAGAGGACTACCATGATAGGATTTATATTATGAGGCAGACATTGTATACAGATTCCAGCGATGCCATCCCCAACTTGGAGGGTCCCAGTCAACTGGCAGAGACATTTAAATAAGTGGTGGGGTGTGGCGCTATGACAGAGGTCTGTGGAAGCACAGAGGGGAGAATAACCAACTACCTAACAATATTTGATATGGTCTTGAAGAATGATTAAGAACTCGCCAGACTGGGGCCAAGATCGTGGGGGTGGGAGTCAAGGAGCACACTGCAGACAGATGACATAGTGTGTGTGCAAAGATATGGATGCTTAAGTGAGAAGAACTTTCGGGGAAAAAGATCTGCATTTCCATATAGCTCGAGAACTAGGCACAGAGGACCAGGGAAATAGGGATAGGGACGTAGGCAGGACACAGATTTTGAGGGCCTTTGTATACAGCCCTACTTTTGGGGATTTATCCCACAGGACACATGATTTTTAAAACAGAAACGTGTAATGACCAATTTTAATAACCATAAGCTTTATTTCAGTTCATCACTCTATGAATCTTCGATTGTGCCATGAAAGAGGAAGAAGTGATCATAATTTCTGAATTGGATTTGCTGTCATATGGTAAATGTATGTTTAACTCTGTGAGAAACTGCCAAAAATTTTTTTGGAGTATTTGTACCATCTTTAACTCCCACCAGCAAAGTTTGAGAGTTCTATTGACTCTACTTCCTTCACCAACACTTGATATTGACACTCTTTCTAATTTTAGCCCTTCTTCTGGAACATAGAAGTATCTCATTATTACTGACATTGAGCATCTTTTCATACACTTATTGTCCATTCAGCTGTTTGAGACTCTTGCCCATTTTTAATTGGAATGTTTGGGTTTTTTATTATTGATGTGCATGAGTTTTAATACATTCTGGACTCTTTTGCTTTACATCTGGTATAATTCCAGGCAAAAGAATGGAAGGAAAATGAAACTTGACAGAAAATGGGGAAGCAGAAGGGAATGAATATGTATAGACTATCTGGTATGTGTCAGCCAATCTGCTGAGTAAACTACATTTGTTGTACAGCAGCCCTTGTACATAAGGTGTCATTGATCTCATGGAATAAATGAGGAAACTGGTTCTCAGAGGGGTCGAGAGACTGGGCCAAGATCAGTCAGGTAGGATGGGGCAGGATCCGTGCTGACTGGAATCCATGTCTTGACCCATTGGGTATAAATAGGCTTCCTCTCCAGATGGACCTCAGCTCACTCAAAATCCTGGGGTTGATGGGGTTAACATAACCTCTTTGGGCCCCTCCCTAAAGAAAGCCATTTATTCCCAAATCCCAGCTTTAAATGGAGGATACTAATCTGCTAATGGCCCTTTCAATTGAGGCAAATGTCCAGCATCTTTCACCAAGGGACCATATCTGTCTGTACTGGCTTTCAAGGAGCTGCAAATCAATGCCTACTACTCCATCTGCTAATTCTCTGCCCTAAGGCGGTGTCCTCCAGTGGATAAGCCAGCCGGTGCCTTGCCATTAGCAATAATAAGTGTCCGACAATCACATCCAAAGAGGGAGTCACCGATCTTGTCCAAGACAGGAGCCTCATGAGTGCTATGTGGAAGCAGGAAGGAAAAGGCTCCAACCAGATGCCCCGGGCATCGGGATTTAACAGACACTGAGATTCTTAGAGGAGAAAGGTGCCTCAGAGGATCTAATCCAGTCCCTTCATGTCACAGACGGGGAACTGATGATTAAGTTCTTTTCTTAAGACATAAATCTGACATCATCCCCATGCTTAATGGCTTCTCGCCAGCTACAGAAAATAACCCTAATCATAACAACAAAGAACATTGTCTTTCATCTAATACAATCTGCCATCAGTTAGAAGTTCTGCCATTCCTTGTTTACCCCTAAAAAGAGAAACTATCTGCCACTTAAACTGTGACACAGAGTCCTGTGGGATGAGATGATCGCACCAGCATCCCATTGCTTTGAAATGTTTTTCATCTGTTTTGAGGAATTTGGAAATTTCTGTTACCATCGGTTGCCATGCTTGGTGTTTGACAGGCTATCCTTTTGCATACATTGTGGTAACAAAATATAACACAACAAGTGTCCCCTCCTTCCAGCCTGTAAAAGGTGCCTGGTTCTTGCTTTGCAATTAAATATCTAATTGTTATCCCACGAATGAGTATTTGCTTCACTAATTTAAAACCTAGATCCTGCTGCTCTGTTTCCATGCCTTTCAGATACAATGACTTTTCAATCCAATACTATATCATAGTGTATTCTTTTAGATATATTTTACATGGTAACTAAATTCAACACCCATCATATCAACAATGCACATGGTGCACCTTAAGTCAGAACACCATGGATGGCTATGCCCAAGTTCACACACGCAGAGGCGAAGATAACCCCCTCATGTCCACTGCCTGGATGACAGAGATAAAGTACCATTCACCATCAGTCACATCCAAAGTTTAGAGGTTTTGCTACAGAAGAAGAAAAATGTGCATCTTGGAATCAGTGAAATATAAGACCAGCATTTATTGGGAACTTACTATACATCAGGCATTTTTCCAAGTCTTCTTCAAGTCTACTAACTTCATTTTCACTACCCAAGTTCACATGGCTGGTAAATCACAGAACTAGTCATCTAATAGGAGCAATATTGCACTTGAGATCTCCTCACCCTGTGCTATATTGACTAAATTTCGTATCACTCTAATTGGAGGACCCATACCATCTGGGGTCTGTCTCTTCTATGCAGCCTTAACTCACACAGCCTCTGTCCATAAACTTCGTGCACCAGTAGTGCCTTGACACCCCACACTGTCTCTTCCTTTCTCGCCTTTGCTCATGACCTTTCCTCTCTGGACTCCTCCCCTGTCCAACCCTCCCTCATCTTTCAAGACTCAACACACATGCTATTTTCCTCCAGAGGCTCACCATGATGGCTCCTCCCAGAACGTGAGTGGGGCACTGGCTCTGTGCTTCTGGGATCCCTGCACTTCCCTCACTAAGAGCATTTGCCACATTGCACTTTCCTCATTCCTTCACAGAGCTGGTAGCCAATCCACATGCACTGGTTAGGAGTCCTGATTACATGGACCTTTGTGCTGGCGAGTCAGGGCCCTGTGACCGCCAGCCATCAAATGGTGTGGGTCTGTCTGTCTCTCCTTACTAATGAACACTCTTCATATCCTCATCACAGAGCCCTGCATGTGGCACATAATCAGCACTCAATAAATGATTATAGAAGTGAATTCAATTGAAGTCTGTCATGGTCACACAGCAAGATGCCACAGAATGGGTCTGTTCATCCAGGCTTGGGTATTGAGGGAACAGTCTTTGCAGCATCGAATCCCATCTCCATTAGAGGGATTTGCATGAGGACAGGAGGAAAGGCAGGAAGAGCAATGCCTATTTGTGAGAAGCAATAGACATGATATCAACCACAGAAGGGAACCCAGGAGAGGCAAGGGCACTGCTCATTCGGTGAGTGTCAGAGCTGGGAGGGCCTTGTAGTCTGATCTACCAATTTTAAGAGGGAGGAAAGTGTGACCCAGGAGAGGTGGTTCCCAGGCTAAAGCCTCTCAGACAGCTGAAGCAGATCTGGGACCACCAGGTCCTCCCACCTGTACCATCCACTCCACCCCTCAGGCCAAGAGGGCTGGTTCCTGAGCCTTTTCAAATTCAAAGGCGAGCCTCACAGCAGGTGGGTTCCTATAAGTAGATGAGGAATTATAAAAAGACCACGTTCTTCTTGGAAGACTTTTCCTTTGGCCAGGAGCTTGCTTGCTACATTTAGGAACAAGATGAGTGAATCACACAGAGTTAAAAATGACTTTGAGGGATGTGCATGAGGAAAGTGCTGATGGACCCTCTCTGGACATCTTCACCAGCTAGCAATCTTAAAAATTCTGGCAGAAATCAATCCTCCTTGCCATGAAAGGTAGGTGAGGAATCTGGGCTAAAAAGGAGAGCAATGGGACTGGAGGCAGCACCGAATCCACACAAAAAATGGCAGACAGCAGGAGCTTACCCCAAAGCACCTAGATTTCTAATCAATTAAAAAGAAAAAGTGTAAGGATCCTGGACCTAAAAGAAGACAGAAAGAAGTCTCTAAAATCATGAGGGGTGGGGGAGACTGTGGATAGTACCATTACTGAGGACCTGCCTTGCATTGGGAACTTTACGTGCATGACTTGTTTATCTTTGCAGGAGTGCCGTGAGTGGTTATGAGGGAACTGAGGGTCAGGTTGGTCTAATGTCTTGCCCAAGGTTTCAAAGGAAGTCAATGGTGATATCAGTTAGGAGTTGGTCAGACAAACTGAAAACAGTCTAGGCGTTTTAAACTGGAAATGATTAGGTGTGTGAATCATAATTCAAAACTGTAGGAAGAACTCAAGAAGTGAAAGTCGGGGGAGTGATGGATGGACCTGCCCGTCGCTAGCTTTCAGGTTGCCATTGCAGCTGGGGGATAAGGATTTCCACCTGAAGATGAGGACAATGCAGGAAGACACTGTCAAGGTCATGCTTTTTCTGAATGCCAACCTGGAAATAATTCCTGGGGAACAAGAGAAACCACTGTAAAGAATTTCACACCTGCAAAAACTGCTACTAGCAAAAACCAAATGGCTTCTGTGTCCCTTCTTCCTTCTGTGCCTGCATGCAATTCACTGGAAGAACGCAAAACATGCAGGAGCCCTACTGGCAGGCAAATAAAGGAAATATAGTTCTCAGTCTTCCAACCCCTCAATACAGGAGAGAGCAAAGAGGGGGTGGCGCCTGTGTGGGGCAGGATAGGGGGCTAACAGATCATTTCCAGAGCAACAGTGGAGCTGGAAACCTCTCAGGTCTGCAAAACTTACACTTTTATACTTACACTTTTACACTTTTCCCTCCAACTATCCTTCTAACTTGAGGAGGATATATAGGAAAACAAGTACCCAATGTTCAAGGTTATTATAGGATGATGATAAGCATCTACATATTGCTTTTTAAAAAAAAGATTTATTTATTTTTTATTTTAGAGAGACAGAGCACATGAGTGGGGGGGTGCAGAGGAAGAGGGAGAGAGAGAATTTTAAGTAGGCTTCACGTGCATGTAGAGCCCACACTCGATCTCACGACCCTGAGAGCATGATCTGAGCCAAAACCAAGAGTCGGATGCTCAATGACTGAGATACCCAGGTGCCCCTTCACATTGCTTTTTGAAAGAATGAAGAGGAATAAAGAGTTAAATACTTCCTTCAACATTCAAATTTAATAGTAGTAGGACTACTTATTGCCAGCAAAGTTGATCCGAAGTTAGCAAAGGATGTTGTTGAAAAGAGTTTATGGATCATAATGGTTTACGGATGCATGTGTAGGTATCTGTTCAGAAATCACTGAATCCTGAATTCATGTACATGGAGGAAAAACTAAAAATCTTACAGTCTTCTAACAACAAACTTGAATAGCTTCAAAGTTTATGAAGTGATTTTTTTTTCCTGAACTGAACTGTCGAAACAGATATCAACAGTGCGTGCAAAACTCAAGTCTTAAAACACATGGTGTATATACGCAAAGACAAGATGTTTATGTTCTGCCACCAAACTTTTAAAAATGCGTACCAATGCTTTCTGAATTAAGGGAAATATTTCAGCAGATTAACCAAGGAAATAAAAACGACAAGATAGTGCTCAGGGTTTTACAAAACTGGAAACCTGATCAAGTTCCATAAAAGAAGGGGGGCAGAGGCTAGTCAGTGGAAGCTGTTCCATGAACCTTGTACCATCCCTTTATGACACAGACCACAGTGGGGAAATGTAGGTGTTATTTGGGAAAGTGCTTCCCAAACAAAGCTTATGAAGTGATTTTACCTGCGTCGCCACAGTTGAAATTCACGACAACCCCAGCAAGAGCTAAGAGTGTCTATTATTCCTGCTCCATGTCACAGAAGAACCGAAGCTGGAGCTGGTGCTGGGCCCGGAAAAGGGTTCCGTGCTGACGACAGACAGGTCCTCCTGACTCTCAGCCAGTTCCCACCATCCTCACGGGGTGATCTTGGCCCGACATGCCACCCTTCCAGAATATTCACACCGACGTGTTTATCTGACAATATCGTTGTGAGGCCCATCCATGTCAACACGGGAATTAAACATCTATTCTGCACTATGTGCTGAACTAACTTAAAATTATGCCTGTGAGGAAGAAACTCAGATAAAGTTAGAAGAGCCACATGAGTGCAGACAATTAGCATATCAACTTATTTTCTTGGCATTTGACTTGTTCTAATAAAAGCCAAATGTAGGGGGAAATTTGGCTTGTTCCAATTTACTTAATTCTTGTTAACTAAAACTGTAGAAGAGAGAGGTCTCTGCCATGAAGAACCTGAAAATACAACGGAGAAGGTAAAACATGACCAGACAGGCCTCATCTGGCCCCCTTGTCTCCCCAGACTCTCCAGCCCCTAGAGTGGATACATTAGTCAGCATTTTCCAGAGAAACAGCACCAGTAGGATGTCCACATAGGAAGAGATTGATTATAAGGAATGGGCTCATGCAATTATGAAAGCTGAGAAGTCCCCCGGTCTGCCACCTGCAGAGACCCCAAAAAGCCAGTGGTATCGTTCAGTCCAAGTCTGAAGGGAGAACCAGGAATGCCAATGGCAGGAGAGGATGGGTATCCCAGTTCAAGTAACAAGGCAGGAAAGATTGAATTCCTTCTCCCTCTGTCTTTTTGTTCTATTCAGGCCCTCAACAGATTGGATGATGCCCACCCACACTGAGGAGGCCAGTTTGCTTTACTGGATCCAGGATTCAGATGCTAATTTCATCCAGAAACTCCCTTACAGACACACCCAGAAATCACATTTCATCAAACACCTGGGCACCCCATGATTCGGGCAGGTGGATACATAAAATAAGTCAGCACAGTGGGTTTCATGCAGTGTAGAATACAATGAAATAATGTCTGGGTTTTTTTAGCTACTATTTCATGAGGGCTTAATGGTGGTAGAGTTTTTGTTTGGGGGAATAAGAAAGTTTTGGAACTAGTGGTGATGACTGAATAACATTGTGAATGCAATTTAATTAATGTCATTGAATTGCACACTTAAAATGGCTTACATGGACATTTACATACATAATAAAAAATTAATTTTAAAAAAAGAGAGAATTGCTGTGGGTGGGGAACACTGAGCTTAAGGCTGGGATCCTTAGGCCAGTATCCAGTAAGGCTCCAGTCCTGCCTCCCACTCATTCCTGTGAGGTCCCTAAGTTGGAAGGGACACCAAAAGGAGAACAAGTATTTATTACCAAGCTGACTGGCTGCTTACTAGTCACAGAAGATAACAAAAAAATGTCATAGGTCCTCCGGGGATGTGAAAGATGACAACGTGGAGAGGAGCCTGGTGATCGCAGACCAGTGGAGTGTGTGCCAAAAGCAAAAGTGTGTGCAAAGAGCACAAGACAGATCTGGCCACTGGTCGGGCGTCACACCAGAGGCAGGCAATGGAGCAGAGCTGAGGAAGAACAAATGTGCCTGGCCTTTGGCGAAAGATTGGAGAAGAGACTCAGTGAGGTGATTTCATAAAAGGACTTGATGGTCATGATAAGGAGTCATAACCTTGGACCATGATAAATCCCCACACATTAGCACTAGTCGACAAATGATCTACTCCTTTACTCTTGAGCAGACGAGAGACTCAAGTCATGACCTTTCAGTCAGTGGCACAACCTGGAGGAGATGTCCTGTCCCCTGAGTCCTAGCCCCCTGCCCTTCACGATTTTGAGTCAAGGGCTACGGCAAGGATGTCCAACTACTACAAATCATTCGTGAGATTCCCTCATTCCTTTGTCCTCGTATTTCTCACAGAATGCGATGACTTCCAGTTTGAAACCGTCAACACAATAGATTTTTATTAAAGAGTGGATCCTTCTTTCTTTTACTTTTATACCGCAGCCAACCATTTTTCCCGTCCTTTGAAATCTAGCAGTTGTTATGGCCAAAGACAAACGGGCCAGAACAAACAATTAGCAAATGCATGAATCTGGGCTCTGTTTATTCTTCTTTTGTGAGGGATAATCGTGTGTTGGTTGAAGCGAGGCCCTACAAGTCAATTATGTGTTGTCTGAGCAAAACCACTGTTAATGGAATTCAGAAGTTACAGTTGAAACATGTTTGAAAATTCAAATATGGTATCATTTACTCCTGAGATTAATGATTATGATGGGGAGAACCATTTCATACCAAAGAAATCACCATGTTCCCTTCAGCAATAAATAATGGAGTGTATACAGAGGGGTGACCCACTGTCCTTGTTTGCCAAAGACAGAGTTTCCTTGGCCATGGGACTTTCAGCATGAAAACTAAAAGTCCTAACTAACGGAGACAAGTTGGTCAGCCCACGTGGGCACCCACTCTGTGCTAGGCACCAGGGGGAAGTATAGAGAGAAGTGAAATATAACCCTTTCCTTAAAAACATGATAATAATGGAAGAGGTATTTTTAATGTTGGCATGCCTTCATCTTTGCATTTCCACGTGCATGACCTTCTCTCTCATCAGTCAAAGGCATCCCTTGGCCTCAGTCAAGAAGTAGAGAGATGTGTGTGATAAGGACGCTCACAGCAGAAATGCAAAGATAAAGAAAGTACATTTGGTACTTAGTTTTTGAATATGAAAACAGAATTTTCAAGATAGTAGTTTGAAAATCATCCTTTACCAAGATATATAGTATCTATTCCCTAAGTGTTGATTCACATATCAAGAATCAGACCTGCCTAAAGTGAACACTGAGTTTTTCGAAGGAAGGCGCGGAGAGTACTTAGGATATGACCTGGGGGCAGTCCCAACTGACAGACAGGAAATGGTTCTCTTTCTGACCCAGGGGACAAAGGAAAATGAGATAGGGGAACAGGCAATTAGAAATGTGTGCACCACTGGCTTCTACATCCAGAATTTCAGAACTGAAGGTGAGATAGTTTGAAGACATTCCTGGTGTCTCGGCCACCCCCCAACAAGGGTCAGCCACACAGATTTTGGTGATTTCGAATAGTTAGGCAGAGAAACAACCGAAATGGGCACTCCTGCACCTCCTCGGCCCTGCCTTACCCTAGTGGGGAATGGACCCAGAAGTCTCTGCATTCCACGCAAGGAGGTTGGGCGTTAACTACACTGAGAGTCCCAGCTGAACTCACAGGGTCAAGAGGGAAAGCAACAGAGCCACCTAGACCATAAGAGTGGGCAGCCCCACCAGAGGCGGGAAAGAGGGCATGCAGCATGTCTGTGTGAGAGAAAGAGAAAGAAAACAAATCCCACATTCACCAGCTGCACCTCAGGGTCACCCATGCAAGTGATCTGGAAACCATTCCAAACTACCCAGAGATCACCCAAGTCACCTCTGCCCACAGATCCAAGACCTCCCTTCCCAGAGCCACAAAGGCATATAAGTCCCTCTCCCCACCAGACTCCATCTTTGGGTTTGGGGGGCGGTGGTGAACGCTGGATGACTGAGCATTTACCAAAATGAACTGCTGGAGAGTGAAAGAGAATGTTTTAACCAGGAACACTTAGATAGAATTTACTGGCAAATAAAATTCTTTCTATCCCACCCCCTCCTCTCTCTCCCAACTGTCTACCCTGTGTGTCAGGAGCTCAAGAAGATCTCATCAGTTATTGGAAACAAGGAAGCTCCTTTTTTCTGCACATTTAAAAATTGGTATGAAATTTTTTTTTCACCCTTCCTCACAATTTGTAGGTCAAAGAAGATCACAAAGAGGATATGTCCAGTTTGGAAAGGAGAAGGAATAATTTAAAGATAGATCATTTCAGTACTTGTTGGGTATGCCTTGAAAATAAAGGCACAAGGCAGGCACATTGAAGTGATGAAGACTTCCTGAAGACTTCATCTTATCACTTCAGAGGCTGGTTGTGTGGCAGTGACAAATGACCCCAAAATTTCAGTGGTTCAGATCCACAGACGATTACTTCTTGTTCTTGCCACATGACTCTTGTGGGTTGGTGGGTCTATGTTCACCATACTGCTCCAGGGACCCAGGCTGATGGAATGATCACCATCCGGACCTTTGTCAGTCACTGTGCAAAGAGCTCAAAGTGGTCTCAAACCTGCAGTTTAATGCTTCAGCTCCCAGCACCAGCAACCACTTCTACTCACAACTCATTGGCTGGTGCTAACCCCACGGCTCCCCTCAAGCACAAGGGGACCAGGAAGCCTAACGCTGCCGTGTGTGTGCCTGGAAATAGTCAGCAAACCACATGTAAAGTGAGACTGTTAATTCCTTATATCATGCTCTTTCAACATCATATAACTCAAAGTCAAATTGGCTGCATGTACAAGCTTATTAATTCACTAAAGTTTTAATCTGCAGCAGACAGTAAAGTGTAATATTAGTCACAGTATCAGACTAAATTCTCTGAGGTCACAATCTGTATCATATTTGTCTCTTTAATCTTCAGTGGCTAGTGTTTATCAATGAAGATTTTTTACCACTAGTAATACTAAATCCTGTTCAAACTAGTTTGTAAAAAAGGAAATGGATTGGCTTATAGGGCTAAAAAGATCTGGGTTTCAGGTAAGACTATATCCAGGGCTCAAATAATGTGATCAAGACAGTCCTTCTCTTTGTTTTTCAGCTCTGCCTTCATTCTCAGGCAGCTCTCTCCTTGATGTCCCAAGGTGTCTGGCGGCGTGGTTCAAAGAAAAAGCCCCTAATTGAGTTACATGCTCATTTTTTAATCAATCACAGTAGCCAGGGGTATGGATTGTGTAGAATGGCTTATGACAATCACTCCAAAAAATGGGGACGGATATCAATAAAAATGGGTGACTTTTACTGAACATTTAGTAAGTGCCAGGTATGCCCCAATCACCCTACAGACTTACTTAATCCTGACAACAGTCCTATTAAACAAGGAAGAAGGGGCAAGGCTGTGGGTGAGGAGGCATCAATGTGCTCCACATGGCACAGAATGGCTATTGTTACAGAGGCTCCGTGAGAAAGAAGGTTAATGCCCTTTGCCTGCTCACAGTGACTCCTGTCACTTCCCCAGGACTTCTGCCACCACCAGGCACCTCTCCTCCATCACCCTCCCTTGTCACCCTAGGCACCTACTTCCACAAGAGACATCCACACAAAAGCCCTATGCCCTTCAAGCTGCCAGAGCCTCTCCAAGCAGCTAACACAAATTGCTCGCTCATAGTGTTCCTGGCACTGTGATCATGTACTAACCCTTACAACACGATGCCCAAAAAACTCTGATTTTCCACATTTTATAGGAGAGGAAGCTAAGCTGTGAGAGGTGAAGTAAATTACCCAGGATCAGGCACTGAACAGTGGCAGCATATGGATTTGAAGCCAAGTCTATTGAACTCTGGATTCTTGTTCTTAACTACGATTAACCCTCTCGGGGCCATTTTGCATGGATGTGGAGGGCAAAAGAGTTCTCTCTTCTTTTGCATTTCTCCGGTAGTTGAGCAACAAAGCAGCACTCCTTAGGGCTCAGATATCTCAGAGTGTTAGTGAAAACAATTCTCCCAACTCCTAACTTACAGCATTTCTCCCTCACTCCCTTCTTCAAGATTCCTCTGATATGAGACAATGATGTCAAGCCAGAAATCAAAGCCCAGACACGGGCGCCATATTGGTTTCCAAGTCAGGCCTCCCCTCCACTGCCTACAGCTTTGTTACAAAGACCAAGATTCCCTCCAGTTTCCTCCACCATTCTGTTTCTGCTTCTATCAGAATGACTTCTCCATGAAGCTCCTCAGGCCCTCATGCAATACCCCACACCCCACCCCACCCGCATCAGCGTGAGCTGCCCAAACGTGTCAGAATTCTCCACAGTGGTCATTGCTTAGGCTCAAGCTGGTTCCTATTGATTCTTATTATTCTACTTGGTAATAGGAACACAAATGCCTTACATTATTTTTTCTCTGAAGTACTATATAAACTGTATCCTGTCCAGACAGAAAAAAAAGCCACATAAAAGCAACATTCTGGAAGATACTTCTCTGATTTTCTTCTTCTGAACACAAAAACTTGAAATTTTCAGAGAGGGTTTATCCAGCCTGTAACTTGGAGGGGATCTGTAATTTAAAATGTTATTAGCAACCCAGGTAATAGCCGGGTGCTCAAAGATTTGTGTAAAATTAACTCAGATCCCCTCTCTAAGGTCCGTGGAAGCCCAGAACCCTCTTTGTTGATTTCTTGTGCCTTTCCAGAGCTCTCACGAGCACCTCTAGTCAGTGGCTCTGTCTTCATTTGCTGTCACCGAATTGACCCATGTCACTCAGATCCACCCTTTACCCAATTTCCATAAGATACTCACTCCCAGCAGACATCCGTGAGCTTATTTAAACTATATGAAATATCGTTAGTGTTAAAATAAACATAATATGTAAAAATCAAAAAATAATAACACGAACTTCAATAACAAATAAATGTTATTTAAATTCACTGAATATTTGCGAGTCACAGGAGAAGATCAGACTACACCACTGTCTTAGTCTTCTCTGGCTGCTATAACAAAATACCACAGACGGGGAGGGGCTGAAACGACAGGCGTTTATTGCTCACGGTTTTGGAGGCTGGGAAGTCAGAGATCAGGGTGCCGGCGTGGTCAGCTTCTGGCGACAGCCCTCTTCCTGGCTTGCAAGCGGCCACCTCCTTGCTGTGTCCTCGTATGGCCTCTCCTTGGAGCGTGCATGGCTGGGCAAGAGATAGGATCCTCTCCCTCTTAACAAATAACCTACTTCCCGCAAAGAATTGGTTGCTGTGTTAGCTCACCACAAGGTGGCAGTATGCGAGACCTTTGGTGCTTCGTTCCGCATCGAAAGCAATGGGGAAAAAAAGCACAGTATTAAAACGCAGCTAGCAAATAATAACCGGCTTCCAGCGCTTAAACAGAATAAATATTTTCTCATAAAGCAGAATCTGCCAAGAGTATGTGATCTGTTTCATAGCCGGGTGTTACATGATAAAGTGACTGAACTGCTTGCTAATCCCAGAGCAGAGTTCCCAGGGAGGATGGAAGAAATGATTTTATTTATGTAGAAAACAAAAAACAACGGCAGGAGTAAAGAAGAAACTGTAAGGGATGTAACGCTTAGGATAAAAGATGTTGCATTCAAACCTCCTCCTAGGAAAAGAAAAAGATGAGAATCAGAAATCTAATACCAACCAGCATGTTTGGGACCCAACCTGAAATAAAGCCCAGTATAAACATACCTCTTTACTATATGGAGTCAGATACACTGCAGATTGTATCATTTGCTCCCTGTGGTTTAAGTTGGCAAGTATGTGCCGAGCATCTCCTGTGCACCATGCCCAAGGATAAAAACACTGTGGCTCAATGTAGAAAGAATTGTGAGATTGTCCCCGGCACGATGGAAACATTCAGGGGGGGATTAAGGAGCCTTCTCCGGGGGGTGGCATTTTAGTTGAGCCCAGGGGAAATTGGTCTCAGTGGGTGGTAACTTGTGGGGCACAGGACGAGTGTTGGGGGGGCATTGAGAGGCACTGAAGGAGGCAGGAAAATTAGCAAATACCCAGGGTTATGAACAACTATTCGAACAAAAACATCCTATTCGGAAGACCGGGGAGGAAGTGGCCAAGAAGGTGGCCAGAAAACTAAGCGGAGCTGTGTTTGCCAAGAGAGCTTGAACATGATGGATAACAGAGATCACCAAAGGCTTTTAAGCAAAGGATAAGACCAGTTGGTGCTGATCAGAGAGGCCCCTCTGGGAGACCAGTTAGGAGGAATTTGTCCTGGTCCACGTGGCCCACGGTGACCTAAACCATGGCTGTGACAGTGAGGATGGAGTGTAGATGCAGATGGCAGAGATACTCAGGAGGCCAGTAGACACAAAAGAGAGAAGATTCCAGAATGAACTTGTCAGGTAGCTGGAGAAGAAAGAGAAGGAGAAAGCAGAGGAAGGGAAAGAAGGCAACCCAGATTGTCAAAGAACACAGAAACAGGCCCAAAGTGGGCTGAGTGGGCAGGTGGAGCATTGTGGGTTTGACCAGGATGAAGGTACAGGTTGCACAGGAGAGGATTTACTTGCCAAGAAAGGTTTGACCCTTGCCCTGGCTTCTGGGAGGAAACCACTAAGCCCTTGGAATGTCTGTCCTGCCTAGAGTCTTGGCCCACACCTGATGTTCCATGCGAACATGTGGTTTGGGATGGAGGATCCCGGGGCCGTGTGGCATCTACTTGATCTCTGAAGAGGTGGAAACCAAGGTCAGCTACATGGCTGTCCACTTGGAGAAGGCAACTAAAATCCCATGCCTAGAATATTCCTGGGCCCTGCCCTCTGTACCTCTTGTCTTTGCTTATTCTGATCAGTACTCCTCTCACTTTAATAAAGCATTACTGAGTATTCCAACTTTTCTGAGTTCTGTGGGTCCTTCTAGAGAATCTCTAGACCTGGGGTTGGTCTTGAGACTTTCTGAACTGCACAGGTGGAGAATCACAATGCTAACTACCAACCGGAGACCCTGTTGGAATGATGATAATCATGACAGTGACTGGACACTGTGCAGCTTAACATATTTTATAACCCTCAAAATAATCCCCCAAATAGAAATAATTACTTCCATTTTATAAATGAGAGACTATAGATGAGGTTCATATGTGTGTCGCAAATGTTTAATCAAGCACCTTGTAATTAGGATTTGAACCACGTCACCTGACTTCAAAGCAGATGCTTCCCACATCAGGCATATGATGCAGCAGAAGGGCTAATATTGTGAAATATTAACAAGGTTTGGTTTGGTTTGGTTCTGTGGTCTTGTAACTCTGCATTTAAGCAGCAGGTAGAACATTCCATGTTTATTGGCTCAGGGAAGAAATGACCCAGAAAAATGGAGACGGAACAAAGGATGCAGTTGGAGGTGATCAGTTTTTAAAGCCCAAACCCGTCCAGCTCCCGACCCGAGAGAGAAGAATGCATGGTGAGGACCGAGTAGGCTCTGGTCTCCCTGAGACCTCATGAAGCTTGCCTGGGCTCAGACAAGGACAGAGGAGTAGAGAAGGGACCTTGGGTCCTGCCACCACCCCTGGCAAGTCCAGGGAGGGGGTGAGGTAGCCAACCCCCTGAGATGTTTAGAGAACCCAACAGCAGGAGGAGCTCAAGCTGGGATGGTATGGGAACAGAAGAAATATTTGTGTGGCAGACCTAGATACACCTGGGAGGCAGCCACACATAGCCCTCAAGCCTCCGTGGTCCATGAGAACAGCAGAATGAGCCCAAGAAATGGCGTTTCCTTTACAGCAGAGTGGGGCAGCGCTCTGTTGTAGAATGTTTTCCATTCACAGAGACCCAGAAGGTGAACGGAGACTCATGCTCAGGGACAAGAGAGGACAGAGCAATGGACTAATGGCTAAAGCCCAGACAGGAGCGTCACATGCGGTGATGACACACGGAGCTCCAGTCCTCCCTCCACTCAGTTCCTTGGAGCTCAGCAAACCTCCTGGAGCTCAGCAAACTTCCCAGAGCTCAGCCGCACTTCCAGGCAAAGATGCCCAAAGGGATGGAACTAGGTTTCCACCACCTCACCCTAACAGATGCTCGAAACCCAAACCAGATTCCCTTGTAGAAAAACCAAGTTGTTTTGAACACATCTGAGGTCTTGAACCAAGACTCACACCTGTAGCCTAGCTATCTATGTGTTCGGGGGCCGGATGGATGATCTGTCCTGGGGTTCCAGGACAAACCAAGACAAGTGCTACATAGTGCTCCATGAATCTCCTTCTCGGTTGCTCTGTGCACCACGGATGACAGCCCATTGGTCACACTCTACATGTAGTCTGCCAAGTCCCCGAGAGGGTTCATTCCTGCGTCCTAGAAGTGGCTCACAGGGACATCTTCCAATGGAACATCTAGGAAGACACCTGCCACGCCCAGTGATGGCATCATTCAGGGTTAGGAAGGATGGACAGAGCTTCCCTGAGGGGGCCCTGGGTTTCAGAAAAGCCCTGGACTGGAGGTCAGGGGGCATGGGGCTCCCGTCCTAGCTCTGCCATAATCAGCAGTGACCTTGGGCACAAAAGTCAACCTCTTAGCTTCTGTGTCCTGTCTTAAAATAGAGGTGGTGAGTGCGTCACTGCTTAGTCACCGGAGTGAAGTGAGGAAGGAATGAGGCCAGGCACTGAAACGCTGCAGTGGGACCAGAGAAGAGCTTCACGTGGGCCCACCGTGCTTGCCCTCCAAGCCTCATCTACCCAAGAGGCCAAGGCTGTGTCTTGCTTCTTGGAATGTGCGCCCACCTCAGCTGTGGGAAAATGTAGGAAGACAAAGTCCCAGCCTTCGAGAGCCCTCTGTCGTACAACCTCCTGCACCGAGCCCTCCACAGGCTTCCTGCCAGACTCAGAGCCAGTGCCAGAGTCCTTCCAGGGTCTACACTGTGCCCCACAGGACCCCAGCCAGTGCTTCTCCCCAACCTCCTCACCTGTGATGTCACTGCTCCTCAGGCTCCCCCACCCTATGCTCTTGCTGCTGTCAAATGCTCCAAGTCGGTTCTAGCCTCAAGGCTGTCGTCCTTGAGGTTCCCTCTGCCAGGGACACCCTTCCCTCAGGTCTCTTCACACCTGCTCACTCACTTTTTTTGGGTCTCTGTGCAACATCAGTGCCAGAGCTTCTTCCGCTCTATTCTCTTGCTTGGCAAACAGCGCATCTTTCGGGATTCAGCTTGAACATAGGTCACATCCACATGTGACCATCCTGTCTCCCTTCCCCTCACCGCCCCCCCACACACACACTCCCGTACCCCAACCACCTCCTTTATTTGAAGCCCAGCCTTTATAACTCAAGCCCCACAGACGAAAGAAGGGCTTTAGACTTTGGCAAACAGCAGGCGAACCTTCTCTCTGCCCCCCTAGCTGCCACTGTCTCTCTACTTTAGTCCCCTTTGAATTGCTCCCTGCTCACAGCTTTCTTTGGGGATTTAAACACTCTGAAAGGCAAGTTTACAAAGGGCAATGGTAACTCATAGGCTCCCAGATGTCTCAGAATAAAGGGGCTTCCTCAGTTGCCAGCCCAGCTGTGTGACTAGCTCTGCAAATCACATTCATTCACTGCGCTTCCAACTCCTCACCAATAAAAACCAACGGCTTTTACCTAGAGGATCCCTAAAAATTCTCCCAGTTCTGACAACTCCATGGCAGTCGGAACAAAGCCAAACATTTAGCTTCTTTACTTACATTTCCTGTCGCTCCATGCCACCTAGGATCCATCAAATCTGAAGTCAGGCGTACATATTATACAATCAAGACCCAGAAGGGAAAACTGGCTGAGTTTACTCAATAATCCCTTCCTGATACCCCTTTTCCGACCCTGTGACCAAAGGCCTTTTCTCTGACCCAGCAATTTTCTTTGCCTCCAGGTTCAATGAAACAAAAGAATTTTCTTCAGGCTAATGAAGTTAGGGAAGGGCCGGGATTCTGGACAGATCCGCACACACATGGCTCCATTTGAAAGATTTTCCTATTGTTTTTGGAAGCCCTAAGAAAATTAAGCATATACTCAACTTTTTTTTTTTTAAATAGTCTCGTGAAAATGAGTCAGTTTATGGTGTGTTTTGAACTGAGTTTTACATTCCTGTGGGCTGGTAGCTCTTGAAATTGGCTAAACCCTACCTCCAGAGGAGTTGACGAACTTGAAAGACTCTGACGCCAATTTCTAAAAACCAGAAACCCAAGTCTCACGGTCTCGAGGCAGTTCCATGCGGACTCACCGTGGTGACCTCAGGTAAACCTGGCCCTCCTTGGCCCACAACTGAGCCCTGCCCATGCATCCTGTTCTGTTAACATCTCCCCCTGCTCCAGGACCAGGGCTGCATCACCAGCCACCCCTAAACGAGATGGCCCCAGACAAGGACATGAATGTGCTGCAGAATTTGTAGTACAGAGCAGGGTTCGGTGGGAACACTTGTCTCTCCTCTGATGAGCATCCTCTGGTGCAGTTTGAAGGCTGGGGGTTGGAGTTATCTGAAGCATCCTTTGCTAGCTTGTCTCCTGGGCTGGGAAGACTCCAGCAGCTGGGAACAGAATAGCTATGGGGTGTCTCTCCAGGTTCTGTCTAACATGCCCTCCAGGACTTCCTACAGGTCACCTCAGGGCTCCCAAGAGAGCGTGCCAGTAGAAGCCATATTGCCTTTTATGACCCAGCCTCGAATGCCATGAGGAGTCAGCTCTGCCGTAGTCTCTTAGTCAAGGCGGTCCCAAAGGTCCGGCAAAGTTCAAGGGCAGGAGACATAGATATCCGCCCCACCCCCACCCCCTGCCCCAGTGAAGGCATGTCACATGCCTTCCGCACGTGGGGGAGGAGATGTACTGGTGTTGCCATCTTTGAAAAAGAGAACCTGACCCCCCTGCAAACCTGTCAGGTAGACCTCAGCGCCCCTAGTGATGGATCAGGTGGATGAGCCTGATGGAAAGTGACTTACCCCAGGGCCACATGGTGAACAGATGACAGGGCCAGGATTCAGGAGAAAGGGAGCCTGGAGGATGGAAGTTTTGGGGATCAGGGATGAGAAGCTCCCCGGCCATCCCTGAGTTGCTGCAAAAGGAAAGGACAGAACAGTCAGGGCCGGGAAACAGGGGCTTTGCCACGTGTCCCAACATGAGAGAAAGACCCATGGGAATGGAAACTATCTTACTCTTCGTTTTACACCAGCAGAGTTTAGCACCGAAGAGACAGAGTGGTAAGGTGGGCAAAGCTCGGGTACCAGAATTGGCTCTAGGTTGAAGCTGTGGGATCTTGGTCAAGGTTCCTAACCTCTCTGAGCTTCAGCTTCCTCCTCTACTAAATGTTAAGAATGACCCCCCCCCCCTAATTAGGCTTCATGGAAGATTCCAGATGCTTGTGTGTAAAGTTCCTGGTGTATAGTGGGAAAGCAGACCATGGTCACTGCCATTATCATACAGATGTTTACAACCCTGGGAGTCAGTGTTTGTGGTAATACTTGGGCGGCCTCAGGCAGACAGTGTGCCGGGACCTCTGATGTGTGGGTCGGTGAGGAGGAGAACAAAGCTGGGTGTGAGCAGAAATGGTGTAAGGGAGAAAGTGTGTGCCTAGGGGAGGGGTAAAGCAAGCACCCCTACATGGGTGTGGATGTTGGAACCAGACAACTCTATTTGAACTTGGTCAAATTGCTTAATCTCTCAAAGGATTAAAAATAACCTAAATGTACTGACCTGATGATATTGATATATAAATGAAATAATTGATAGAAACACCTAGCAAACTGCCTGGCATATAGTAAAATTTCAATAGGTATTAGTTCTTTCACTCTCTTTCCTTGATGTCTGAGGAAGAATAGTATTTTGCTCATAATTATATTAACTTCCATATTCAATAAAGTTGTTGAGCTGAAGATACACCATTCATCCCAATGGGCTGGTCTGGATCACATAGGTATGCACTCAACATATATTTATTAAGCATCTACCATGGACCAGGCACAGTGCTGGTTGCCCAACACACACCTGAGAAACCAAAACACAGTCATTGCCCTTGAGTTGCTTATAGTATGGAAAGGAAGATTTAGGAACTTTCTAGTTACAGGATAGAAATAAGCATTTTCATTTATTTCTTAGCATCTCTGTTAAAGTCTGGTTCTGACACGTTAACTCCATAACCCCCATGAATGTTGCTCATGCGTGTGAGGGCAGGCAGGATAGAAGGCACTGCTCACCCAGGCCAGGGTCCAGGCTTGTCCCACCTCCCTGGCCTCCCCAGCAACCCTCCTGGGTTTTAGGACAACTGGAGGCAGAACCAGCTGAAAGGAGAAGGGGGAAGTGGGCTGAGACCAGCCAGCCTGCCTGGTGCCTCCTCCCTCTCTGGTTCCCCTGTCTGCCACCTTCTACCTTATGGTACAAACCCCTTTGTGTTTTCGCTTCTGCTCCATGCCAAAAACCTGCTCTCCACAAGAAATGGGTTCACATTTTACATAGAAATTTCTCTAATGGCCTCACAACTCTGCAGGTTAAATTGCATTGTCTCTTCCTTACAAAAGGCTCCGAGAGGTTAAGTGGGTTTGCGGGGGGGTGGGGAGGGGGGGTGGAGTTTTTTTAGAGAGTGGGGAGGGGCAGAGGGAGAGGGAGAGAGAGAATCTTCAGGCTCCACACCCAGCGCAGAGCCCCATTTCATGACCCTGAGATCATGACCTGAGCCGAAATCAAGAGTCAGACCCTTAAACTGACTGAGCCACCCAGACGCCCCAGAGAGGTTAGGTGTTTTAAGGATCAAGCCAGCAAGTGGTAGAGCTGGATTTGAAGGCAGGGTCGCCAGTTCCAAGTTCACCTGGGTATCAGTTCAGTTCTGTTCGACAAGCATTTCACACATATCTGCCTTATGCTAAGCATTAGGGAACCAGTGATGAACAAGACATGCTTGCTGCTCCCGAGGGGATCACACACTAGCAGGAAAGACAGGCACACCAGGAGGAATTTAAATTTAAGATAAATGGAGATAATGCACAGAAAATGTTTGTCGTGCTACCTGGAATATAGAAAGCTCTCAGTCAAGGTCAGCGACTGTGACTATGTAAGTGCCAAGGGAAAGGAGGGAGGCCATGGAGTGCAGATAAAGACAGACAGCCCTCATGTGGATGCACCGCATGTTCTCCATCCAGACTGATCTACACTTGAGCTCATTCTATATTCAGTTTAGAGCATCATTTAGGAGAGACGCAGGGGAAGACTGGAACAGCTCCCGGTAGAATGTCCAGGGGTGAGAGGACCTGAACTCTATCAAGGAGGACTCCTAAGGGAACAAAGGATGTTGAGCCTGAGGCAGAGAAGATCAAGGGTCCATTAAGAATTTCATTTGCCCAATTATAAAAATGGCCAGAAATTATACTGTTTTTTTTTTTAATCTCAGTGAAAGAAACCTAAAGGTAAGGATTGCAGGTCCATAAACACCAGGGACCCAAGCTTCTTACATCTTTCTGTTCTGCCAACCTTAGGACTGGCCTCTTGTCCTCAAGGTTGCCTCATATTCCAAAATGACTACTAGAGTTCCAGCCATCGTGTCTCCATTCTAATCAGAAAGTGGGAAGAAACCACAACGTGGGACGAGGAAGGAGAAAAGGCCAGCTCTCTCTTAGGCCAGAATTTAGTGACATTACACCAGCTAACAGCAAGGGAGATGGGGAAATGCAGTCTTTGATTAAGAACACGGCACTCCTGAATAAAATTTAGGCTCTGTTCTAAGGAAGATGGTGAAAATAGATATTGGGTAGAGGACCAGGAGAGTCTGCTGCAATGAATACAGCATCTGTCTCTATGCACTTACAAGAAGCCTCTGGAGGGAGAGGAATGAGTGTATTTCATGAGGACAGAATGAGAGGTCAGGTTTCAGCCTAATCCAGGGAAGGACGTCTTCATTTCCAGAGTTCAGCAAACCATGGAATGGGCTGCCTCTTGCCATAGTGAGAATTCCCCTTTATTAGAATATTCCAGAAGAGCCTGGCTGGAAGCATGAAGGAATGCTGTGGTGAGGGTCCAGAATAGGGCTGGGCTTGAGGAGGGCTAAGATTCTCTTTCTGATCATTAAATGGACAATGCATCCCTTAGTTAAAGTTAAAGAATTCCAGTTAGGAGAAGAGGTACTTCAGGAGAGTGGGGATGCCCTCCCCAAGTGCCTGGGAGTCCCTCTGTAGGCAGCTACCACTCTGCCTGAACGTGAGCCTGGATATGAGCCAGGCAGATGTGAACCATCTGCCCATTTCTGAAATGATATTTATATGTAAAAGATACACAATTTATCAAAGTAGAATTAGGAAGTGCCAGTAAAGAGAAAGAAGGAAAATAAAATCCATTTATGATCCCTTTAGTAGGAATCTGACAGCTCTGATGGAAAGAGAATGATCTTGGGGTCAAATCCCCCTCAGTTCAAATGCAGTTTACACCAGCCACCAGCCCTATACACCTGAGAAGTCATTCAACTTCTCCGAGCCTCGGTTTCCTTATCTGTAAAACGTCAATGATAGCAAGAACCTTGAAGAGTCATAGTGACAATGAAATTTTTTTTAAAAAGCACTTAAGGAACATAACACATATGTACTTAATACATCATCAAAAAATATTAATTTTCTTCTCTCCCACTCTCTTCTAAACATTTATAGAGTATTTTATTCTAATCTTTATTTTGTTATTAGTTTACTATGATTGCCATTGTATTTCTGTATTCTGCATTTTATTCAGTGCATGTCATAATTGTTTTTGTTAGAAAAGACTCTCCAGAAACATAATTTTCATGTCTGGGTAATGCTCCAGCTAGCAGATACATCATAACTAATTTGCTCTTGGTAATTAATATATTTCACCTGTATTTACATAGAGAGAAGAACATTTTTTGAATAAGGCCTTTTTTGCATTTCGGATCATTTCTTTAGGATATATTTTCAAAAGTGAAATCAATGCACCAAAGAGTAAAAATAATTTAAGGCCTTTGACACAGAGTACCAAATTTTTCCCAACATTTAATTTTTATGTATGAGCTGGTTTCACAATTAAGTTTTTGTCCATTACTCCTTATAAATTGTGGATAGAGTCCTCATAAATTAAGGATAGAAGCTATATGTTTTCATCCTATAACCCCATCCCCTATTACAGGGTATATTTAAATAAGTATTTATTTAATGACTAGGAAGAATCAAGCCTATTCACATTCTTATTAGTGCAGTAATGCCTGTTTCATTCCATCCTCATTATAACTGAATATACTGAGATGGTAGGAGAGTGAGCAGTGGATCCAGAGGACAAATTCTTAATATACATCTTTGTTACCTTCCCAGAGACGCCTGGACTATTTCAAAACTTACAAAGGCTGGCAGAAGCCAAGTTTCTGACTCCTTCAATACCTATTGTCCCTAACTTGTATGCACACCTGGCTGAATTACGTATTTAGAAGTACTCTCTGACCACTAACAAAAGCAATGAGCTTTCTGCTAAATGTTTCTATCAGTCTCTGTTGCTGTGTAATAAACCACCTCAAAACTTAGTAACTTTAAAAAGCAACCATTTATTTAGTTCATGATTCTTCAAGTCAATCATGCTTAGCTCGGGCTCAGTTGGACAGCTCATCTGGTCTTGACCAAGCTAACTCACATATCTGCGGATGGTGACCTGGGCAGCTCCCGGCTTGGAGGGAGGCTGGCTGATGGAGGCTGGCTTCTCTTCCCTTCCAACAAGCTAGCCCAAGCTTGCTTGCATGGCCTCTGGAACGGGTTCCAAGAAATAGAAGACGGGAAACATGCATTGCCTCTTGAGGCTTTAGCTCAGACCTGGAACACCATCACAGCATTCTAGCAGCCAAACCATGTCACAAGGCTAGCCCAGATTCAAGGGGCGAAGGAAAAGAGTCCACCTCTTAGGCAAAGGTGCTGCAAAGCCACATGGCCCAGGATATGAATGCAGGAAAGGAAAGAAGGAAGAATTCAGCCTTTTTTTTTTTTTTTTTTGCAATTGACTAGTATTTCCCCAAGTGATAGAATGAATTAGTCTACTGGGTGGAGTTGCTAAATCTTGTCCAATTGGATCTTGAAGATTATTTATCTCCAATAACTTATGTAGTGCCTCAGAGGTTTAAAACTTTGGAAACGGTGTTATCTTGGCTAGTTTTTTGTGTAACCGGCACTTGAGGCACGTTGGACAGAAGCCATCAATTTTTAGATGGAAGATGAGTCTCAAGGAAGCTGAGCTGATGTCGAGAAGCTTGTAGATCTTCCCCAAGCCTCTCCTGCTCACAGGGGAAGCTGCTTGTCTCTTTGCTTTCAGTAACCAGAAGCCACAATTCCATTCATTGCTAAACTGCACTGCATTGTTCAGAGATGTATTTTAAGGGTTGGGGCTGCGGTAAAATTAGAACAGAAGCTGTCACTGTTCCATTTTCACCTACCCTGGTTCTAGCAATGGTGTTTTGAGTCAGGCTCTGTGGAGACATTAATAGCCTGGATTTGTGCCAAGAACTTGCAGAATCTTCCAACGGGCTCAGTTTTGCTCACCATAACTTGGGATCTATGAGATGTAGTTTCAGGAGGCACCGCCCCACAAACCCTGCTTGCTTAAAATTCTCCTGATGGAATACCAAGCCATTCCTTTTCCAGTAAGAAGTCCGTGCTAAAGTACAAACCACTAGGACATTAATTATTATTATAATAATTACATAATACATTACATAATTACACATCTATACATAATATGTATGTTCTTTTAATGAAAGACCAACCATTCCTTTCACAGTGAGAAATCTTTTTAAAAATGTAAACCACCAGGACTTTAATTATTGTTAATTTATTATAATCATTGTTATACTAATTCTATAATACATTATAAAATTGTGTGTTTTGTATATAGTGTTATTTGTGTATATATTATATAATTGTTATATAGCATTGTGTAAAATGTTATATAATTATAACACATATAATTCTGATATAATAATCTAATCATGATGAATATTTTGGTGGATGAGATATAGGAAACATTGGCCACCAGGCAAGGCAGAACAGCGATTCCGAGAGATGAGAAGCAAATGGGGTGAGCCGCGCCATGCGCCAGGATGGGGACTTGGCCATGAAAGGGTTCTGTGCTGCATTAGAGACGCCTGACCTGGGCTCAGGCAGTGCCGATAACAGCCCTGGACCACATGTTGCCCATTCCTGTACGACTGTGAAAGTCTTTGGCCTTTCCGTACCCTATTCTCCTACCCTTTTCCAGACTCTGACTTTCGGGACACTTCACTCTATATTAATCTTGCTTTATCTTGGGCAAGGCACCAAGCAAATTACCTGCACTGTTTCATTTACTCCTCATAATTGCCCAGTGCATCAGTTAGCACGCTTCCAACTTCGGGTAACAGAAGCCCCGATTCAAAATGGCTTAAACAAGAAAGGGACTTCTTTTCTCAGATACCAAAATGCCTGGAAGCAAGACAGTTTCACAACTTGTTAATCCACTTCCTCAACAACACCATCGAGCACCTAGAATTTTCCTGTCTTTCTCTAATGTCACCCTCTGCTGGCCAGCCTTGTACGTCACGGCCCACGCTGGCTGCCACATGTCAAGACACAGCAGGTGGACGACACAATGTTCCCCAGAAGAGACACCTTTTCCTGTGGCCTTTTCTACATCCCCGTGGCTGCGAAGGAGCAGAGCGTCTCCTCAGACCTACTCTGACTCCAGAGCCAGAGCGATTCTTTTTTTATTCCAAGCGGACTTTTCGGATGATCCTGCCTTGGTTATGGCTAATGACCAAGGTGATTTGTTGGCTCATTTTCAGCAGGGATTTTAAAATAGTGATTACCAGGTTTGATTTCTCCCAAAGAGGAACTTTAAATTTAGCTTATACCTGCAGTTCTCCTCTGAAACTTTGAAGCCAATCTTTTCAACATCACATAGAAAATACTAATCGTGTCCCAGAGTTTGGGGATAAACCGATTATCTGTTATTGCCGCTGCAAATGCTAGAACGTACCTAATGAGAGGGCCTGAGGAATACGTACTTTGTTTACGACCACAACAGAGAGCCTGGGATGGTGGGACAGGTCTTCAAGCTGGCGGCCCCCCGGCGAAGGGGACGCAGCCATCCTTGTTTAAGCTGACAATTTACTCTGATGACAAAGTAGTGTTCCTGTGCCCTGTTATAACATAAAACCAAGCAAAAACCAAAACCAAACAATGAATTAAATGATTAAATGCCTATCAGGACCCACGTGCTAGAGCTAGGGCTTCAGGAAGACGCTCTCGATGATAGAGCTTAGTGGCCAGGGACGCAGACTCTGAAGCCTCACTGGGTGCCTTTGGACCCTAACTCTGGCCCTTATTGGTGGTATAATCTTGGCCAGGCTGCCTAATTTCTCTGTGCCTCACCATCCTCATCTGAGAAATGGGACCAACAATCACATCTATCTGACAGAGTATGTAAAGTGCTCAGAGCAATCTGTGGCCCACAGTGTATCACTGTTTCATCTCCTTATCTCATTTATTTGAATGTTTCTCACCACCCCCATGATGGATGGAATTGGGATCCTAGTAGCCGTCCCTTGGAGCTGTTACAAGGGCAAAAGGTGATGCATTATTGGGGAAGTACTCAATTAATGGTTCCAAAAACCAGTCCCCCACAAGGAGGCGGAGGCCAAGTGACTAAGTGACTCAGCAGGTCACCCAGGGGAGCTGGCCCTCTCGTTCCACAGCCACCCCTCCCTGGACACACAGTTTCCTCCCCATCGCCTCTATTCTGAGCTAATTCCTCTGCTCACCTCTGCCAATGGTGGCCCGTCCTGCGGAGAATCCAGGCGGGCTCTGGGCAGTTTACAAAGGACCTGGCTGTGTGACCTCTCTCATCTCCTCCCTGGCTGTCCCTCCCCTGGCTCACTCTGGTCCAGCACCTGCAGCCTTCTTTCTCTTTTCTACATGACAAGTTCATCCCATCTTATGGACCTCTGCCCTGGCTGTTCTCCCCCAAAACCCTAAATCTTTTAATGGCTGACTCCCTCTTATTATTCAGAACTCAGGTTAAATGTCACCCCTTACAGACGCCTTTCCTGGCCACACACTAAAGTGCCCATTCATTCACTGGTTAGTGGATAGCTCTGCTTTTAAGTACAATGGGAATGTACTTAATACCACTAAAAGGTATGCTTAAAAAGGGTGAAGATAGTAAATATTATGAGTATTTTACCACAATACAATTTTTATTTTTTTTTTTTAAGATTTTATTTATTTATTTGACAGAGAGAGAACAAATAGGCAGAGAGGCAGGCAGAGGGAGAAGGAGAAGCAGGGTCCCCACCGAGCAGGGAGCCCGATGTGGGGCTCGATCCCAGGACCCTGGGATCATGACCTGAGCTGAAGGCAGACGCTTAACCGACTGAGCCACAGGCGCCCCCACAGTACAATTTTTAATAAGGCAGTGACCTGTCTTTTGTATGCTCTCTCTCTTTCCCTCTGGCTCACTTGCTCTAGAAAGCCAGCCACCATGTTTGTGGGCTGTCCCATGAAGAGGAGCCCAGTTCTACCCTTGTTAGAGAGATCCCGAGCTTGAGGCCCAGACGCCTGACCACAGAAGCTTTGAGATAAGAGATGTTAGCTGCTTTTATGCCACTGAGTTTGTGGGGTGGCATTGGGGGGAGGCAGATTTGTTTCATGGCAATAGATCATAATACACTAACTATTGTCTAGTTCATTTGTGGGTAAAACAAGGGAGCCAGAGCACCCTAACCCAGGCGAGAGGCCTGACACCTTAGAAGGCCCCAGTCTCTTCCTCTGCTCCACACACATCCTCCCCAGTGGACAAGGAGCTGGAGGGGTCAAGGGAACATAGCTACCCTATACACAAGTTACACAAGATTCCAGAGTGCCCTGCTCAAATGTCCCTGAGCCTGCCTCCAGATTCTGGGGGAGGGGACTTCCTCCTCCTGAGGACAGACCATTCCATTATGAGTACACCTTAAGGCACAGGGAGCTGTTGGGGGTTGGGGGTTGGACTGAGCCAGATATGTGGGTGGGGTGCTGACAATGTGTGGCCTGATTGTCTCCTTATACATATTTAAACACATGGCTTGGTGCCTCCATTAGCACTCTTGTCCCTGACGCTACACATCATCGAGGCAGCCCTGAGTGGAGGTAATCCTATCTGAGGACCGACTGGGATCATGTCTGTGTAAATACCGATTGCAGAGCATGACACGCAGCGAGTGATCAACAAATCACAGCCTTGCTCCTGCTTGGCATTCCTGTGATGGAAAAGTACAGAAAAGCTGGATTTGTCACCGGAATCAGCTTTCTTCCCAAAGCATCCCTGGTTGACAGTTCTGGGCCTCCTGGGGTGAAAGTCATGTCTGGTCCTGGGCAAATTCCCAGCTCTGCTATGGGAGGCTCCTACCAACAGCCAGGAACACACACTCCCTGTCATTTTCAGAAAGAAGGAGCAAGACGCAGGCTAGCCAGTTGGGGATCTTCTGCCCCTGCCCCTCAAGGCCTCGTGAGAATTTTGGCAACAGTGTTAGCATTTCTTCCTACCAGGAGGCAAGAAGAAGGAGACATCCCTGAGTTCCTTAGGAGGTGAAAATGTGCTGTTTTATCTTCACGTTGTTATTCATTCAGCAAATTCTTTTTGAGCTAGTACAGCAGAAGGAATAAGAGTTATTTCTTTCTATCCAGTTCGTCTGAGAAAAATCTGAGCTAGAATCCTGGGATTTGCCTCTCACTAGCTGTTGGGCAAGTTACAAAATCTTTCGAAACCTCAGGGCTTTCACTTGTAAAATGACAGTTAAAAATTGTCTCAGTTGCATAGGGCTGAGCGAAGAACAAAGGATACTCATGAAGAGTGCTCAGGACAGCTCAGGCTCCTCATCTGAAAATAGGGATTGAACATAGCACAGACTCCCAGGTTTGTTGAGTGAACGGTGAGGTCATAGATCTTTCCTCTAGCACCTGACACATGGAAAGGGCTTGCAGTGGTTGGATGGTGGCCCCGCAAAAGACATAGGTGCCTGGAATGTAGGAATATGGCATTATTGGGGAAAAGAGTTATTGCAAATGTAATTAAGGATTTCAAGGTGAGATCATCCCGGATTAGGGTGGGCCCTAAAACCCATGTCAGGTATCCTTCTAAGAAAAGAGAAAGGCAGGAGATACACAGAGGAGAAAACCCCGAGAAATCAGAGGCAAAGATTGAAGTGATGCAGCCCCAAGCCACGGAACATGTGGAGCCACCGGCCAATGCAAGGAAGATTCTCCCTTAGAACCCTTGGAGGGAACTTGGTTCTGCCAACTTCTTGATTTCAGGCTTCTGCCTCCAAAACGGTGAGAGAATGCATTTCTATTGTTTTAAGTCACCAACTTGGGGGGAACTGGTCACAGCAACTTTAGGAAAAAAATAAAGGGCGTAATAAATGTACACAATTGCTATTATCTGTTGCTTCTCTTTGCCCTACTTTGGTTTGTTGCCCACAGAAGGAGAGCAAGCCTCTGTGAGGTGCCTGAGCTGGGCCACAAAGGAAAAAACCCACGTGCAGGAAGGTAGGTCGCAGCTTCGGTCCTGCCCCTGGCCCCTCCTGCTGGGCAGGGCTCCTTCCTTTGGCTGCCTTTGTGCCAGGGCCCCTGAGGCTGGCAGCGCCCCCCCGCCCCACACCCAGACAAGAGATTCCAAATCGCAGCATGAAGGGAATAATTGTCAGCGAGATCCCAGATTGTTTTGTCACATACATTTTGCAATATGACGAGTAGGCGTCCAAAATATGCTCCAGGAGGGGGGAGCAAGACATTTTCCAAAAGCCTACTTGGCAGCCCGAGTCACTGTGCTGAATCAAGTGCCCGTCTCGTTCTTGGCTTCGCTCCTCCTACTGTGTGATGCTGTGTCACTCAGGAGGGGGCGTGCCAACCAAGTGCCACCAGGGGGAAAAAAAAGCCAGCTCCCAGCGGGGTTGGAAGCATCAGCTTGACGCTATTGACTGCTTTAGGATTTTTCTAGATGACGTCATAATAATAGCTCTCTTCCTATGACCCTAAAAATAACAAGCATCGATAGCCATTAGGTACAGCCCCTTGCGAAAGGCGCTTTATGTGCGTGATCCCTTTTTATCTTCTCCGTAATTGTATGAGGTGGGAATTATTATTATCTCTCTTTTTCAGAGCAGCAAACTGAGGAAGAAGGAAGTTCAAAGCAATTTGCCTACGATTCCATTTCTAGGACGCGGTAGAGGTAATCTCCTAGCTCTCTGTAAAGCTGGAGGTGTGGCGCTGAACAGCCACTTTGTATCATGTTCTACAGGTGGGTGGAATCCGGATCCTAGGTCCCTCACCCCCACAGAGAGAGACTGCTTGTGTGTAGAGCAGACTCCCTCAGACTGGTGACTCCAGGTAGGAGGTGAGTGGGTGCGGCCGTTCAAATGTGGAAAACTTACGTAGCTTAAACAGAATTCTTTAAGGAGGGCAGATCAAGTTTTCTCCCTCTGCCGTCTCTTCTGGAGCCCAGCATGGACAGATGCTAAAGTAAGAGAAAGTCTTTTGTCATGCAACTCGGGCCCAGGAAGTAGACTGACATTCTTTTAGCACAATGTGGAATAGGAGAAATGTTTGCAATAGGTTAGTCTTGGTAATTGAAAGATTTACTGGAGGACAGATTATTCCAAGAGTCTCTTCCCTACCCTTTCTACTCATAAAACTTCACTATGGATTGTCTACCCCACATTCATTTCTGTCCTCTTGCTTCCTAACCAAACTCAGGCATTGTTCTATCTCTCCAACATTAGACTAAGTGGCCATCTACCTCACGCCCAGCTCCAGGGATGGGCTCGATGACTAAGAGTAACCCTGCTCTCTCTGCCGGTGATTGGTTCCAGGATACTCCCAATTCTTTCCAAGGAAACATGAGAAGTCCTCTGGAGTGAGTGGTGGCTTGGTGGCTTCTGGGGAAAATGTCTTTGCTTCAAGGAAAGAGCCACAGGCGGGAAAAAAAAGAGAGACCCCTTCTTCCTCTAGATCTTGTCCTATCTGGAGAGGATGCTCGGAACTACTGCCACCATCTTGTTACCAGCTTGAGAAAGAATCCAACTGATGATGGCACAGCAGAGAGAAAGAGAGAAACTCTTCCTGGATACCCTTGTTGAATGGCTAATTCAACCAGCTTTGGGCCCGCCCTGCCCCTGGCACTCCTGGTATGTGAGATAATCAATTCCCTGTTGTTTAAACCAGCTTGAGTCAGGGGTTTTTTTCTGCCACCAAAAGCATCCTGACTAATACAGAACTCAAAGCAGACTCTCCTCCCCCTCCTCCTCCACCCAGCAGCTGAACTGAATGCCACTGAGAATTGCCAACAACCCATTCCAGAGGCTGCACACAAGAGGAGGAGGGATTTGGGGGGTGGGGGGTTGGTGATGGGGAATACAAGAGCTTTAAAGGACTGAGGAGTTGCGGGGAATGGGGACAAAGAACAAAGGAGCAAGGGAAAGGACCCCTCTGTGCCATCAGAGTGGGGTAGAAACATGGTAGAAACGTGCTCAGGAGTCTATGACTAAGGTTCCATACCCATGGGCAAGGTGAATACACTAAAGCTGCCCCTACTAAATCTCCACTCAAAACGTGTTGGACCATAATGTTGGAGCCCAGAGCAAAGAGCTGACCGAACACTCTCCATGGATTTATATGGTCCTTCCCTGGCAACCATTAACCATCCTTTGGGAGGCCAAATTAGCCTTTCTTCCATAAAATACAGTGTACTGCTGGAATTAGAGATTGTTGGCCCCAGTAGTCTTTTTTTTTTTTTTTTTTTTAAAGATTTTATTTATTTATTTGAGACAGAGAGAATGAGAGAGAGAGAGTACATGAGAGGGGGGAGGGTCAGAGGCAGAAGCAGGCTCCCTGCCGAGCAGGGAGCCCGATGCGGGACTCGATCCAGGGACTCCAGGATCATGACCTGAGCCGAAGGCAGTCGCTTAACCAACTGAGCC
>NC_138372.1:161517315-161532729 GCF_054177405.1 Leptonychotes weddellii
TTTTTTTAAAGATTTTATTTATTTATTTGAGACAGAGAGAATGAGAGAGAGAGAGTACATGAGAGGGGGGAGGGTCAGAGGCAGAAGCAGGCTCCCTGCCGAGCAGGGAGCCCGATGCGGGACTCGATCCAGGGACTCCAGGATCATGACCTGAGCCGAAGGCAGTCGCTTAACCAACTGAGCCACCCAGGCGCCCCTTGGCCCCAGTAGTCTTAAAAGGCTAACAAATCTGAACCCTCTTATTTTGTGAAAGGGCCTCCAAGGCCTGGGACGGGAAGTGATTTCCCTGAGGCAGTGCCAAGGGAGTTTGTGGGAAGAGATGACACTGAAACGCAGGTCTCCTATCTCCCAAACTGGACCCCAGACACCACCATTCCCCTGAGTGCGTACCAAGAAACTGTCAATAGATTTTAACAGCCAGAACAGTTTTGGATGATCAAGTAAACTCAGAAAGTGTTGCATTAAATAAATCATATTAAAGATTTTTCAAAACTAGAGAACTCCTCATAGTTTTTTGTTTTGTTTTGTATGTTTATTTATTTGCCAGTAATGCTTTGTGAATCACTAAAACTGAACTGTAGTATACTCTCTTTTTCAAACCTGTTGGACCATGGAACCTTTCTTTCTCCCAAAGTATCTTACAGGAATAGTATTCTGCAAATTATATTTCAGCAAATGCACAACATGGACCTGCCTCCATAAGAAGGGAATGAGGTCAAAACATGAAGAGAAGCAGAGACAGGCAGGGTTGAGAAAATGGATGGAGGAATAGACAGATGAATGGATAGATAGATGGAAGGATATAGAAAAGCAACATAATTTGAGCCCCTGACCTAAAGCAAACTTGCAACATGAACCAATACATTTTTTCCTCTTAAGCTAGCTTGAATTGTAGGTTAGTTGGGTTTTGGGTTGTCATTGTTACTATGATAATAATGCTTAACAAATAATCCCCAAGTTACTGTTTCAGTAACTTACTACCACAAGTGTTTATATTACACTGTTGGATCAGCTGGACGAGGCTGGACCTCAGCTTCTGGTTATGGTTAGGCCCCAGACTGGAACATAAGGTACTTGGTGGATGTTCCTCTCATGGTGGTAAGAAGTTCCGGAAAACTGGTGGAAATTTGCCTCTTAAACCTCAGCTTGAAAATGGCAGCTTGAAACTGTTATTTCCAGCCATGAACCATTGCCCAAAGCAAGTCTTATTGTCAAAGCCCACAATCAACAATAGAAGAAAACTATACTCTGCTCATAGGGAAACCAAGACAAGAGCAGGGAAGGAAAGAAGAATTGTGGACAAATAAGAAAACACTAGAAATTAGGTCTTTTATTACTTACAACTCAGAGTCCTGAAAAATTCAATTAGCTGGTTAATTTGTGGGTTCCTACTTGGTTAAGTGCCTTTAAGCTACAGAATACTTTATAGCTTGACAAAGTTGGCCACTTTACTCTCTTTGACTGTTCCTCACTCCCATGACATCCTGCCTTCTCCATTCGTTAGTTCATCCTTCTCTTTGGATTTGTCATAAATTATTGTTTCCCTTTTGTGTGTTTAATCGACTTTTGTAATTGTGTTACGGATGAACAATTCAAGCTATTGCGGTATGGTGGAGCAGCTGAGAGCTAACAATTCAATGTCAGCAGAGTTGCCCTATTTGCACAGAAAGTTTGTTTGTTCAATTATTTGACTGTTTCTGTTGCATTCACTATTTCTAAAAACAACTGCATTAGAAAAAAATGACAGTACTGATCTTAGCAATAAGAAGAACAGATCTCATAAACTTAAGACGTTTGCCACAGAAATGGAAGTCATTAGGTGTATTTTGAGTTGGGAATCTTGAGCTTCAAGAGGATCAAACTCCATTATTTAATTATGAAAGAAAAAACAGAATCAAAGAACATGTCTGGGTGCTGAAACTGTATTGTTGAAGACTATGCTGTAGAAGTGAGGTGTAATTGGGGATTTAATTATATTTTATAGTCCTCTGGGGATGTAGACCCCTTGACGATATATAAGGGCATGATTTGACTTTCAAACACTGATTTTCAGACATTCTCCAAGAAAGGCCCTGAAGGGGAAAAAGGGGGACTTACTACCTGTATTTAGAAAATAGTAACATGAACATGGTCACCTGCCAAATCTGTGCGCATGACTTGAGAGAGTACATGAATCAAGAGAAAGGAGCATGGTGTATTGCGCACAGGGATCTAGCTCAAGCTTCCAGTTCTAGGACTTTAAGGCAAATTACTTACCCTCAGTTTTCCCATCTGTAATATGGGGCACAACACCACAGACATCTCAGGGTTGTTGAGAAGTTAAAATGAAATAATACTGATTAGTGAAAGCTTCTTGTTATACACTAGGCATTGTTCATATACTTTACATATGTTAGCACATTACTTAACAACATTTTATGAGTGGTTCTTTTACTGAGAAGAAAACTGAGGCATAAAGAATGCAAATGACTGGGTGCCTGGGTGGCTCAGTCGGTTAAGCGACTGCCTTCGGCTCAGGTCACGATCCTGGAGTCCCGAGATCAAGTCCCGCATCGGGCTCCCTGCTCGGCAGGGAGTCTGCTTCTCCCTCTGACCCTCCCCCCCTCATGCTCTCTCTCTATCTCATTCTCTCTCAAATAAATAAATAAAATCTTTAAAAAAAAAAAAAAGAATGCAAATGACTTACCCCAGGTTCCACAGCTAGCTAGTGGTAGAGCTGGGATGCCAACCCAAGCCAGCTGGTTCCACGGACTGTGTTCTTGACCCCTCACTATAGGCTGAATTTTGGTGTTCCTGCAAGATTCATGGGTTGAGACCTAATCCCCAGTGGGATGGTATTTGGATATGGGGCCTTTGTGGCAGGTGATTAGGTCATGTGGGTGGAGCCCTCATGAATGGGATTAAGGTCCTTATAAGAGAGACCCCAGGGAGCCCCCCTCAGTCCTGCTTCCATGTGACGACACAGTGCAAAAATGGACATTTGTGAACCGGGAAGAGTCCTCATCAGACATGGAATCTTCCAGTGCTTTGATCCCAGCTTTCCTAGTCTCCAGAATGGTGAGAAATCAATGTTTGGTGTTCAAGCCACCCCGTCCATGCTATTATAGCAACCAAACTAACTCGACATCATCACACCTCTCCAACAAAGTAAGTATGTGTACTTCCATAGACCGCAGATTCAAGGGAAGTGTGCATCTTCCTTCTTTCACCTCAGTGAGGACTGGTAGAAGCACTAGAACAATTGCTTGGAACCCCCTGTGTGTGCCTTGCGGGTCTCATGTGCCTCCTTGGCGACATGCAAGTATATGGGGCAAATTTGGGGTGGCTCTGCTTCCGTTTAGCTCTGTGACCTTGGGCAAATCATCAAGCTCCTTCACCCTCTACTTCCTCACCTATAAAATGGGGCTGAAAATACTTGGCCCCTAATAATTTTACAGAAGTCTTGTGAGCTCTAAAGAGATAACAAATGCAAACATCCCTCAAAACTTTAAGTCCTCTGCAAATGCTAGATTTCTTTTATAATATAATGAGGCTGATCTTTTAAGATAGCATGCCAGAACCTAACCTCTAAATGAGAGCTGGCCCTTCCAAAGCATTCTCCTGCTCTCCCACCAAGACGTGGGTTTATTCAAATGAGGCCGTTTTTGCTCGAGATGTGCTTGGAATGTTTCTTTGGAAATTACCTTTACAGCTGGTTCCCAATCCAAGTGAGAAAATCAGTTTTATTAACTTACTGGCCTCTATTTCATTTGGGGAGCCAAAAATAGTATTTCTGAGCTGTTCTCCCATCTTATTTATAAGAGGCAGTTCTGAATGATTTATGTCTATTGAAAATAATGAATCCACCCTCGGCGGGGCGGGGAGGGGGGAGGCGGGGGAGTGCACAGGCAGATTTGCCTCTGGAGGCCATGAAAGGAACCTGTCTTAGGACCCTGCAAGGAGTCTCAGTATGTCACCTGACCTTTTACACTCCTCAGACATGAACAACTGTACCCCGTTTTACCAGCCGGGTCTGGGAGCTAGGGCTTCACCTGTTGAAATATCAGGAAATCCATCCCTAGAATCATCTCTGGACTGAAAAGAACCTTAGAGGTTATGCCATATCTGAATCGCTCCATTCCTGTATTCCTTCAAAAAAGCACCCCCAGAGCACTGTCCCAGCACCACTGGGGAGCCCAAAGATGGAACTGGCCCCAGGCAAGGAGGTGCACCCCATGGTGTAGGCCTGGGTACCAAACACTAAACTTCTGGACGATTATTTCAAACTCAGTGTGGGGAGGTGGGGATTCTTACCGAAACTTTCCAGCTTTTAGCTTCCCTAGAAGAGGTGGACAAAAATACATGTGCATTTCTCTAAGGAATGAGAGGGCAGGCTGAGAAGTACCTGCCCTATTGTCCTGGGGGCCTGCTCAGCCCCTTAAGTCTGAGTTCTTCTTTGACATGAGGATTTGCAGCAGAAGAGGAGGTAATCACATCTGCGTTGGGGAAAAACGATTTCTCTGGCAACCGAGAGAGGGAATGAATGCAGTGGGGGAGCCCGGTGTGGGGGAGGCGGCTAGGTCCCCACAGGCATGAAGAAGGCCCACACCAGGGAAGTGCGTGGGTGGTGGTGCTCAGTTCCTGTGGTATTAAGGCTGAGGAATCCACAGGCCTTGGCACCCAGAGAATAAAGTGGCTCAAACCAGGTTTGAGCCCTGAAACCTAATGAGGGTCTTTTTCCCACCAACTGTGCTACCCCAAATCAAGAAAATGAAAATATTATGTTCTGAAACCAAATATAATTCATGCAGGGGGAAAAAATGCCAATTTCTTTAGAACACTTCGGTGGATTGGGTGGTCAGGAGAGAGTCTGGATTTCCCACAATCACCAGTCCAATTCTGCACACTTTGGTGGAGCTAAAGCACAGAGAGGGGCTTGAGGACAGAGGGGAGGGACACGGTGTGGCCCAAAGAAGGCACCCTGGCATTTCAGGCAGGCCAAGTCTTCATCGTGTACAACCATCCTGTGCACTGCAGGGCATATAACATTCCTGCTCCCCGGGTATTAAAGGCCTGTAGGACTGCCTTTTATCATGGCAACAGTCAAAAAGTGCTCCCCTACATTTTCAAGTGTACCCTTGGGACATGAGGCCACCTTGCTTGAGAGCCACCAGGCTACAGACAGAAGTAAGGGTAAGAGACACCCTGGCCCCATCTGTGTAAGAGTCACTCCCACAGTCCTACAGCAACGCTCTGTTATGAATAATCTAATACTGACCACAGATTCTTCCCTGCGCATGCTCCCTTGAATGCCTCCAGGCCTTTATCCTGCTGTTTCTTCCTCGGCGCATTCTCCTCCCATGCTGATTTGCCTGGCCAACTCTTCGTGTCTGGCACGTGGTGAGAACTCAAGAAATATCAGCCATGACATATCTCTGCTCTTCCAAGACTGTTCCACTTTACTGGGGAGAATAAGCCACGCTTTCCATGTCCGCTGTGCTTTATGCTTTTCTCCATTAAAACAATGACCAAACTGAGCTGGGATCATTTATTTCCAAAGAGAACATGAACTTCTAATAGACCCTCAAAAATACGTGTGAAATCAATGAATAAATAATATCTGAATTTGCCCCCTGATCTGCAGTAACTTTCAACAACCCCAAGAGGAGACAAGGAAGGTAGTGTTTCTATTTTGCTGAGAAGAAAACCACAAAACTCCTTCTCCCCAAAAATCTACCATGTATCCGGTGCTTAATTGGTGTTGGGCAGTGAACTGTCACTGCCATTTGAATACACTGTATCATTTAGTAGGGAGTAAGGGTAAGTGGCTCTCCCAAGGTCAAGGGCAAACAGCCAGCAATGGAGGGGCTGAGCTGCACATGGAGGTCTTCTGCCTCCTCATCAGTGGGGCTCGTGGGAGGCACCGCAAGGAAGTAGGGCACACAACAAATCCCAAATGCACACATCAGGATTTAGAAAGAGGGCATATTAAGGCTAGAACTCTCTTTACAAAAGGATTTCAGGATGATACCTTGCAAAGCATAAGCTCTTCTATTAATTTTTAAATTTTTCTGACCCAGTCCTGCAGAAAGTCACCAGTTGCATGAAGCCGACCCACCTGGGTTTCTGGGAATCCCGACATCCCAGTCGGTGCCAGGGCAGTGAGGGTCCTTAGCCCATAGGAGCACCATCTGGATCCCCTCCAGGCCCTGCAACCACCCCACTGGCATGTGTGACCAGGTTCTTGGTCCTACTTGCTTGGAGCTCACCTGGGAGGGACCCCAGCACTGGGGAGACCACAGGGCATGCTTGGCTCCAACAGGCCCAGGCTTTGGGCTGAGGTTGGGGGCTGCATTTTGCATTTGCCTCAACGCTTGGGTGGTCTTCAGCACTGCTGCCAAAGAGCACATATTGTAGCAATTTACTGAGAGACCACAGAAGTGGGTAAAGCGGCAAAGCCTGGAGTGGGCTTGGAGCTGGGCTCCACACCCCCACCCCTGCCAACCACCTCCTGCCACCCACCGGGAGAAGCAGTGCTTCTGGCCACGCACAGAGCTCCTTCCAGAGCCTTGTTCTCATGCTCGACGACGCATTACCTGTCACTCCCCTCTCTGAGCCTCTGTCTTACTCAGATATAGAAATAGGGCCAACTGGGGCACCTGGGTGGCTCAGTCATTTACATGTCTGACTCGATCTTGGCTCAGGTCTTGATCTCAGGGTCATGAGTTCAAGCCCCACATTGGGCTCTATACTGCACATGGAGCCTACTTAAAAAAAATAAGGCAGGGACCCCTGGGTGTCTCAGTCGGTTAAGCATCTGCCTTCAGCTCCAGTCATGATCCTGGGATCCTGGGATCGAGCCCCACATAGGGCTCCTGCTCAGCGGGGATTTTGCTTCTCCCTCTCCCTCTGCCTGTCGCTCCCCCTGCTTGTGCTCTCTCTGACAAATAAATAAATAAAATCTTTAAAAAAAAAATAGGGCTAACAATGTCCACTACTTACGTCCGACATGAGGGCGAGATGGGGCCTGTTCAAGCGCTCATAGTAGTGGAGGGTGTGGTAGAGGGGGAAACTTTTGTGACCCACGAGGCTGAGAGGGTGCCCAGTCCAGGTCTGAAGCTGTTTTGCATTGAGTAGATGCACCATTCCCGACCCTTCTGGAGAAACAGAGATGGGAAAGATACAGCCCCAGCTGTCACAGCCCTAACATGAGGTCTGGTTTTTGTTTTCTTTCAACTTGGAATGGCCAAGGGGACAGCAGCTGTGATGGGAGGGGAGACTGCGCACCAGGCGGGTGGGACAGGGGCTGAAGGAGCCTGGGCCCCAGGTCGGATTCAACTCCCAGCAGCTTTGCTTGTGCTGGCCCCATGCTGCAGACACACAGCCAGGTGTCCTCAGATCGTCTTTGAAGTTATCGTGGAGTGGATGCAGATTATCGTCCGCCCCCCAAAAGCAGGCATCATTCACCCTATTCAGAGACAAAGAGGTCATTCTGTGGACAGGCCACAGGTGAAAGTCTCAGAGCCGAGCAGCTGTGTGACTTGGGGCCTCCATTTCCTCATCCATAAAATGGAAAACATGACAGGCTCCCTCCCGGGTTCCTTCAAGAAAGGAAATATCCATTTCACTGCTTAGCACACACAGCATCTGGCGTTATCAACTGTGGTTATTATGAAGTAATAATATCTCGATATTCAAGTCACTTCCAGGTGTTCTAGATATTCAAGGTAATGCTAGATAGTTTAGATAATAAGTAGGTATCCAAAATACTGTGGATGCTTGACGCACATTAGCTTTTTGGCTGTCACCCCCACCCACTCCAGCCACACGTGAGCTCTGTGTTTCCAGCACTTAGCACAAAGTGAGCACCTGAAGACACGAGGTGGTGGAACGAGGGCCTTGAGGTGGCAGGTGTCCTCTGGATCTGTGAGTTTATGAGTGTGCAGTAGCATCCTTTCGGGAACACGAGCATGGCTCTAACCCTGACTCACATACACACACTGTTAATCTCTTAGCAGTCTTCGGGCTCTAGGGGGGATCCATGTCCAGATACACTGCAGCCCACGACTCCTAGGCCTCAGCGCAATCATTCGCCAGGACTGTACCTGAGAAGAGCTGAGCCCTGACAGCTGGGGCCAGAGCTCCCCCGGCCGCCCCCCCACACCCCGGGGGCCCCACGCCTACCTGCATCTCCTTCACCTGCAGGTGCCCCAGTAGCCAGGCCCGGCCGTCCCCTGGCCCCGCGTTGCTGCTTTCCCTGCCAAAGCAGCCTCACTCGGGCGTTGAAAGGATCCCAGGAAGAACTCTAACCTGAACGTGAACATCTCCAAGAATGTTTTTAATGGACTTGTGCTTGCATAGGGCGGTGGCACAAAACTGAGAGGGGAAATAGTTACTGTGAAACATTTCCCTTCGAGCTCCCCTGTCCAAGGAGATGTTTATCTTCATCAAAAACGCGTGTGTTTCCAAAGCGATGACAGCAGCGGGGGGGCCGCTCAGGCCTCCCCCCTCCCAGCAGCAGGGCCCCCTGTGTCCACCACCAGCGGCCGTTGGAGCCCAGCCTCCCCTATCCACACACGGAACCAGATGCGCCCAACTGGGAGTGATCCTCCCCCTCTGGAAAGAAACCAGCTACTCATTCTCCTTTGATTTCCCCGTTTCAGAGGCTATCCTGCAGGTCTGGAATAACAGACCAATGTTGTTGCGAGACAATGGGATTCTTTTCCCTCACTGGTTGGAATCAGGGTCTTTTTTCAATATAACACATTGAGTTTTCATTAAATTAAGTTCAACAAACATGTACTGAAGGCCAGCTACAGGCCGGGTATGTGAGCTAGGTGCTCGGCAGCAGGGTTGTAACCTTACTAACCATCCCTACCAGCACACCTGACCCAGGGGCTTGCCCTGTGTAGCTCAGGACCTTCCCCAACTCCTTCCCAGTATCCTGGAGTTGGTTAAAGGCACTGTTCACCCAGTTGCCTTCTCTTGGACCCGGGCAATCACCCTCAACTCCTGGGTCTCCTTCAGCAACAAGTTCAAACGATTATAACTGCTACATGACCGAATCCGTTGTTCTCCATGAGGCCCTTGTTGCTGCCATCCTGTTCACCTTTTATGATTTCTACCCAGACTGGTGCTAGAACCCCGTTCTTGGATCCCTCAGTGTCTCCACTTCTAAACCATCTTCACTCTGCGTCCAGAACCATCTTTCTCCAACACGGTCTGACCCAACCCAACTGAAGCATGTTTGATGGGTGCCCACTCCCTCTCATGAAATTCTTACTTTTGATTTCCCAAGGCCCTTCTCAAACTGAGTTCAGCTTGACTACGCTCTTGTCTGCAATTACTCCTCCACCCCAACCACTGGAAGCTGCCCTAACGTGGCATCTGACTCACTGTCCGCCATCTGCCGTCGGGTAGCAGGAGTGAGCCAAGTCATTTTAAACCAACTGCCTGGTTGCACCTTGACCATGTTACTTTCATGTCAGCGTCTCTGCTCAAGGTGACTCTGTGCTCCCTGCGGAAGGGGGCTCGTGGGTGCTCAGGGATGTTGGAGGGGATGAAGGAATTCTGGGATTGGGGGCTGAGGTGTGGGAAGAAGGCTAAGCCAAGTCTCCAGGCACAGAGCGATATCGCTGCTCTCTGGCAATGGGATGGCCTTTGCCCACTGAGAATCCTCACAGACCAGCTCCATGCTGCCCGGGTTCCACAGACCCTGACAATGCCCCCTTCCCTGTCTGCACTGGGCAGTCACCTTCCCAAGCCCCAGGAGTACATTGCTGACTGGCTTCGCCTCTAGGTACAAGTGGATGAATTCAGTGCGTGCCAGAGAGCTAGGTCTGGGGTGGAGAATAACTCACCAATTAACCCTACAATAAAACCTGCTGACTGAATGCTGCCTCTCCCAGGGTGGCTCCCACCGCCTCCTTTAACTGGTAAAGTTCTTTATGGTGTAAGACCAAGTTCATAGGCCACCTCCTGCGTAAATCTTGCCATACAGAGCCCAGGCAGATTTCCTTGTTACCTCAGCTGTGATCCCAGGACATATTTCTCATACCACTGTTATGAAGTGGCAGTTGCTAATCTACGTGTCTTTCTTTGCCACTGGACAAGGCCCTGTGGAGATGGAGACATGCAGGCCACTAGCTTTGAGAGGCATTCCGTGACCTAGCTCTGTCCCCCATTCTGGGAACTTTGCTCTCTCTCCCTCCTGCCAGGCAGGGGTGGAAAGGCATCCATTTCCTTCACGAGCCACATCATGCATCAGAATGCACACGAGCCACATCATGCATCAGAATGCAGTCTGCTTGACGGCCTAAAGTATTTTCCTGAAGGCCGTTAAGGGGTCATTAAAGAATGCCTACTAGTCAAAAATCTATTTTGAGTGAAGAGAAGAAGGCCACTCCATCTTTGCCATTATTGTCTCTTTCCAGCCACTGGGCTCCTCAAAGGCTGAGCCTCCCATGCCACCTCAGCGTGTGCCTTTGTCCCCAGTGGGGACTGTATCACAAGGAATGATCCAGACATCTCACAGGGCTGGGGAGTTTTTATTTTTACTGCCAGTCTGTTGCAATATTTAGCAAGGAGGCTGGGGAAGTTATTCTATTGTGTGGCTTTCATAATAATAACTAACATGAGCTAGCTTGCACAGAGGGCCTAGATGCGCCCATGAGGCTTTGAGCAATGCCCGACTACTCTTCAAAACAGCTCCACCATATGCACAATTTTATCACTCCCATTTCACAGACAAGGACACCGTGGTGCACGAAGTTGAAGCAATTGGCCGTATGTCAGATCGCTAGTGAACACTAGACTCCGAACCTGTATCAGATTTGTGTGTCTGCAAAGCCTAGACCCTCAGCCCTACAACATGCCCTGATGCCTTGAACTGGCTGATGCTGGCTCCAGACATGGCTGACCACACGTGTCTTTTCCCAACTCCAAGTTCAGTGATGGCATGTAGCTTGAACCTGGCCGCAGTCAGAATACTTACACCATAGAAACTGGCAAGCGCTACAAATCAGAGCTTCTTTTCTTAGGGAGATACAGCGGTCAGACATTTACCAGCACACCATTAAATGTGTGGCCTCCGTCCGGGGAGGAAGAAAAAGAAGGAAGAGGAGGAAAGGTGGAAGAAATTCTGTTTTTTTCTGAGGCTCTAAGTCTACTGACCCGCTCAGAGAGAGCATCCTGGAATATGGTCAGCTCAGAAGGAGAGCTTAAAAAGGAGGTGAGAGGGGTGCCTGGGTGGCTCAGTTGGTTAAGCGACTGCCTTCGGCTCAGGTCATGATCCTGGAGTCCTGGGATCGAGTCCCGCATCGGGCTCCCTGCTCAGCAGGGAGTCTGCTTCTCCCTCTGACCCTCCTCCCTCTCATGCTCTCTGTCTCTCATTCTCTCTCGCAAATAAATAAAATCTTAAAAAAAAAAAAGGAGGTGAGAGTCTCTCAATTTCATCCCCTCCAAAGCTCTCTGGCTCCAAATCCCGAGGGTTGTTCCCTGCCCTAAATCGGGAGCCTGCTGTGTGCCAGGCCCTGTTCTTGGTTGCTGAGAGGTAGGGGCTGAAATCTTTATGCGGAAGTTCTGTTCTTCCAGCCAGAGCCGTGGGACGTGCGGGTCTGTGAGTGGAGCTCTGGGCAGTGTCTGGAAAAGGAGAACAAGCAGGAGGAGATCTGGGGAACATCCGGGTCAGGGAAACCTCCCCCTCACAGGCTTTCTGCCTGGCTAGCAGGTAGAGACAGGGCCCCAGGAACACCTGGCCTGCGGAGTCTGGGTCACGCCCCAGGGAGAAGTGGGCTGGGCTCTGGGTGTGGCCCCAAGCTGGGACAGCAGCCGGGTAAAGGTGGGAGGAGACCGACCCAACTTGGGGCTAATTTCTTCTTAGCTAGATCACAGCTAGCTAATCTATAAACTTTACAGTTCAGGGCTGAGAGAAAAGAGTAGTGGTCATGGGGATAGCCTCTAGAACCAGTCTTTTGGTGTCCAAATCCTGAAAGTTCCACAACTTTTAACTATGGGGTATTTGGTAAGTGGCTTCACATCCCTTGGGCCTCAGATGTCTACCTCTAAAAAATATTAATTAATTTATATATATATATGTATATATATATAAAATTCTGTTTGCTCACACTTGGGCAATCCTATGTACCAGGCATTTGCATTATTTTAATTCATTGAACCCTCACAGCAATCCAACCTTATTATCATTATCCCTGATTTTCAGATTGGAAAGCTATCTGAAAGGCACAGAGAGATTAAGCCACTTGCCCAAGTTCACACAGCTTGAATAACAGAGCAGGAATCCAAATCCAGGCAGTCTGGGTCCAGACCCCATGAACATGACCCCTACTTGACTGCTCATCTTGATAATAAGAGACAATAACTATGTCTATCTCATAAAGGTTTCATGAGGATTAAGAGAATTAAGATACGTACAGTACTAAGAAAAGCATCTGGCTGTTGTTACTTCCTTCCTCAGTGAAGACAGACAGCCAGACAATTCCCTGGCCAGATTTACTTCTTAACTGGCAAATATTTATTGAGGGCCTACGTTTTTCAGAGCACTGAGATAGGGACTGAGGATATCGAGAAGCATAAGACAGAATCTGGCTTCTAGGAGCTCACCATCCGTTGGGCACCACACACAGGCAAGGGGGTAATCACAGTGGAATGGAACTCATGCAATGTGGGCAGAAGGATGGGGCCTGGGAGGAGGGGTGAGGTGGGACCAGCTGTGAAGGAGGATGGGGCTTGTGGCAAGCTCACTACAGAGGTGACCCCTGAGGCAGGCCTTGAACAGAAATCACCAGGGGTAAAGGAGGATGAAAAGTGGGAAGTTCAGACAGCAGGACTGACCTGTGCAGGCAGTCAGTGGAGTGAACGATTAGTGGTGTGTGTGTTTTAGGAAGTGTGGCAGTCTGTTGTGCCTGGAGCAGAGAGTGCTTCGAGGTCCAGTCTGGGAGGAGTTGGGAGGAGGGTGGCAAGGACATGAGCTGGTCAGGTTGAGTCATGTTTGCCTTATTTTCCATGCTAAGCATATTGGACTTCGTTCTGAGAGCAAAGAGAGGCTCCTGAAGTTCTTAAAATAGGTTAAGGCACAAGAGGGTTAGTATTTTAAGTACGCCCCATAGGTGGACCTGAGGGGACAGACGGGGACACTCTCAGAAGACGGTGGAAGAAGGGATTCAGGAATGGTCGTGTGTGTGGCATGCAGCCCATGCAAGGACACGGCATGGGGAGTGCAAACCCTGTCCCCTGTCCTCACTCTCACCCTTAACTGCTGAGGCTAACCAACATTAACAGCTTGGTGTGTATCCTTCTTGACTTTTTCCTACCCAGTGATTTATGTGTGTGTGGATGTACTCCAGTAACTTTAAATGTGAAAGTGTGTGTTAATATAGCTAAAGATTAGATGTGCCCGTGGGTCACGGAGACTTGCAGGTCCAGGGATTAGTTAGTGGATGTGCAGGCACTTGGGCAACTGTAAGAACCCCAGACTAGGGCTACGATGCCTTGGGTTCTGAGCAGGACTTTGTCTCTTCCTGATTGTGTTCATTGGGCAAGTTTCTTCTCCATTCTGGTCCTCTTGAGGTTGAACTGGAAGGTCTCTGAGATGGACTTTTGTCATTTTCTTACTCAGCATCTGTACACACTTCTACGGGTAACTCCATGTCCATTTCCTCTTGGAACATCCCCTTCCCCACCCCTAAATGGTCTGAGAGGAGGTAGGTTCAGCCCTCGGCTCTAGGGGTGGGCTCTAGGATCAGACCCGGCCAATCAGGATGCCAAAATCCTCCAGCCCCTGTGATTGGCCCTGTGGTCTTCCCACATGATTTTGCCTCACAGTCTCTTCAGCAGAGTACACAGATTTTTTTATGCTGCATCTCATGCAAAAATAGAATTTCCTTCTATTGTTAATGCATTACAAGTTTATCTCATGAATGTATGGTAAATTTTGTCAAATATTTGGTTCTACATCCATGGTGATGATCCTATGGCATATGGACTGAATATTGACATCTTCCTAATCTCATATGTTGAAGCCCTAACTCCCAGGGTGATTTTATTCGGACATGGGGTCTTTAGGGATATGATTAAGGTTAAATGAGGTCATGAGGTTGGGGCCTTGATCCAATGAGATTAGTGTCCTTATGAAAAGAGACACGGGAGAGCTCACTCTCTATCTCCTCACGTGACCACACCAAGGAGAGGTCATCTGAGAACATAGGAGAAGGTGACCATCTGCAAGCCAGGAAGAAAACTCTCATCAGAAACTAAATCAATCAGAACCTTGGTCTTAGACTTCTAGCCTCTAGAATTACAAGAAAATAAGTTTCTGTTGCTTAAGCCTCCCAGTTCATGGTATTTTGTTATGACAGTCCAGACAAATAACACATGGTTTTTACTTTTAAGTCTTTTAACATGGTGAAATAATTATTTGATCCATGTTAAACTAGCTTTGCATTCCTGGCATAAACTCTACTTGGTGAGGATATATTATCCTTTTTCTATACAGGTGGCTTGTATTTGCTAACTTTCATTAAGGATCTTTGCATCTAGGTTCATGAGGGATATTGATCTGCAGTTTCCTCTGTTGGTAATGACATTGTCTTGTTTTGGCATCAGGGTAATACTGACCTCATAAAATGACTGAGAAAGTATTTTTTTCCTCTTCTATCTTTGAATGATTTTTATATAAAAGGAGTATTATTTCTTCCTTAAATGTGAATAGAATGTCCCACAAAACTCTCTGGACCTGAGGTTTTCTTTGTGGGAAGATTTTATTCCCTCCCAGAGAATAAGGACTTTCTTAATCACAACAATAGTAGCAGCCAGAGAACCAGCATGTTCTTGAGCCAGTTTCTAGAGTCCCAATTCCCACAGAGCAACACAAAGAATGTCACGAGGCTCCTGCATTGCCTTGCATTACAGGAGAGGAACCCAAAGCTTAGGGAACCCGATTCTTTTAAAACGGACAGAAAGGACACCTGTTCTTTGCTCCAGAGAAAGATATCTTGATCATCCAGAGCTGTAACCAAACTTGTCCTTTTCTCTAGAAAGATATGCTCTATCTTCCAAGTCTGTTTGCTTTTAAAAACATCTTTGGGGGGGGGGGCGCCTGGGTGTTTCAGTCAGTTAAGCGTCTGCCTTCGGCTCAGATCATGATCTCAGGGTCCTGGGATCAAGCCCCGCATTGGGCGTCCTACTTGGTAGGGAACCTGCTTCTCCTTCTCCCTCTGCTGCTCCCCCCACCCCCGCTTGTGCACTCTTTTAAATAAATAAATAAAATCTTTTTTAAAAAAATCTTTGAAAAGATAGTCCAGTATAAAAGCAATCAGTGCCTCTGCTTACAAGACGTGCAGAAACACAACTGTCTTCCAACAAACTGTTAGAAGTTACAGTCCTTAAAAACAAACTGAGGGTTCTAGAGGGGAGGGG
>NC_138372.1:161532829-161538271 GCF_054177405.1 Leptonychotes weddellii
CTGGGTGGCTCAGTCACTGAAGCATCTGACTCTTGATTTCGGCTCAGGTCATGATCTCAGGGTCATGGGATCAAGCCCTACCTTAGGTTCCATGCTCAGCACAGAGTCTGCTTGTCCCTCTCCCTCTGTTGCTCCTCCCTCCCTCTCCCTCTCTCTCTCAAATAAATAAATAAAATCTTTTAAAAATATAAAAATAAAAAATAAATATCAGCAATACTGAATTTTGAACAACATACCAACTGCAGAGCTATTGAGGCCTGTCAGTCCTTATCGGGATTAATCACCATAAAGCTGTGGCAAAGAAATGTTGAAACAGGGAGCAGGGAAGCTGAAATAAAGCCTGGCTGGTGCATTTAAAAACTGACAAACAAACCTTAGAGGATATAGTCAATCCCAAAAACAAATCTGCAAGACCAGCTAAACCCTGAGGTTTCATCTTATATACACATAGATGGGTGCTCAGCCAGAAACTGGAGGGAACTCTTAGACAGATTTCTGGAACTCTTTCTTTGCGTAGACTTCTCCTCTCCAGAAACATGTCCCACAGATTCTCGCTGACTTGGCATCCTCAAACTCCAACTTTATCTTCTCAGCCCAGCAGGATTTCCAGCCTCACTTGTGCTCCCTTTTCCTGTACTGTGTCCTGGAAACTGCCTTTCGCCTACAATCTGGACCAAGCATAGGGCTCACTTCTGTTGCTTTCTGTCTCTCAGAGATCGCCTTCTTGTCCTGCCTAAATATAATGTCTGGAAATGGTTGCTTTCTGGATTTCACTTTAATTTATAGTCTTTTACAGTGGAAGGATAGTTCCTATAGAAGTTAATTGTTTATCATTTGAAAGAAAACCTCAACATATTGTTGAATAAATGATTGAATGAGTGAGTAGCTATGACTAAGTCATTACCCATCACTGAAGCAATCAGTGTAGCAAGGGAAATACAAAACTCTGGCTGGAAAGGCCTAAGTCATGTGACCACTCCAGGGGTTGGGGTAGATTCAACTCCACCAAAAACCCACCTGAAACACATTATCTGAGGATATTTCTCAAGATTAGCTGAGTACTTCTCAAAGGAAAACTTTAATATGATTACCAAGAGAAGGGGATAGGGATATTGGGGAGAAAAAACAGCATATCCATTATAGATACCTAGTCAACTTCCCTGCAACAACCCAATGGTCATCCAAAATCATCCTGGATTCCTGCAGCGATAGGGAGCTCAGCACTTCCAGTGGCAGCCCACTCCACCCATGATCAGTCTCAACCAAAAGTTCCTCCTCATGTTGAACCAGTCTGCCTCTTCCTCCCATCTTCCCCCTATTATCCTAATTTTGCCATCGTGAGCCACAACACATCTCCATCTCCTTTCCACATAGGATCATGTAGAATAATGGATGATGGTGTGCAGGAATGAAATTAAATTGCACCTAAAACATTGGAGTAGAGTCCATAGATCAATGACTTGAGAGAGTTGTTGGTTATGTCAACGTTAGATGGACAGAAATGGTTGTTTAATTCACCATTCAAATGAGAATATATTGGTTGTGAACATAGACTTTGAACTTGAGCGTCGAATCCTGGTTCTGTCATTTACCGGCTGTGTGTCACTGGAAAATTTACTATGATCTTAGTTTCTTCATTTGTATAAGAGAAGTAATAATGACTTCCTACTTATGAGGATTCAATAAGATAATATCGGTAAAGTGCATATTTTAGGGTCTATTAAACAATAAACATTTATGAAATGGTAGCTGTTATAATAACAGCCTGAAAAATTAGTCCATTAATTTAGCGCAAGCCCAATGCTGGGAACTAGAATGAGGGATGGATAAGATGTCTCATTGTCCTCTAGGACCACCGACATTAACATGATGTGCCAAATATGAGACTAACAATAAAAACAACATGCAAAGGATGCAGGGACAAGAACATTTTACAGAGCTGGGCCTTGGAGAATCAGTAGTTTTCCAGGTAGCCAGGTAGGAGTGGAAGCGAAGGAACACTAAAGACGGAAGGAATTTTAAGAGCACATTCACAGAGCTGCTGTAGCCATTCTAAAACACAGACCCCAAATTCTTTGTCACACCTCCCCCGTAGAGGCAGAGTCTGAGCTCTGTGACTGCATAAACGACAGAATACAGTAGAAGCGAGACTGAGCTGTTCCAAATCCAGGCTTCTCCTTTTTGTGTCTTTGAAAGCTCACTCTTGGAACCAACTTGGCACTCGGTGAAGAAACCAGGTGACCACATGGAGAGGCCATGGATGAAGGCTCCAATGGCCCGCCCCATGTGTGAATCATCCCGGAGTGGATCCTCCAGTGGAACCCAGCGGAGGCTGCGTGGAACCCAGGGGAGCCTTCCCCGCTGAGCCCTGCCCAAAGTGCGGATTCCTGAGCTACGTAAATGATGGTTGCTGTTTTAAGCCATCACACTTTGCCATGGTTTGTTCTGCAGCAATACAAAACCAGAACAGTGGAGAAAGTGGGCAGAGTGTGTTTATCGGCAGGAGGCTACTCTGATCTCGGAATAAGCAGAAGATGCAAAGCAGAGAGTGACGAGAGAGGCCTTTGAGATGTTCCACGTGGAAGAAGATGAGAACTTTCTGAAGGTTGGAGCATGTGGGTGCATGACCATGAAGACCAATGGCAAGTGGCAATTCCAGACGATCTCCACTGCAGTATTATCCATGCAATAGTCCATGAAGAAAATATTCTATGATCACATAAGCTCCATAGTCGCAAACAAAACATATTAACATGCTGAAGACTCCTTCCAGATATATTTTGCCACCCACATATGCTTTTGTTTCTGTGGGATCCTATTAGCATAGTGTAGTTAGTAGTGGTGTTCTGTGGGACCCACTTTGAGAAATTCTGCTCTATCCCCTCTATCTAAGTGGGTGGAAGATTTCAGAACTCATCTCATCTTCACTACTGTGGGGAGGTCCTAAATGCTCCAAAGGGCTAATGTAGAGCCCACAGAAAAGTCCCCCTCCTGACCTACCTTGCCTTGGGAGAATCTGATTCAGAAGCACCAGGCACAGTCATACTCAAGGACTCAGGGAAAAAAGGGCTTCTGTTTTCCAAGAACCAAATCAACGCTTCTGTTTTCCAAGAACCAAATCAACTTTGACTTCAGAACTTCCACGCCTTTCATGAAGACTTGTCAGGCACAATCTGTTTACTGGCTGGTATGTCCCAGGCTAAATAACCCCTATAAATACATGTGCTTCATCTGTTTCCCTTATTTGGGCCGGGTGGGTTTTCTAAAATTTCTGTATAATAGACCTCTACTAGTTTCTGGTAGGCTCTGGACATACAAGATCGTGTCTGCAACCTCAGTAAAGGTCACTTTTGGTGGACACAACGCAGGGGGGCAAGGGGACAGCCACATGTGGTGCCCATTCATTCAACAAATTGTCACTGAGCACTGGGTTTAGCACAGAGCACACAGCAGGAAACAAGACAGGTGAAGACGAAGGCCCTGGCCTGATGGGGCTTAAAGTCTGGGGCTGAAGACAGGTGAAATCAAAGGAAGACACAATTATGCATGCAATAATTATAGACTGTGGCAAGTGCCCCATAGGAAACCAACAAGGTGCCAAAATGGAGATAACAGGGCAGCTGGGGTCTGTTTTAGACCTTGTGGTCAGGGAAGATGAATTTGTAGAAGTGATCAGTGAAGATGAGGAGGGGAAAGAACATTCCAGATAGCAACAGACTTTAGCATCTATAGTTTCGTCAGGCCAGCTGTCCAAATCTTACAAGGTCCTACCGAAGGCCCATTTGGATAAACGCTCTTGGTAGGGAGCTAACCACCCATTATTGAGGACCACATTTCCAGTTCTAGTGTAGTGTTGTCATAGGTTGGATTCCCCAGTAGCAGATCCCGACACAAAGATTCACGTGAATGGGATTTGCTAGAAAGAGTTTCCAGGAAAAAGCAATAGGGGTTGGTGGCATGGGAAGGGAAGAGAAGGAAGCCAAGTAAGGATTCAATACTAAGCAAAGTCTTGCTTTGACTTGCAGTCAATCGCATGGGGGGAGGGGGTTTTTAAAGACAGCGTGGGTCACACCCAAGTTGTCCCAATCAGGGGACAAGGGCACTGGAGTATTTATCCCCCTGCATCCTTCAGCAATGGTCAGACACTGCCTCCCAGGGGGTGTAAATTCCCAGGCACTCATGGTCTTCACAGGGCAGAGGCCAGGCAGTCTCCAGCAGCCCGAAGCCACCTCGATGACAGACACAGGAGCTGGCTGACGGAGCTGAGATGACCCTGTCTTCAGCGTGTCACAGACATCTTCTGCAACCAGCGTATTTTTCTATTTGTTTCAACTACGCTGTCAGTGTTTATTGCAGTCACTCCTGCCTGCTGGGATGCGATCGATACCCGGTTGAAGCTCCAGGTATCGCGTTCCTAACCTCAGTCAATACTGTCGCGGAATTACGGTCATTATGAAAGCACCGAGCATTCTTAGCTTAAGCTAAGAAATGATCATCCTCATCAGAGTTATAAACAGACCCGAAGCAATATTATGTCTAATGCAGTAGAAGACTGTTTATCTGGGAGTCCACATTCAGGAAGAATTCAGACGATATAACTAGTCTACATAGAATTTTTAAAACACCATCCATTTTAAAAATTGTGCTAGTGGGATCGCTAAAAAAAAAAAAAAAATGGCTTCAGTGCACGGCACTGGGCTACAAATGCTAGGTACTTACCCAGCAGCTGATCAGAGCAACTGGAGGGCATCGGGGAGATTGGAAATATATGACTGTGGATTAGACACACTTCTCTCTCTCATAACGGTTCTTGGTGATTGTCCTCAGTCCTTTATTTATCTATTTTGGCAACTTCAATGTCTACCACAAGCTTTTTAGGAGCTAAGATATCTAAACTTCAGAAATATTATTAATCAGAAATAAATCAGGTAAATTCTCTTCTACCAAAGTTATTCCTCATGGTGAATCTCAATGCAATGTGGTTTTCACCCCAAACTAGCGAGTAAATCCTTTTCTTTAACAAAGTGCTCTAGGTACCCTATGACCCAACAATTGCACTACTGGATATTTACCCCAAAGATACAAATGTAGTGATCCAAAGGGGTACGTGCATACCAATGTTTATAGCAGCAATGTCCACAATAGCTAAACTATGGAAAGAGCCAAGATGTCCATCAACAGATGAATGGACAAAGAAGATGTGGTGTGTGTGTATATATATATATATATATATATATATATATATATATAATGGAATATTATGCAGCCATCAAAACAAAAAACAAAAAACAAAAAAACCCGAAATCTTGCCATTTGCAACAACGTGGATGGAACTGGAGGGTGTTATGCTGAGCGAAATAAGTCAATCAGAGAAAGACAAGTATCATACGATCTCACTGATATGAGGAATTCTTAATCTCAGGAAACAAACTGAGGGTTGCT
>NC_138372.1:161538771-161561204 GCF_054177405.1 Leptonychotes weddellii
TATATGCAAACAATGAATCATGGAACACTACATCAAAAACTAATGATGTGATGTATGGTGACTAACATAACATAATAAAATAAAATTTAAAAAAAAAGTGCTCTAGGATCTCCAGGTATATAAGGCCATGTAGGGGGATGCAAGGGTTAGATTTACAGAATAAGGATGGAACAAGACAATCTACTGTGCCCAGCACTGAGCTAGGCAGTGAGAGTGAAGGGGGAGAAAATTCAGCAAGAACCCTACCCCATAGGCCTTAGCCTATGAAGAAGAGAAGTTATCTTAAAAAGCAGTAACAATAAAGTGCAGTGCATTTTGCATGAAATGGAAGATCTAGGGAGCAGGCCAAGGAGAAAGCCTGGACACAGGTCACAGTTAGCCAAGGGAACAGAGTGGGATCTGTGTTTCCATTAGAGGGAACAGCAAAGTGAAGGCTAGATGTCAAGAGACCGAGATGGTGAGGGAGGGCAGTTGAGGACTGGTTGCATGTGTCTAGAGAAGAGAATGCACATGGTGGAAGGAGGTTAGAATAGGTGGCATCAGAAGATAGGCAGAGACCAGCTCTTCAAGGCCCCTGGTGGAATTTGGAATATATTCTGGGAGGAATAAGGAACCTTTGAAGAGTTAATTTTAGATGAATATTGTGGGAGAAAGCCTCCCTATCTTTATATTTGAACAAACATAGATATCATAGAGACTAGGAAAAAATTCACTTGATTTTTAAAGATAAACACAGATCGAAAATTTGCACCATCACGTGGCCTGTAACTGGCCTCTGCGCCTAGGGACATTTTCATGGGAAGGTTTGAGAAGCACAGCTTGAAAGTCATTTAGTTCTCCTAAAGGGAAAGAACTGTCAGGAAATCAAGGAATTTGGAAATCCGATTCCTGAAAGACGGAGGCCAGATGCCGAATGTTTCTCTGAGGCTTTACACTTTGATCTCAGGTGGTTTCTTGCACAAGCACTCTGGCTTCCAAGTATGAAAGACAAATCCTACGAAATCTTCACACATATTTGTACAAGTCAAGCACACTTTTAATTCCTAACATCCACTAGTGTACTACGTTCGAGGCACAACCTGTCTGAAAAAGAAATACAACAGTACGGAGGTTCCTCCAAAAGTTAAAAATAGAACTACCCTACAATCCATCAGTTGCACTACTAGGTATTTACCTAAAGGATACAAACATACTGATTTGAAGGGGCACATGACCCTGATGTTTATGGCAGCCCTATCTACAATAGCCAAACTATGGAAAGAGCCCAGATGTCCATCGACAGATGAATGGATAAAGAAGATGTGGTATATATACACATGGGATATTATGCAGCCATAAAAAGAATGAAATCTTGCCATCTTCAACGACGGAGATATAGCTAGAGGGTATTATGCTGAGCGGAATACGTCAGTCGGAAAAGACAGATACCGTATGATCTCACTCATACGTGGAATTCAAGAAACAAAACAAATGAACACAGGAGGGGGAAAAGGGAGGCAAACCAAGGAGGTGTTTGTTCTCTATAGTAAGAGAGAGAGATCAAACTGAGAACAACAGAGGGTTGATGGAAGGAAGTGGGCAGGGGGATGGGCTAGATGCATGACAGGCATTAAGGAGGGCACTTGTGATGAGCACTGGGTGTTATATATAAGTGATGAATCACTGAATTCTACCCCTGAAACTAATATTGCACTGTACGTTAACTAGCTGGAATTTAAATAAAACTTGGGGGGGAAAAAAAGAAATATAACTACTTTGCATATTAAAAGTGAAAATGAGGGTGCATTCACTTTTCTAATAAGTATTTATTAAGCTCCTACTCTGTGCCTGGCATTGTTCTGGGCACTTGGAATACATCAGTGAGCAAAACAGACTAAATCTCTGCCTTTATGTGGAGCTTATATTCATGGAGTTGATATTTTTTTCTTCCCTGATGCCAAGATGGGAACCAGACAGGATGACACACATCTATACCCACACTTTCATATATTTGTCTTTGGGATATTATTGTCTCGGATAAAATGAGTTTTAGAGCCTGTGAAACTATGCAGGATCTCTAAAAATACAAACGAAGTGGATTTTATTCTCAGCATCATTTTTATCCTTCTAATTGGTTTCTAAACTTGCACTTCATGCGCATCATGAAGTGTGAACAAATCCAGTCACAGCATTTGAAAAGCAATTAACAATATACAGTTAGCATCCAACAAAGATATGAGACTGCAGCCCCAAGCTCCCTAGCCCACAGGGGTCTCTCTGGTCTTGGATTGCTGGCAGAGGTGACCACAGCCCGGTATCTCCCCTGGGCTGCAGCCTGGCCTTCTCTGTTGAGTGATGTGAAAGTGTTGGGATATTACAACTAGACGTTAAGTTCCTTCAGAGAATGTGCCTTTCCGATTCTTCTCACCTGGCTTCCAAACAGCCAAGCAGAGGTGAGCATTTTCTCCTCCGAATCTGGAAAACAGGGATTAATAGAAAGAACTAAAATCATCAGTACTACTGATTAGCATGATAACAATAATAATAATAATAAATAATAGTAACAACAGCAATGATCTTCACAGCACTTCACTTTTATACAGAACTTTACAAATGACGATGGCTGCCATGTCTATTATTTCTTTGACTTTCATCCCAATCCTGTGCAGTGAGCTCCATGGGAATCACTAAAAATGATTACCCAGTGGTTGGTGCTGGGGTGGTGTCAGTGTGGATTTGGTACAAGTTTATGGGGTCAATGCCAGTTTTTCAGAAAAGATATTAGGTCTTGTAGTTGTTTCTGGTCTTTTTTTTTTTTTTTAATTTATTTGACAGAGAGAGAGATAGCGAGAGCAGGAACACAAGCAGGGGGAGTGGGAGAGGGAGAAGCAAGACTCCCTGCTGAGCAGGGAGCCCGATGCGGGGCTCGATCCCAGGACCCTGGGATCATGACCTGAGCCGAAGGCAGACGCTTAACGACCGAGCCACCCAGCGCCCTTTTTTTTTTTTTTTAATTACACATGTTCACTGTTGAATTTATGGTAAGCAAAAAGAAAAAATAAAATAAAATAGAATGGTACTCTAGAGAAAACCACTGTTGATGAATAGCCTTTGAGATTCTTCCCCATAGAGTTATAAATACATGCATGTATATTCAAAGGGAAAGAGGATATTTACTCTTTTTACTTGAGTATCATTTTTTAAAAGATCTTATTTATTTATTTGACAGAGTGAGAGCACAAGCTGGGGGAGTGGCAGAGAGAGAGGGAGAAGCAGGCCTTCCACGGAGCAGGGAGCCCAACATGGGGCTCCATCCCAGGACCCTGGGATCATGACCTGAGCTGAAGGCAGACGCTTAACCGACCGAGCCACCCAGGCACCACTTAACTTGATTATCATTTAGCAATATATTATTGACATTTTCTATGACAAAAAGTATAAATTTACATAATCTTTATCCGATACATTACATCAATGCACTACAATTTATCGGACATTTATGTTTTCGGGTTTTTGCTGTTAGGTATATTGTTGCAACAGATAATGCTGTTTATTACACTTGTCCAATTATCTATTTAGGACAATTTCTTGTAAGTGAAATCTCTGGGTCATGATTTCTAGAGCATTTCTAGAACGTGATTATGTGTGTGTGTGTGTGTGTGTGTGTGTGTGTCTTATTGGCTATATTGGATATATAGGAATTGAGCATCATACAAGACAGAGGCATGATACAAATATCTATTTCTCCTGGGTATTTATGAAAATGCCCATCCCCCCATATCCAGGGCCAAACTGGATATTATTAACATAAGATTTATATTTCCTTGGATGCCCTCCTTCCTTCCTTTCTTCCTGAATAATTCAGTTCAAAACCCATTTAACAGGCCTGAGTGAGGAAGGTGGCCCCATGGGATCGGAACCCCAGTGAGAAAAGCAGCCAAGCAGGTATCAGCCCAGTAAGATTGGGAGATCAGTTAGATCTAGGAGGAAGGGACCAAACATGTAAATATTTGAGGATAATGCCTCTCACTATTACAGAACGGAGTTACAAATATAGAAAAGGGAAGCTGGAATGAACCATGTGGTATTGAATTTGAGACGGAGAGAAATCACAATGAGCACACCTAGCGCCCAGATCTTGGTTTCAAAATAACATTTTTCATTCATTGGAACTAGGGCTCCTTAGAGAAATGGCTCATTCCAGGGCTGGGTCTGAAGAAGTACAAGATGAGAATGGCATATCTTACTGCGCTAGAAAATGCTCTAGGTGCTCAAAGAAGGATGGGGACACATCACAAGGACATAGGATCCAGAATGATTCCCACTGAGCAAATCTAGGACAATTTACATATCAAAATAAATAAGGGTAATAATGGATCAGGTGTCATTGAATAAATTAAAAATCCATACCCCCACATTGATAGAAATACATGAATAAATAAATGGGAAAAATAAAAAGCTCTTGCTTTTATTTTTTTAGGATTTTATTTATTTATTTCAGAGTGAGAGAGTGCGCAAGCATGAGTGAGGGGGAGGGGAGAGGGAGAAGCAGACTCCCCGCTGAGCAGAGAGCCCCATGCGGAGCTCAATCCCAGGACTCTGGGATCATGACCTGAGCCACCCAGGCGCCCCAAAATCTCTTGCTTTTAATAAAATGCCAACTAATAAACATGGAAGGAATTATGGAATTAGAAAGCCACAATTTGGGGCGCCTGGGTGGCTCAGTCAGTTAAGTATCTGCCTTCGGCTCAGGTCATGATCCCAGGGTCCTGGGATCGAGCCCCACATCTGGCTCGCTGCTCTGAGGGAAGCTTGCTTCTCCCTCTCCCATTCCCCCTGCTTGTGTTCCCTCTCTCGCCATGTCTCTCTCTGTGAAATAAATAAAGAAAATCTTTAAAAAGAAAAAAAGAAAGTCACCATTTGGCACTAGTTACAGTAAAAATTCAGACAACCATCGATGGGTGTTAACAGTAGGGGGTATGAAATTGAATGAAGAAGAGGATATTTACATAGACTTATAGTATCTCTCCACAAAAATACTGATTAATTACAAAGAGGAGAAGAGTAACTTTATAGTGGAGAAGAAGTCCGTCATCTTGATGGAGTGATCAAAGTTAAAACACCAATAGTGGTTAAAAGCAGCATCGTGTGCCACTTAATGAGATGTAGTTGAGAGATCACAGTCATTTCCGTGAAATTCCTGCCAAAAAGGCATAACCTGAATCCAATAATCAGGATACATCAGACAAGCTCCAACCGAAGGACATTCTATGGAATAAATGTCCTTTTGTGTTTAAAAAGTGTTTTTTTTAATATCATCATGCAAGAAGAGTCAACGAATCACAAGAAGTCATAAGAATATCACCAGATATTCTAAGTGCATTTTCCTTTGTCAAAACTTTACAATGGACCTTGAACTTGGCCAACATCTACCCCCATTACTAATCTGCTTTATTTCTATTAGAATAATCACTGCTATAAATTAAAATAAAAGAATGTCATATTTAAGGGGAAAAAAAACAATGCCAAAGCCGTGAATGTCAAGGCAGACTGAGGAACGGTTCCACCTTGAAGGAGACAGACGAGACACGACAACTGAGGGGACAGCAATTCTGAACTGGCCTCTGGCTACACAGGCATCACTGGGACATTAGGCAACATTTGGGTGGATCCTGGGAGGAAGAAATGTGGGAGTTCTTTATACTGTTTTTGCTACTTTTCTGTAAGTTTGCAAGTATTTTTTAAAATTTTTAAATGAGTCCTAAATAAGTAAACCATTCCACTGAAAAGTATTGAGGTCATATGCCCCGAAGGAGATGGGGCGTTTTATGATGTCTTCTTAAGTCTTTCCTGCTGTATTCGTCCAAGCCAAAGTGTTCTCTTGCTGTTTCTTTGGGATTCTCTTTCAACATATCCTCCTTTTAGTATTTTTTCTGCCTTAGGTTGGTTCCTTGAAAGGTACCCTTAAATGCCTCTCGCTTTGGGCTTGACCCGCCTGATAGTGTCGTGAGAGGTGATGCCACCTACAAACCTCACTAACTCCCGCCAACTCTTGCTTGACTTTTCACCTTCACCCAAACCAGAGACCGGTCATCCAGGAATTCATACTGCCACTCGTGACGGCGGGGGGTGGGGGGGCAGGGACAAAAGGGACAAAGGATTGCCTTGTGGAGGCAATCTGCCTGGTGCTGGTGCACCCAATGTCTCATTTTAACCTCAGGAGCCTAGAATGGAGATACATTATCATTTCTACTTTATAGATGGAGGAACTGTGTCTAGAGAGTTTAAAAATAACTTCTGGCTTAAGAAGCAGGTGAGGTGGGGATCAGATGAACCTAATAAAAATCAGCATGTTTATTTCCTCAGTGTGGTCAAGTGGATTGCTTATATTTGAAATCCAGCTCAGAAAATTCTGCAAGAAATAACCGCTATCTTCATAAAAGTCCAAGTCTTCATATAACCCAGCTGGTGCCGATTAACCATGGTGTCAAGCACTCTGCTAGGAATGTTAATAAATTACCTCATTTGTAGAATCAGCTTCAGGATGCTTGGCTGGCTCAGTCAGGGTAGCATGCAACTCTTGATCTGGAGTCATGAGTTCGAGCCCCACACTGGGGGGTGGAGATTACTTAAAAATAAAATCTTTAAAAATAATAAATAAATAAATAAAAATAAAATCAGGCTCTACTGATACGATCCACATTTTTCTCCTCTAATTTTTTCATATAATGGGTTATTTGCTGTTTCTTGATATTGAACCACCCTTGCATTCCTACAATATATCCTGCTTGGTTGTGGTATATTTTCTTTCTATATGTGCTAGATTTTATTCCCTAACAATAGATTTTCAATTCTTGCCTCCATATTTATAATTGAGATTTCCTTTTCATATGCTATCATTCTATTAAGGTAATGTTGGCTTTTACATGAATTACTTTAGTACTTACAACAACACTATAAGGTATATACTCTTATATTACAGATAAGGAAACTGAGCTCAGAGAAGTGAAGTAACTTGTCGAAGGTCCACACAACTAGGGTAGTTGCAATTTGCACATCTCCTTCCGCATTGGACAGGCTCTGGTTCACATCCATCCTTCACTTTCCAGACCCGGAAAGAATGCCACACCCAGAGACAGTTCTATGTGCTGCTCTGGGTACCCAGAGATGGGGTGCTGGCTCAGCTCTGCCTCTCAGGTAAAAGAAGTGGGTAGGCTACCTTCCTTTCTGGTCCTTGGTTTTCTCGTCTATAAATTGAAAGAGTTGATAGAGGCAATCACTATGATTCTTTCTAGATCTGTAAGTCCTCTCTTTAGACTTGTTTTGTTAGTGAGTCTTAGCCAGCCACCGCCCCACCCCCCCACCCCCCCGCCACTACCACCAATTTCCTTCTGGTTAAAATCCTATACTGCTGTAAAACCTTATTCTTGGTCCTTGACTATTTTCCAAATAGAGCAAGTCACCCTTCAGATGAGATCATGAAGGGCACGGTACAGACACATTTGCCACAGAAATATTCATGTTCTGAGAGCACCCTGATGTCATCCAGACATTCTTTTTATCCCCTGAATGTGTAATGTGCACCTACATGTGTCAGCAGCACTGTTGTAAATGTTGGGATTACAAAGATAAATCGGCTAAGGTTCTGGTCGTGAAGGAAAGACAGAAAAGGAAGCATCTTACACACTCATGGAGCTGGGACCATGAGGCCCCATGTCTGCTCTGTGGACAGGAAATTCAAGAGACAGGGAGACCATGTGAGAATAGTAACTAGTAACACTTTAATCCTCCCTACTAAAGGGACCTGGAATAATGGTTTTCAAACCCTTCCCACCTTACCAATCAAATGGTGGGGAGGAGAGTGCCAGGGGTGGAGAAGGAAGCCGGATATTTTTCTATGGTGGAATATGTCTCATGGAAACGTGAGGATTGGAGAATAGAAATCCCTCTAATAATGAGGATCTGGGTAGATCTAACATCAGGCCAGAGTCAAACTCCCTCCAAGACTCTCTCTCTTCCATCTCTTTCCCCCTTTTCCTCTTTCAGCTCTTCTCTGGGCAGGGGCCTCACTTGCTCGTCCACGCCACAGTGTCGCAAGGCGCTCTCTTTTGAATTCGCCCCTGCCGTTGTTCTGACATATTACACATGATATCGTATTATGCGCTGTCACTGTTCCCTTGTCTTTTTCTTTCACCAGGATCTGAATGTCTGAAAGGCCGTGACTATTTCTACTCTACACCCCTGTATTCCTTCCATGGTGCCTGGTCTATAGTAGGCTCCCACTGTATGCTTTAAAGGAATGAGAGATTCTGAAGGAAGGGCCTTCCTTTGTTCATAATCATTCTAAAATTCTTCTACAAGGTCTTACCAAATCGATAAGATTATCTCAATTTAATAATAGCTGACACTGATTCAGTGACTACTATGGGCCAAGTATTATTCTTAAAACTTTGCCTATATAAATTCATTTATTTCACACAACAGCCTTGGAGCTAGGGATTATTATTTTCCCTAGTTTACAACTGCAGACACTGCCCAAAGCCACTCAGCCTGTAAGGGACAGAGCTCTGCTCTGCAAAAAACCTATCTTACACCAAAGTCTTTTACTTTCCAAAGGGTTTAGTTGGGGGTATTTTTTCTCAAGTTGTCTTTACCAAGAAATTGGGGGGTTGAAGGACCAGGTAAAAAGACTCTGTGTATTCATTGTTCTTTTTTTTTTTTTTTTTTTTTTTATTCATGAGAGACAGAGAGAGAGAGAGGCAGAGGGAGAAGCAGGCTCCCAAGGAGGAGAGCCCGATGCGAGACTCGATCCCAGGACCCTGGGATCATGACCCGAGCCAAAGGCAGACGCTTAACCATCTGAGCCACCCAGGCGCCCTTCATTGTTCTTTAAGTCAGACATGAAAACCAGGTAGGTTTCCTGGGAGCATTACCGCACTCATCAGATTCCCCAGCGAGACACTCTCGGCCTCTCCCAGGACGATACGCAATGGATCCACATGGTGCATTTTTGGGCAGGAAGCTGTGAGCACCAAGGCCAGTCTTCCTGGTTCTTGCCCTGTCCTTGGGACTTGGCCTGTGTCCTTCTTCCAGCTCCCTGTGCCTTCAGGTGGGCTAGGCAGGACAGTCTCTTCCTCTGGGGGTCAATATGGGGAAACGCCTGAGGTCATCCACCTGCTCCGTCTTACCCCCAGTGGTAAGTCCAATTCAAGGGTAAAGCGCTACCGGCCATCTGAGCCTTGGGTCCAAGCCCCCTTCCCTAATCCAAGTATCCATATTAAAATTAATTATGTTGATCCTTTTATGACTCCAGGGTCTGTATCTCATTTGCACGGGAAAATCAATGCAAATGGGATATGATAAATATGCCCCTCAGAACCCATTAGAGCTCAAGTGGAATACATTGTAGATATATCATAGTTGATACATTTATGATCAATCATTGGTTGTCCACCTCTCCTAACACAAGGAAGCCTTTTTAATATCAAAAATGACCACAAAGGCCCACATGAGAGTGATTGTCCTTTGGAATCTATTGATAATTCAAACAGATAAGATCTGTGAATTCAGAAGTGTTTTTGGATGATTTTGTATTTGATTATACACAATGGTATCTATATTCATTTGAAAGACATTTGAACCTCATAATAAGCACTTAATAAATACTTGACGATTTAACGAATAGATGATATACACACGATATTTGAGTTTTTTAGATCTAATGATGCAGCTGGTTGTGCAAGTAGACCTGAAGCTACCTCGCAATAATCCAGTGGCTCAGCCCTCCTCATTCCCTGCCAGGAACCTGTATCTTACCCATAATGTACATGGTCTTAGATGCTCGAATGTCAGCATATGGGTGCGAATGTGTACGTGCTGTCATTCTAAATGAGCCTGACCTCGTTACTGTTCATGATTATTGTATCGGTCAGTATTCTCCAGAGAAAGAGAGTGTGTGTGCATGCATGCGTGGGTGCATGTGTGGAGAGAGAAAGATTTAATACAAGAAATTGCCTCATGCAGTTGGGTGGGCTGATGAGCCGAAAATCCACAGGGCAGGCGAGCAGGCTGGGGACTGAGACAGGAGTTGATGCTGCAATCTTGAGGCAGAATCTCTCCTTGGGAAACCTCAGTTTTTCTCTTAAGGCCTTCAACTGATTAGATGTGGCCCACCCACATTTCAAGGGTAACCTCCTTTACTTAAAGTCAAGTGATTGGAGATATTAACCACATCTACAAAATACCTTCACAGCCACACCTAGATTAGGTTTGATTAAAAACTGAGTCCTATCGCCTAGCCAGGTGGACACATCTAACCATTCCAGACATTTTTCTCCATTTCTTTCTATCCATGTAAGGTATATGTCCATCTGTATCAATAGATAAAAATATAAAGATTATTTAAATTCTGTGTCTGCTTTTCTTTCTTTACTCTGTAAGTGTTTCTCAATTTGGGGACCATGAAGGAAGTAATAAACTACTTAAGCTACTTTTAACATTTCAAAAAGACTGGCAAGTAGATCCTGTGTTTTCTGATTAAAATAGCCTTTTTTGTTTTTGCCTGGAATTATATCTGCTCCACTTAGCAAGCTAGTTATTTCATACAAAAACAAAAATGGGTAATTTCATAAATGGATTGTATTGGAAGACCTTTTGAAACACGCCTCTTACCATGGGAAAATATTTATAGGTGACTTTGGTGGGAAAAATATTGGCAATAAACCAACACGTAATAAATTCAAAGAGCTTTCTGCTTTGGGTAGCACAGTGTCAAAGCCTTGGATAAAACTCAAAATTTAAACTCAGGAAGCAGCTCCACACCCAGCATCTGTCAGTCCTACCCGCAAGAAAAAACCCATGGTGCGGCACCTGGGTGGCTCAGTTGGTTAAGCGTCTGCCTTCAGCTCAGGTCATGATCCCAGGATCCTGGGATTGAGCCCCGCATAGGGCTCCCTGCTTCACGGGAGGCCTGCTTCTCCCTCTCCCACTCCCCCTGCTTATGTTCCCTCTCTTGCTGTGTCTCTGTCAAATAAATATATAAAATCTTAAAAATTTCAGGAAGGAGGGCGCCTGGGTGGCTCAGTTGGTTAAGCGACTGCCTTCGGCTCAGGTCATGATCCCCGGGTCCTGGGATCGAGCCCCGCATCGGGCTCCCTGCTCGGCGGGAAGCCTGCTTCTCCCTCTCCCACTCACCCTGCTTGTGTTCCCTCTCTCACTGTGTCTCTCTCTGTCAAATAAATAAATAAATAAATCTTAAAAAAAAAAAAAAAAGGAAGAAGAACCCCATGGTTGGGGTGCCTGGTGGCTCAGTTGGTTAAGCATCCGACTCTGAATGGTATGTGTTTGGCAAATTGTACAATGTGCTTTTGGTTCCGTTTTCCCATCTGTAAAAGGGGGAATGATAATAATACTGACTACCTGCCAGGACTGTGAGACTCAAGTGATTTATGCTAAAATACTTCGATGAGTGTCTGGCTCAATACGTGATAGCTATTTTTATTACCTATTATGTTAGTGTCCTGTGGCTACTGGGATAAATCACCACAAACTTAGTGGCTTAAAGCAACACAACTGTTTTCTCTTCTGGTTCTGGAGGTCAGAAGTCTGCAATCAGTTTCACGGGGCTAAAGTTAAAATATCGGAGGCCTGGTTTCTTCTGGAGGCTTTGAGGGGAGAACTGGCTTCCTTGCCTTTTTAGCTCATAGTGGCTGCCGGAGCTTCTCAGCTTGTGGCCCCTTCCCTGCATACAAAGCACATCATTCCAATCTCTGCGCCCACTGTCACATCACCTGCTCCTCCTCTGTCAAGTACCTCTCTGCCTCCTGCTGAGAAGGATGCTTATGATTACACGTAGGGCCTACTCAGATAATCCAGGATAAGGTCCTCATTTCAGGATCTTTAACCTAATCATATCTGCAAAGTCTTTCTGCTGTATAAGTAACATTCCCAGGTCCTGGGGTTAGAACGTGAATATTTTTGGTGCTCATTATGCAGCCAGCCATGTAAATTAATAATAGTGTCAGAGCAGGTGGATGGATAGCAATGATGGGAAATCTGAGACCCAGAATAGTCAGAGGAGTTTGGAGAGAAAACTGCCATGTATCCTATTGAAAGTCAGCCCTCAACACAAGGGTTTATTTAAAAAAAAAAAAAGAAAGAAAAACTCCCATTTATTGATCAAGACTGCTAATTACTTTCATAATGCAGGTCATTGTGAGGATTGAGACACAGAGTCTGTGAGCAAAAACTGTCAGTTCTTAGTATTATCATGGTAGCTCCTTACTCCTCAAAATTCCACTCTGGGTAGGTGGTAGTTGCCTTTCCAATATATTTCATCTCTTCCTGTGTAGCAGGGGATTTGAGTAGAACTTACCCCATCTTCGGAGTGGGCTGAAAATGGTCAAAGTGCCATAGTGGTCATGTTACCTAAGATGGTCCCATCGAAGCTAAGACTTTTTTAATTATGGGAAAGGAGCTACACATAGGTATCTTATTACATGAAAACAGTCAGCCTAAGGATAAAGCCAACACACAGGATAAGTTGGAACTGAAGCTAAGATCACGGTAGAAGAGTGGAGCCAAATCCTTGATCAAACTATGCCTGAAGTCCTACCTCTGCACTTTTCAGTTATATAATGTCATGTCTCCTTTATCATTGTTATTTGGAGTTGGATTTTCCCCTCCTTTGTACCTGTTATCCTGGAGACAAGTAGATATTGCCATCTTCAGTTTGTAGGAGACGAAACTCAGATCCAGAGAGATAGATGGCTGGCCAAGTGTGTATAGCTGGTCCAGGGTATCACAGAGGATTCAGTGCAGGTCCAAGCGACTCTTGTTCCCCCCCACCCCAAGTACTGTGTGGCTGGAGCAGCTGAATCCTCTCCCTCAATGGCTCCAACAGTACCGAGAGCTGTCTGACAGGTACCAACAGAGGGTCAGATGGTGCCACCCATGGAGAAAGCCACATAGAGGAAGACAGAGTGCCTGATGGAGACCGCACCTGCAACCCTCAACCCACAGCATGGACACAGGAGGAGCAAATGACTCCAGACGCTGTGCCACCTGGTCTGTATTCAACGTCCTCCTTTCCAGGTTTTCTCTCCTCCAGAGACAACGACTGGAGAAACAGTGTCCCTGGCTCTGCATGAAAGCAGTCTCAGCAGCATTTTAATTCCTCCCAAACAGCATGTGATAATAAAAGCTCAAGGGAAGTGGGACGTAATTTGACCCTTGTTGAGACATCTAGTAAGTGCCCTGCATGCGTATTAGCACGTCACATGGGTCATTTTGCTTCATTACCAAGACTCTGTGGGTGGCATAATTATGTTCACTGGGCTCATGGGGAAACTGAGGTACTGTCAGTTTAGGTAACTTGCCCAGCTGGTAAGCGGCAGAGCCAGAGTTCGAATCCCAGGCCTGGATTACTGAACACTGCAAGTAGCTTCTACAATAGCACGTGGCCTCCTCTAAAAATATTACCATGACCATTGTTTCTGAGATGTTGCCTAATGCAGTGACTTCAACACCAGCCCAGGACATAATGAGAGAGAAAGTGCCAAAGACACCATGCAGGGTAGTGAGCAGGCGGTCTGTGGAATGCTTGGGTGAATTCTCAGAGCTCTCAAGAGGCCTGCTGGGCACAAAGGTACTTGGGAACATCTTGGGGACCAGATGGCTCAAGTGAACACCCTAAGGACGGCCATGATCTCAGACTCAGTAATTACCTCATTCCCAAAAGAGCTAGAGGACAGTCATAAAAGAACCAATGACTCACGCCTGAAAAGGCACAGATATGTTTTTGCTGGCCTCACAGAGGAAACTAGCCTTTGATGCTGGGGCAGGACCTATCACCAGGAGAAAGATAGAAAAGGCACCTGAGCATTGGGTCTTTTCTTGGCCTCAGCAATGAGCAAGCAGCCCATGCTTGAAAACTGTACTGTAAATCAGCGTTCAGACTCACCTCCTGCCCACTGGCCTCAGCGAACTATAATTTATAATGTGGGAACAGAAGAGAATGCTTGGTCATCAAGCGCCTGCTTGCCTCCTGGGATAGAGAGCGGGCTGGTGTGGTTTCCATATGGAATTTTCAAAGGTGCTATCAATTTTAACTTCAACCAGGGAGGGCTGTGGCTGGGAAGGAATAATGTCAACAACCCAAGGGCCCCAGGAGATGTTTTGGCCCTCGATTGCAGGGGCATATCCAAGTTTCTTTACTAGGTTGAAAGGAAAGCTCCATGTTTGAGGATAAAGACAGGCCAGGGGTGGAGCAGAAATGGAGCCGTTTCTAGGGTCTCTGGTTTGAAATGGAGGAGAGAGCAATGCTCAGGAGCACTGAAGCAAAAGGAAGTGGGAAATAGAAAGTGGAGACCAGGTTGGGGCTCGAAATGACCTGGAGTTTAATATATAAACATGTAAATGACAGAGTTGGATCCTTCCTGGGACTGGGAGGGAAGGATCATTTCCAGGCCTCTCTCCTTGGCTGGCAGATGGCCATCTCCTCCTCCCTGTGTCTTCAGATGGTCTTCCCTCTGTGTGTGTCTGTGTCCAAGACCATTCCAACAGTTTGCATATAGGATAAGGGTCCACCCTAATGACCTCACTTTAATTTAATTACCTTTTTAAAGACCCTGTTTCCAAATATGGTCACATTCTAAGGTACTGAGGGCTAGGACTTTGATATACAAATTGGGGCCAAGGGACACAAGTCAGCCCATGCCAGGGTCTAACTTGTGCCAGGAGCCTGTATGTGAATGCTATAACAGAAGTGTTTTCCTGCAGTTCTGGGAACCCCCCAGAGAACAATCGGTGATCCATCAGTTAGAGACTAGGAAGACTTCACAGAGAAGGTGACATGGGAACTGGGCTGGAAGAATGGAAAGTTTTCACCAGCTGGAGAGCATTTAAAGACAGAATTCTAGGTGGACAGAAGGACCAGAGCTTGAACATATGAAAGAAGGAGCCATGTTGAAGAGAATTGTGTAGGATGAGGGTAGGGGTGGAAGGACAGGTGGAGATGAAGGTGAGAAGACAATGAGAGACCCAGCCGCCACCAGGGACTTCCAGCACCAGTCAGCAATGTTAGCAGATCTGATCCTCTTGAGTTGATTCTATGAACACCTTTTATTGCAGAACCGTTGAAGCCCAGAATGTTGGATCTGGAAGGGCCACGGAGGAGCACCAGTTCAAACTCCCCCTGTTTCAGATGAGAAAAATGTGGCTCAGAAAATATAGGTGATTTTCCCAAGGTCACACAGAGAGTTAATGGCACAGACCTGGCCCCAGGACCCAGAAAGGTCAATCCTCTATGCTCTCTACAGTATCACGCATGGACTCTGCAACTCAGAAAGGGCTAAGATTTATATACACAAGCATCTCAAGCTTCCTGGGAATGAGAAAGGGGGAAAAATCCTTTCTCCATCATCCTTCCAATCACAATAACATTATACTGGATCCTAAGAGGGGCCAGGAAAAATAAGTTACTTCCAGTGATTTATCATCCAAGAACTGAGACCACCTACCATGCTCTGGCCTGAAGCAGGTTCCACTTCAATTTTCAAAACAACCCTCTGAGTGCAGCCAGTCTGCTGGCCATGTGCCTGCATGGGCCCCCACCCTGGCATCAGAGCCCAGTAGCCTCGGCCCCCTAGCCTTGATCTTGCTGTCGTTTATGAGGTACAGACTGATTGCAGAGCAGGGCACGATTTATTTTTGGCTCTTGTCCCTGGAGGGAAATTAATCCCAGATGATGCCGCCAGGGCGGAGAGGTGGGGGCTGAGCTCTTTCCTAGGACACTGGGGGCAGCTGCTGACCCCAAAGAGGGTTCCATAGCAGAGAGGGGAAAGAACCAACCAGGACCCCCACTTGGCGTGAACTTCAGTTCACAGGTGCGTTGATCTGATGAGCCTGGGTCTGCCAGAGAGTCACAGAAAGTCACACCCAGATGGAACATTAGAGGACATCTTGGCCACCTCTCCTTCAAGTTGAGGCAGAGAGGGAGACAAATGACTTCTCCACGGTCACAGTTAGGTAAATGCCTGAAAAAGCTTCAAACCCGAGTCAACCAGCCCTCTGTTCAGTGTTTTTCTCACTCTAGCACCTCACCCCCTTCAAGCAAAAATGGATGGCGAGGGCTGGGCATCCATCACCTTCTTACCTGAAGGGCAATTCAAGGTCTTGTCTCCCCTGTCCACTACCCACCACCATCCTTCCCACTGCTGCATCCTCCACTTTGCATGAGATGATGTTTTCAGCTAAATTTCAGGTTTGGAGAACCAGGTCAATGGCGGTGCTAGATTTCTTCACTCTGGATAAATGAACAAGATTCACATGTCATAACCTTGGACCCTGGGGAGCCTGTGAGGACTGGGAGGGGAAGGAGTGGGAGTGTGGGTGGCCATAGAGGCCTTCAGGTCAGGTGAGGCACAGTGAGTTCCCAGGGGGCCTTGGAGAGAGGCAGGGGTTGGAAAGTGAGAGAAGAGCTGATGCAGGAGGCATGGTCAGCCTTCGAATTTGATGAAGGCTGTCCTTTTATGGAGAACTGAGGGACGGGACAGGTGAGCATGGGTCTGGCAATCATGAGTGGGAACCAGATGAGGCAGGCCTTAGGTGCCAAGCATTCAACCTCGCTGTGCTCCCCTTTACCCAACTATCAAGATAGAGTCCTAAGTGTTACTCTGTCTTTACCAGGAGGCTGTGGGCAGGGAGCTGGGAACACAAAAGCAGGAAAGACCTTTTTCCCCAGATCTGACCCCCTCAGCTATAGAGAAGCATTGTTGGAAGTGGCAGGATGGGAAGATGATGAAGCAGAGGGAGACAGGAAGATGACTTAAGGATGAAGGGCTTGAGGCAGAAACGTCAGGAAACTGAAACTGTCTTGGGGAGAGATAGTTAATTCCATTCAGATGTTAGGTGGTGTTCTTATCCTACACATTTGGAATGATGGGTTTGACAGGCCCGATGCAGCTTTCCAGAATAAAGATAAAATCATTCCCCTGGAAAACCAAAACAGAATTTATTCATCTAATTGATCCCTGAGCTCTGACTTTTGCCTCTGCCCTCAGCACTGCTCCTCTTGAACTACCTCCCCACCCCAGGCCTCCCCCATCTGCCCAGGCTTCTCCCTCTTTGGGGAGAGAGCCTGTCATCGTTATCAGATGACCTGGTATGACCCCCACGCTTGCTCATGTGCACACACACAAACTAAAACACTTGCTCAGATTCTCTTTTCCCTCTTACATCAATCAGAGTGATCAGATACCGTATGGGATCAAATGTAAGCAGAAGGAGTTAACAGGTCGAGCACCTGATTGGGCCTGTGGTCGTACCTGCACAACCACCATTTCTCAGACAACTCATCCGCAACCCTGCAGGGGAGCTCTGAGATAGCCAGGCTAAGAGCTGCAAGAATGGATCCGAGCCTCCGAATGTGGCCTTGGGAAAATCACCTCCCTCTCTGAGCCTCCGCTCCCTGATCTGTAAACTGGAACCACATCTAAGATGATCTCAGAGGCCCCTTCGTTTTGTGACCATCTATTGTCTAAATCCTACAGCCTTTCCCTACATTCCCCCTGGAGGCTGCAGAGGCATGTGGCTGGTGAAGACCAGTGGACAGTCACGGTGTCCACCAGCCTCCCGAGTCACACAGGACATCTGCAGAGTACATCAAGCCCGCAGGAGACCTGCTGGGAAGGGCTGAGTCATAGTCTCATCACAGATACTGTGATGAACTATAAGAACCTCTTGGGAGCGGGTGGGGGGGGGCGGCGGGGAGAGGTGGGAAGAGAGGACGGCTGGTGGAAAGAGCAGGAAACCTCACATGGTGGAGGATCCCAGGCCTTCTGAGCTGGAAATGCAACCTTGCTGCCCATCCCCATGGCACCCTGAGACTCCAGTTCCCACCACCAGCTCGTAATCCCCCCCTTGGAGCTCAGGGCCTGGTGCACAGGCCTGAGAACTAGCAGAAGGGCTGTCGTCCACAGCCAGGAGTGGCTTTTCTGTACCAGCCCACCCAAACCTTGCCTACCTGCCGCCACCTCAAGCTTTTCAGAAGTGAAAAGAGAGATGGGGCAAAGGGAGGCCCAGCAGCCCCTGGAACCTTTCTGTGTTCTCAGGGGCATCGCAGTAGGTCCAGAATGACTCAGGGTTTGAAAGCGAAATGCCGGCACAGAGCGGATTCCTGACGAATGTGGCCCAGATGTTCTGAGCGATTTATTTTTGTTAATGGAAAATGGCTGAGCTAATAACCCTCGGAAGGCATTTCTAAAGGGAGAGCTGAGGTCTGCTTTGCTTCTCTGCTCCTTATATTTACTTGTGGTTTTCTTTTAAGGAAGAAGGAAAGAAACTGGATGTAAGAAAAAGCCCAAGTAACAACTTTCTGCATTTGACAGCTGGTACCAAAATCCCAAGCCCAGATTTTTTGGCCTGATTTCTATCAATTATTGAACATGCACCAAGATGCAAGCACATCTCATCATTATCTCATTTAATACCTGTCACAAGGAGGAGACCAAGGTCCAGGAAGATGATGTGTCCTGCCCAGAGGCATGCAGCCAGTAAAGTCAGGGCAGAGAATGGAACCCCAAGTGTTAGACTCCAGATCAACCATCTTGCTACCACAGTGCTCTCTGGGGGAACGACAAGGGGTCTAAGGACTAAAAGGGACCTTGGGAAGTCTCCTAACTGATCTACCTGCTTTTTGTCAACACCTCCATTTTAAGCCTTAAATTTCCTTAGAGGAAAAGCACCACTTCTTGACTCCCCACTCCCCAGCATCTCCTGGGCAATGAGTGATCATGCTGCTGACCAGTCCTGAACTCATGGTACAGTGAAAAGGCTTTGAAGCAGGCACAACTGGGTCCCCATCTAAGAGTCACCCTCACGTAAGTGACTTTGAGCAAGTTATGTAAGTTCTCTGTGTTGAGTTTCCTCACCATCAGCCTGGAGCTCACTCTTGCTCTCGCTCTCTCGCTCTCCCTCTCTCTCTCTCTGGAGCTATAGCTGTACATACCAAAGGGGTGTTGTGAGGATAGTTTTAGCCCAGCACTTGGCACTGAGTCAGTTCTCAGTAGATGGTGGTTATTACTATGTAAGTATGGAAATGAGTGAGGAGTGAATGCACTTCCCCCTGCTCTGTGCTAAGAGAGACTCAGTGATCATCAAGGTTAAATGTAAGGAAAGGCACATGAACCTCCTCCTTGGTGGGGACTGTCCTTGGTGTATATGGCCTCCTGAGAACCGGCCACCTTGTGTTTGGAGTAATATGCAAATGGCATTATGGGAACAGGAGAATGGCCTGCGAGGACGCATGTTTGAGGGACTGTCACCTCCTGTTTCCACATGCTGACATAGGAGGGCTTGAGGATCCAGCAGGATCACCTCATTCAGAACTGCATTTAAACCACATGAAACTGAACACATCTCTAGGGATCAATGATTGCACACCCGCGAGGTGCCAGGCCCCGTGCTGGCAGAGAAAGTCAGAGACAGAGAGGGAGAGAGAGAAAAATCTCAAAGCCCCAGATTAACCTTCCACAGAGGCAAGACCCGGTAGTGAAAGAGAATGTGCTTTGGAGTAGGTGGAGGTGAGCTGAGATCTTGGCTTCGTATATTCTCTCTGCCGATTTGGGGGAAGTTGTTCCTCTTCTCAGGATCCCTGTAGAAGCAGGGAAATAGCATCATATGAACTATTTTGAATCAGATCAAATACGTACAGCACTTAGGACACTGTCAGGAGGAGAGCCACGAGGAGTGTTAATTCTCATTTTTACTCGCTCTGCAAAGTTGTTACCATCCTAGTTTACAGGTGAGAATGTTGAACTCAAAGACCTAAGAGGACTTGTCCAAAAATCACAGAGATGAGAGGCAGGCATGGAATTATTCTGGTTCTCTTGTATTTCTGCTTCATGGTGCAATAAATATTCACTGAGCACTTAATGATGCACTATACAATAGGAGAGGGGCTGGGAATTTCTAGACAATCTAGGATCCCAAGGGTCTCACCTCTTAGTGACATCTATTTGGGAAATATTCATTTCACCCATATTGTATTTTTGGCACTATGGAAGACGGTGGAAATGCCTTGGTGGACCCAACAAGTATGGCTCTGTCCTTAAGGAACATACAGGTTTGAGGATGAACGTAATATGTGTATCAAAATTAAGTATGATTAGTGCTCTGGTAGGGGGACTCCTACAGCCTGGGACTCACCAGGTTAGTCTTGTTGAGATTTCCAGAATGGAACGGAGTTGGTCAGGGAGGGAGCAGGTGGAGCTGGGATGTCCTGGAAGGGAGAGACTAGCCCTTTGAAGAACTGGAGTAAGTTCGGTGTGGCTGGAATAGCAGGTGGAAAGGGTGGTGGTCTTAGGTGAGACTGGGGGCTTAGGAAAGTCTAGGTCATGGAGAGCCTTACAAGACAGGTTAAGGAGTCTGGATGTTTTAATGAGGCCAGTGCCGAACTTTTGAAGTATTTGAAGCAAAGGAATAGGATTCACATTTTAGAGAGATTACTCGGTTGCAGTTTAGAAAAAGGATTTGGAGTGAGGAAAAGACAGAAACAAATAATAACCAGTAAAATAAGGCAATCACTGTGATGGAGGTAAGAGCATATTCAAAATATTGAACAGTTAGTCCGATGGCCATCAACCAACGGAACAGAAGCTTACTGGAGAAGTCCTGAAGACCCCCTGCCATGTCAGGCATCATCCCCGAGGGTCTCAGGAGAGGGCTGGGCTGCTGGATGGCAGGGAGGGGGCGGGCATGGGAGGGCCACTGGTGGTGGAGGGCAGTGGCTCTTGACCAGTTAGCATGGACTTCAATATTTCAGCCATTGGTAAGGTTGTCCTGGTGCATTCCATTGTGAATATCAGCCTGGGTGAGGATAAAAGCAAAGTGTTTCTGGAGCCTGGGGCTTCCATACCTTTCACCTGTGAGCCAATAACCAAAGCAAGGACCTTCCTATGCTCACGGTCTAAATACCTTGAATCTTGGAACTCCTGGTTGAGACAGTTAGGACTTTGGAGAAGGATGTGTCACATAGCAGAATGGGGACACTGCCACTTTAAAGGGGATGTGGTCTTCCTGTGAACTGATGGCAGCCACAGCTGGAGATCATGTCCAAAACCAGCTGCTATGGCCAACCAGACGTTGTTTTGGATTCACCCTGACAACTCCCACTCTGGAGATTCTTGACATCCTTTCCTTTGTCTTGACCCTGACCAGGGTCTTGGTGAACAAGGCCACTCTACTAATTTGCCTGATTCTTTCTTGATTCTTCTGGTTGTGGGTTTTGGGTTTTTTTGTTTTTATTCTCTGCAAACACCAGACCTTCCCAGCTTCTTTTAAATCTCTGTGTCTTATAGTTTCTTCTGCTTAATCCTCCAGCTCAGTGCATACTACTCATACCCTGCCAGTGCCCCAGGTTTTCTCTGGGGGAAGCTGGGCTCCAGGGAAACCCGAGGATTGAGTGTGGTGTTTGCTGCTTTACAAACCAAGATAATCAGATCAGCAAAGCAATTCATTCATTCACTCATTCACTCATTCATTCACGTTTTCCTGCCAGGAATGGCTGATAAATAGTTGACTGTATGCACTCCTTGAGTAGCTGTTGTGCTAGGGCTGCTGAGGATTCAAGGATGAGAAAACACGGCCCTGCCCTTAGTGAACGTCGGTCTATGATGTTCATTCATGGATTCATTCATCGTCAAGCCTTTAGGGTTGACTGAGTGCCCCATTTGTGCCAGGCACTATGGACAAGAAGCAGTTTCTGAACTCAGGCAGATCATTGTTCGAAAGAGGAGATGGTAAGAGAATAATTACAGTGCCAGGCATATCTTTAGCTGAAAGATTGTGTCATCCATGAAAAATGAAGACGGGAAATAAAACCAAAGTTTCTAAAGCTCTTTTAGTGTTAGGTATTGACTTTGGCAAGAGAATGGAGAGTGGGTGGTCCTACTTGGTTTATGAGGCCCTAAACCCTACACAAGGGTTTTCCAAATCCAGCTCACTTCAAAGGTTTGAGTCTAATAGGGGGGAAATGCACTTAGACGCCGACCGTGAGCCAGAGCTGACTTCATATGTGAGCCCTACGCTCCATAAAGAGCACTGCTGAGACCTTCGGCGGTCCAGGAAGACAAGGCCTGGCCCAGATTCACTACATCAGCCCTCCTCTGTCAAGATACAAAGCTTAGAACAAGAGAAGGTGTTCCCTCAACACAGCCATGGCCGGACAGATGGAAGTATGAAGGGTTTGAGCTCCGTAAGCAGTTAGAAGAGTCAAACCTCTGCGTTCCTTCTTCATTTAAAAAATACTTGCTGACTACTGGGTATTTACCCCAAAGATACAAAAGTAGGGATCCGAAGGGGTACGTGCACCCCGATGTTTATAGCAGCAATGTCCACAATAGCCAAACTGTGGAAAGAGCCAAGATGTCCATCGACAGATGAATGGATAAAGAAGA